>NC_067478.1:37343040-37707040 GCF_947179515.1 Apodemus sylvaticus
ATTGAGTTACAGTAAAAATCAGTGTGTCATTGGCTACAGTTTTCAGTTTGCAGGCTCATAATTCTTAACATTTTGTAATTAAGATAATTTTGAGAGTGATACAGCTATGGGTTTTAGAGGCCCACTTTTCCACAAGTTTATAGGCTACAATGGTAGGAGCAAAATTTAGCCCTCCAAGATTAAAAAGGAGATCTCTGTGGAAATGTATTTGATATCAAGTAGGTTCCTTTGACCATGGAATTACAGGTTTCTTTTGTTTAATCCTCAAAACACAGGTTTGGGTCTGGTCTTAGATAAAAGGCTCAGATCTAGTCCTTGCCAAGGACTAAAGGTGGATCCTAGGGCAGATAAAAAAAAAAGTGTTTTGTCTCGGTTTCAATACTAGAAGTTAAGATCTTAAAATTTTCAGTGTATAATGTTCATAGAATGTTTGTTACAGGCCCTTGCTCCTATGGACTTTTAGAATTTTTAGGTAAATGGCTTTCAAAAGTTGTTAAGATATATTAATTGGCTTTATCTTATTTACCTCATTTTAAGCTTGCCACAGAAGGTCTTAAACCTCTGTTTTCAAGGTAGGAAACGTTTGTTCCTTGCTTCAAGCAGCAATCAAATTTATTACTAATGGTTGATCTATTACATGACAAACATTTTTAGGCAAAATTAATAGTTATCCAAAAGATAATTTGTACTATCAGATCACATGTTTATTCCTTTAAGTTTCTCCCTGCTTCAACACAGATACCTGAATTGGGTGCTATAACAGCTATTTTTAAGGTGTTAAAAGTCAAGCTTTTAATAATAGTAGATATATATATAGCTCATGGTTTATAATTGCTTAAAATTGGTCCATTTTTAATACTGCTAATTCTTAATTTCTACAGTTTATGCAAATGTGATTCAAATTTCTAAGAACAAAGGATATGTTCTCTAAATGACTGTCCTTTAGGTATTTGAAATAATTTTATATTTTGTGCATATCAAATTATAAAGATTTGTTCTTGATGTCCTCAATTTCTACCTCTACCACGTAATGGTGTTAATCCTAGAGGACTTAGTTATTACAGATAAATGATACTCATATTTCTAATTTAGAAGATTAAAAAATATGTGCATGTGACTAATGATTCATTTTTAGGCTCTCTAGTTGCAACTGCTCTAACAGAAAAAGCAACTAAAAATGCTATGTTTATTTTATATAATTACATAGTTATTGCCTATGTTATGGTTTATACTTTGTGTTCCAACTTAAATTAATAAAACAATATCTTCTTGGAAGAGAGGGGAAATTGTGTCCCTGTGCATATAATTTAAATTATGCTTGCATGTTTTTAAGAAAATTTTAAAATTTGGATGCCTAGAAACTCCTTGCTAAATGTATATGACATCTTGTAATTAGGCATATTGATGTCTAGGTGAAATGAAGGAATTCACTTATTGACATATGCCATGATCCTGATTTAATATTGGGGGAGAAGGCATGTCCCCTATGTTTTTTCCACAGAATGCTGCAGAAGATATGCTGACTGTGTGCTTGCTGAATGCCCAGACCATGGTAACATAAGATCTATATTGGGTATATGTTCTTGACTTACCTCAATTGTCAAATGTCCCAGGTTAGATAAATTGCCTAGCTTCAAGCTTTTAGACTTTGTGGGACAGAACATGGAGACTGTTAAGCTAGCTTAGGAAAAATTAATCTAAAGAAGAGTTAAAATGACTCTTCTCCTTACTGTGTTCAGCTGACTTAACCATAGACTGGTCTAGAAATAATTCCAATATTGAAGATTCCAATTTTGAAGATGGCTAACAATCTTCAGCCACCTGTGTTAATTTAACATATAGTCTCCACTTTTCCTGAGAAGTAACAGCTTATTTCTTGATACACAAGGCTACCTCTCCCACCTCAGAGGCCAAGCTTTGGGTCCTTAAAGTTGTTAATTTGCAACTGAATTGGATACTTCTGGGACAAGTTAATCCTATTCCACCTTTAACTCTTGACCTTGTTTGTTAAGCAGACTGGTTGTCTACACCCAGGCTCACCTGGATGGAGAGATTGCATGTCTGTTAAAGACACTTGCAGACCCCCCTGGCTTCAAAACTTACACAAGTGGATCTCCAAAGAGGGAGCCACATAGAACTCAGATCTATGTGTGTTTGTTTATGAACAAACATGGGTACCAGCGAGACGTGCGAGGCAAAGCACTGCATGGGGAGGTGAATTTCTGCTTCTGAGTCCCCAGGAAGTACACCTAATTGCATAGGGGTTAACGTCGAGAGGCTGTCCTTAAAATAATAAGGAAGCCTATTACCCCTCCTCTGAAAAAGACGTTATACAATATTTAAGAGGAATTACGGTCAATGCTTCCCCTCCTGGTTAAGGCCCGCCTTCTTATGAAGGATATTTATCCACTTGTTTTCTACCTCCTCGTGTTCAAATTAATAAAAAAAGGGAGGACATGTACAGAGCCATATTGGGGCAGTCTTGCACTTGGTCAGAGTTTGACTATGGTCAAGGTTAACTCCTCCCAGAAATCCAGGATCCTTCTCCACCCAGGGTGGAGTGCTCGAAGTAAAGGTTAAGTTCATTGTTCTTCTAGGTCTAGGAATTCCTGAATTAAACAGGTGACCCACCCAGCTGCCGGAGCAGTCAAGACGAGGACCCTCCAAGAGAAGCTAGACAACTTCCACCGGAACTCAGCCTGGAGTCTGGGGGGAAGGGTTTGCCCAAACTGTTAAAAGGTCTGGCGCCATTAAAGTTTCCGGCTTTGATCAGTGAACATTGTCTTAGCCGCACTTCTTTTCGCCCCTCTTCCCTATAACCCCAAAATTCTCTTAGCAGGTAACCCGGTTTACATGTGGCTGCTGGCGGCTACAAAACAATATGCTCACACACAAAATAATATTTTTGTTTGTTTTTTTGAGACAGGGTTTCTCTGTGTATCCCTGGCAGTCCTGGAATTCACTTTGTAGACCAGGCTGTCCTTGAACTCAGAAATCCCCCTGCCTCTGCCTCTCAAGTACAGGAATTAAAGGCATGTGCCACCACTTCCCGGCTCACAAAATAAATTAATTTTAACCAATTAATAAATTTAAAAAGGAACACCCATGCTGGAAACAGTGAGGGAAGAGGAAGGGAAAAGTAAGTTTACAGACCACTGATTCAGTCAGCTGTGAGCTAGATCACAGCTTCCATCCAGATCCAATAAATACTTCCCAGGACCTGGCCTATCTTTTTTAATGTAGCTTGTAGAAGAGAGCTAGCCACAACCTCCTAAAGATCAAGTCCCTAACTACCACCCATGTGTCGACAGCTTCTCAAGAAGGTGGTAGCTTTGCCCGAATTTTCTTCTAAGCAATCGGATCAGTAATTGCTTAGGCCATGCAAAACTAAGAATTTCACTTTTGCTCTGCCTCTGCTCACATGCACTAGTTGTGGAGGAAAGGCAATTAATAACAGACCTTGCCTGCAGTGGAGCAGAACCACATTAGGAAATCTTCTCAGGACTGTGATCGTTTGCATAGCCATTATACAGCTAGAAGTTACATTCTTTTTTTTTGTTTGTTTGTTTGTTTGGTTGGTTGGTTATGGGGTTTTGGGGTTTTTTGGATTTGGTTTTGTCAAGACATGGTTTCTCTGTATAGCCCTGGCTGTCCTGGAACTCACTCTGTAGAACAGGCTGGCCTTGAGCTCAGGAATCCGCCTGCCTCTGCCTCCCAGAGTGCTGGGATTACAGGTGTGCACCACCACCGCCTGGCTTAGAAGTTACATTTTTAGTAGGCCTTGTTTAAGCCCCTAAGCTGCATGTTGACTCACACAACACGCATTACATGCCAGAGAAAAACACACAAAGAAACTCTCTCTAAGCCCATATCTGACACTGCCTGGACGGCCAGGAACCAGAAGCCTAGAATAGAACCAAACAGCCTGGCCAAAAAAAAAAAAAAAAAAAAAAAAGAGTAAATGAAATGATTCCTAATGATATTCTGCTCATAACTGATGAGGTTTCCATGGAAACAGATACAGAGACCTACGGCCAAACATTAGGTGAGTTCAGTGAATCCTGCTGAAGATGGGGAGGAAGGATTGTAGGAGCCAGGGGGGTAAAGGACACCACAAGAAAACATACACAGTCAATCAACCTGGCTTCACAGGGGCTCACAGAGAATAATCCTACAACCAGGGAGCCTGCATGAAAAGAATCAGCAGAAACCACTGGATGTGGGACTGAACACCGGAAGTTATCAGCCACAATAATGAGTGCAATCTGAGTTCTTCATTTTACTACAGGGATAGACTATTATTTTCATCCCTACTTTATGAATTTTGGTTAAAAGAATGCTAGCATTAAGCGAGACACTTCTGTTTTACACCTTCAAGGTCATGCAATGTACAGACTGTATTGATAGCAAGCGTAGGATACTCAGGACAAGATATTTGGAAAGTGTTTAAAATTTGGGCATCTTGATGTTTAGGAAAGCATTTGCAGATTACACTTGGATGCTGGGTTTCAAAACAAAACCTAAAAACACACAAACCTGGAGACATTACATGGTAACAGAAAGTCAGTATTTGAAAATAAACATTGATTTTCCTTAACTGTGCAAAGTAAGTAAAAGTAGTGTGTCACTGGCACCCACATATCATGCTAGCCTCAGCAAGCCTCTTAATTCCTTGGGAGCAATTTTTTCATCTTTCTAATGAAGCTGAGGTACATGTGTAAACCACCAAATCCACTACTGCCAACACAGAGGAGCATCACCTGTTCCCACAGGAAAATTCTGTTAATAACGTTGTTCTAAAAAAGCTCACATGAGGCTACAGAGATACTCAGCAGATAGCAGCAACAGCTGTTCTTCCAGAGGACCAGGGTTCAATTGCCAGAACCCACATCGAAGTTCACAGCAGCCTATGGTTCCAAATCCAGGGGTTCTGATGTCAAATTCTGACCTCTTTGGGCACCAGGCATGCTCATGGTAAACAATATGCTCACACACAAAATAATATTTTTTGGTTTGTTTTTTGAGACAAGGTTTCTCTGTGTATCCCTGGCAGTCCTGGAACTCACTCTGTAGACCAGGCTGTCCTTGAACTCAGAAATCCCCCTGCCTCTGCCTCTCAAGTACAGGAATTAAAGGCGTGTGACACCACTTCCCAGCTCACAAAGTAAATTAATTTTAACCACTCACTGGAAACAGTGAGGGAAGAAGAAGGGAAAAGTAAATTTACAGACCACTGATTCAGTCAGGTGTGAGCTAGATCACAGCTTCCATCCAGATCGACTAAATACTTCCCAGGACCTGGCCTATCTTTTTCAATGTAGCTGGTAGAAGAGAGCTAGCCACAACCTCCTAAAGATCAAGTCCCTAACTTCCACCCGTGTGTCGACAGCTTCTCAAGAAGGTGGTAGCTTTGCCCGAATTTTCTTCTAAGCAATGGGATCAGTAATTGCTTAGGCCATACAAAGCTAAGAATTTCACTTTTGCTCTGCCTCTGCTCAAATGCACTAGTTGTGCATTTGAGGAAAGGCAATTAATAACAGACCTTGCCTGCAGTGGAGCAGAACCACATTAGAAAATCTTCTCAGGACTGTGATCGTTTGCGTATCCATTATACAGCTAGAAGTTATATTCATAGTAGGCCTTGCTTAAGTCCCTAAGCTGCACATTGACTCACACAACACGCATTACATGCCAGAGAAAAACACACAACGAAAATGTCTCTAAGCCCATATCTGACACTGCCTGGAGGGCCAGGAACCAGAAGCCTAGGATAGAAACAAACAGCCTGGCCAAAAAAAAAAAAAAAAGTAAATGAAATGATTCCTAATGATATTCTGCTCATAAAAGATGAGGTTTCCATGGAAACAGATACAGAGACCTACGGCCAAACATTAGGTGAAGTTCAGTGAATCCTGCAGAAGATGGGGAGGAAGGATTGTAGGAGCCAGAGGGGTCAAGACAACCTACAGAGTCAATCAACATGGCTTCCCAGGGGCTCACAGAGACTAATCCTATAATCAGGGAGCCTGCATGGGTCTGACCTAGGCACTCAGCATTTATTTTATGGGTATGTAGTTTGGTCTTCTTGTGGGGCTCCTAACAGTGCAAATGGGATGCTGGCTCTGACAGTTTTGCCTGCTGTGGAGACCCTTTTCCTCTTACTGGGCTTCCTTGCTCAGCCTTTATATGAGGAGAGGGGCCTAGTCTTATTGTAACTTGATATGCCATGCTCCGTTGGTATCTTGAGGAGGCCAGCCCTCCTCTGAAGGGACATGGAGGAGGAAGGGAATGGGGGTGGGTAGGACTGGGAGAAGGGGGGGGGGATCTACCATTGGGATGTAATATATGGGAATAAATGAAAACATAAGAAAAATCTCCCTGTAACGGAATAAGTACATCCTGTCTCTGACCTCACCCACAATTCATTAGCCTATTGAGGTATGGTGCCCACTAGTGCTTCCCCACTTGTTGTTCTACTGCAGTACACTCAATAAAGCATTCTAAAAGACAAATGCATTCATTCAGAGCCCAGCAGACCTTCCCTGTGCTGGCCACCAACACAGAGTCAGCACTAAAGTAATGGGAAAGGAACCCAATCATCCAGATTGTCCCCTGTACTGTTTTAGCATATGATTGATAATGCATCTGTAGGTAGTGTGCAATAATGCAATCTCTGTCATGAAAATGTCAGCAGACCCGGTTAATCACAGCACAGGTTTAATCAAAGGGGCCTATATCACCCGGCCCTGCGGTTCTATGGAATTCAGTGAATTAGTTTAAGGCTTGGACCAGGTGTCAATTCCCTAGCAGGACCCAATGCCTCCTGGTCTCTTAATTAATGGTCTTCCTCCACACGAGTGGGATGGCATTCCTACTGTTGCACACCCTCCTTCAGAACATGAAACCTCCCTACTTTATTCCGGGAAAATGTTCCTAGAACAATACAAGAATCTTCGGCGATAACCTCTTATCTCTGGTAACCAGACAGTTTCGAAAACTAAACAAAACCTAAGACAGTGGTTCTCAACCTTCCTACTGCTGCAACTCTTTAATACAGTTCCTCATGCTGTGGTGACCCTCAACCATAAAACTATTTTCGTTGCTGTTTCATTAGTAATGTTGCTAAATTATGAATCCTAATGTAACTTCTGATATGCAGGATATCTATCTGATATTCGAACCCTGTGAAAGGGTCATTTGACAGTACTGACCCTCCCCCAACCCTTTCAGGTTGAGAACCCACAGGATGAGAACCACTGTTCTAAGTGTTCAAACCTTAAGTGCCAAAAACATCATTTAATAAAGAGACAGAAAAATTGACAAATACAATTGCCAATACACATAAGGGTACAGTCACTACGTGAGAATTTCTATAGGAATTTCAGGCCAATTCATTAGGATAACAAACACCCTCTTTCTTACAGATGTGTGGGTCACAGCCCTCCCCCACAGGCTCCAGCATTGTGTTATCAACTTAACAATATTCCCAGGCTCGCTGTTTGGGATTTCTGGGCCATGTTAGTGAAAATTCCCAGTTTTGTAGTCTGGTCTCAGATTTATGGACTTTCTCCACCCCAACTCCCCCCCAAAAAACGAATGCTAAGCAGGTAACAAGATTCTTCACTAGTAAGAGCTGGAGTGTGAGCTCACATTGGAGGCTTCCTGGTCCTGACAATCCACAGACACGAATCGCCCTCACCCCCAAGTCACCATCTTGGACTCTCACCTCCTTGGCAGAGCTTGTTCCTGTAATGGCCCGTTTGGACAGTTGGGATCACAGATCCAAAAACTCCTAGCGCAGTCTTAGGATAAAGCGACCATCAAAGTCCTGTACAGGCCGACTGTTCCAACTGGGAACGATGAATCTCATAGTCACCTTCCTTCCCTTGAGCCGCTGCAGCCTGCCTGCAGTCTGAACTGCGACTCAGTCCCTCCTAGAAGACCCACCTGTTTCTGATTCCACTGAGGTAGAGGGCAAGGTCCCGCTTCCAAAGATTCCACGACCACTCTCCTCTTTTCGTTTTTCCCACCCGCCTTCAGAAACCTTGCAGGAAACTCGTAGTCTGGGCAAAGGCGTCAGCACAGAGCCAGGATGCGACTTTCTATGCAGAAGTTGCCAAGAGAGCTCAGGACAGAGATGCCCATCAGCCAAATGTCAAAGCCGTTTAAGTGAACCTGTGGGGGAGGGCCTTGTACGTTAGGGACTACATTACCCATGAGCCTCTGGGAAACTATGGTAAGAAGAAAAGGACATTTTCCCCCAAGATCCATTATCAGGAATTATCAGGAATAATGGACTTCAGGGTTCAGAACAGATGCCTATGTAATTCCTTCACCTTTCTCTCATGTGAACCACCAAGTGTCCCAAAGTAGTATAGAACCTGAGAAGGAGCTCATCCTAGGATCAGACCAAATATCTATCTCTGTGGGAGACATGGAGCCATAGAAAATCGATGTGATATCTGTTGCTGGGTAGTCACCAGAGAAGACTACTCAGACATGAGTTTAAGCTAATAAAAAGCCTTATTATCCAGACTGCAACTACCCTTGGTGTTCACGATCCCAGAGAAGCCCCACAAAAACCAGGTCCTGACTGATAAACTTCAGATAAGAACAATTAGCCAGAAGGCAGAACTACAGAAGCCAAAAGGAAAGGTTAGTACATTTAGATACTTTCTGGTGTAACTACGGACTTTGACAGATTAGGCTTTTGTTATATGCTTGACAGATGGTGCTGTCTACACGCTGAGTTTTACAGCCTGAATAGTATTTCTGTCCAGGAGTCTGTTATGCTAAGGTCTCAGAGCACACTAAGGTCTGGGGCTCTCTTCTGGCTGTACAGAGCACCGCTGGAAGCTGAATGCTTCGTGTTTCCCAAAGCCTGTGAACCATTTACATCACCAGTGTATCGTCAAATTGAGCATTCTGGTTACAGCACACATTAATTTTCAAGTTCATTTTGAAATAGAACCAACCAATTTGGACCTCCATTGTAATAGGAAAAGACCACGAAAAACTCTGTGGATTGGCAAGAGACAAAAGTTATGTTGCACGTTACCAATAATGCTAAACATTTTTGAAAATTTTTTGGAATAATTGGAGTTTCAAATGAAAGCAAATTACTTACTAAAATTGAAATCATTTTTTTTTAAATCTTCAAAGATAAACAAATACAAACAATGTGGTGGCACATGCCTTTAATCCTGACACTCCAGAGGCAGAAACAGGTGTTTAAGGCCAGTCTGGTGAACAGAATGAATGCGAGGGCACCCAGAAATAAACAGAAAAACCCCTGTCTCAAAAGGTGGGGGGAGTGCAGTAGGGAGGGGGTGAGAGACATAGGAGTAAAAAAAAATCTAAATAAATTTAAACAGTCCCTGACCAGAGTTGATGATACATTACACATTACTAAGATGAATTTTTCAACATAAACTAAATATTCACTATAATCTCAATGAAAATGTTTCTGTTCATAGAGCGAAAGACCTAAGGGCCTCACACTTACAGGGATCTGCTTGTCTTCAACTTCCCAAGTACTGGCATTCATCTTAATAATGTGTAATGTATCATCAACTCTGGTCAGGGACTGTTTAAATTTATTTAGATTTTGTTTGACTCCGATGTCTCCCACCCCCTCCCTACTGCACCACAAGGCCGGGTTCTTAATAACTTACTCCTAACAAATAAAGTAATGAAGTGTCATTTTGAGGACTGTCTTATAAAGAAACTGTACCTGTGGCTTCTATTTGTGCATTCTTTCTTCCTCTTATTTTATCTTTTGGCCTGAAGAAAGCCAAATGCCATTTGCAGGTTGGGCTGTAGAGGGAGCCATGGAAAGGATCTTGGAAACCAAGATACAGCTCAAGTGGAGCCTGAGATGACTGTAGCCTTGAATATGATGTTAATAAAAACGTAATTAAGTTTTATTTTTATCTGTTTGCTTGAGACAGGTTCTTTCTACATACCCCTGGCTATCCTAGAACTCACTGTATGCATCAAACTGGTTTTACCTCACAGAGATCTGCCAACCTCTGCCTCCTAAGTGTTGGATTAAAGGTGTGTACCACCATACTCTGCAGGTAACTGAACTGTAAGTTAACGAAGCTCTTGAATTAATGGCATAAAAAATAATAATTTGAATTTTGTATAATATTTTAAAAGTCCCTTTATAGCCAGGCATGACTAGCAGACCTCTGAGTTCAAGGCCAGCCTGATATACACAGTAAGTTCTAGGACTACTCAGAGCTGCATAGAGAAATCCTACTTCCAAAAAAACTAATAAATGAATATCCTCTTATGATACTAATAACTTTTCATGAACAGAACTCCCCTGCTGTCAGATAATTGTCTATTGAATTCCAAATTCAGCTGGGCAGTGGTGGTACATGCCTGTATTCCCAGCCCTTGGGGAGGCAGAGGCAGGCAGATTTCTGAGTTCGAGGCCAGCTTGGTCTACAGAGTGAGTTCCAGGACAGCTGGGGGCTATACAGAGAAACCCTGTCTCAAAAAAACCAAATCCAAAAAACAAAAACAAACAAAACAAAACAAGACAAAAAAGAACTCCAAGTTCATTCTGTGGGTCCAAACTGCATTTCTATGATCATTCCTCTGGAATTAATACCCAGAGTGGCATTCACTTTAGAGAATGAGGCAGGGGTGCCCTCTTGTGACAAACCCGTTGTACACATTTGTCTCCATATAGTTTTCAGTAGCAGGTGAAACCATCTGATCTCAAATCACTTCACAAATGTCTCTTCCCCCACAACATTAAGCTGGCTGGCAACCCCCACTCTTCCGATGGGTTATCTCAGGCCTATTCAAGCTGCAGCATTCCTGGCCTACAGCCTCCACCCTTCCCCTGGCGTTATCTCCTGCCTATTCAAGATAACAATGCAGCCTCACCTCAGCGCAGCTCCACCCAGAGACCAACAGAAAACTGCGTGACTAAGCAGACAACCCGCAGAGAAGAAGATCCATGAACTCTCTGCCATTTGGGGGTCAGGGTGGTTTTTCCTAAGATTATAAATATTGGCTTATTGGTAGTAAAGTCGGTCTCTATGGGCAACTGTCCTCTTGACTCATTTCTCTTTTGCCCCCTTCCCGTTAATCTCAGAATTCTCTTCCAGGTAACCCGGTTCGTATGTGGCTGCTGGCGGTCTACATATTGGCACCTGAACGTGGGCAGACCTGATATGGGAGAATTTCCTGAGGTAACCCTATCTAGCGAAGCTTCAAAGAAAAAGTGAAAAGGAGATGGTATCCGCACGGTAAGCAACATAGAGGTCAAATGATAGCGCTAGTGTAAAATTTTATTCTATTGTTTTATTCTATTGAGTGCAGAGGGATACGTTTTTTGCAAGCAAAACTGTGCTAACCCGGCACAGTGGCCGCTTGGGTTGAACGATAGGGAAAAATGGGACAGGAAAGTTCGTGCGAAATTTGCCCCCGCAATATTCAAGAGTTGCTTCAGGCGAAAGGGATAGGGTTTGAAGAAGGAAGATTGGAGGATTTCTTGGACCAGATATATTCTTGCTGTCCTTGGTTCCAAGAAAAACGAACGTTAAACAAGAGAACTTGGGAAAGAATTGGTAATTCGCTAAAGGCAGCCAAGGCAGATAATATTACTCTCTGACTCTGGACACTTATAAAGGATATTATAGATGAAGAAGGTTTGGAAGAATTAGATATTATTCAAGAAATTGAGGAATCTCAAGGAGAAAGCCTGCCGGAGAGGACCTCTGCAAAGGAGGACCCTCCACACCCTAAGTTACAAAAATGCAGAGATAGTGCTGATGGGCTAATTGTAAAAAAGACAGCTCATCCCAAAAAGAGAGCAACTGAATCTCATGGGGAAGACTGGGCCCCTGTAGCCCCATCTGCTCTAGCTATGACCTTGATGGCAGGAGAAGAGATCCAGAGAGACATGCAGTTACAAAAGTTGGAGTTTGAAATTAAATTGCAGAAATTGACTAATGAATTACAGGAGCTAAAAAGGGTGTCTAATACTAGAGAGAACAATAATTCTGAGACCTGCCAATCGCCATTAGAAAGAGTAATAAGCTAGGCTCGTGGAGAGGGGCAGGATACATCAGAAATCTTAGCTTTTCCGGTCCTTGAGATTGAAGACCAGGAACATGTGATTAGACAATATCAGACCTTGGAATTTAAAGTGATAAAAGAGTTAAAGCTAGCTGTAGCGCAGTACGGCCCGACAGCTCCTTTTACACAGGTGTTATTGGATACTGTGATAGAGTCGAATTTAACTCCACAGGATTGGAGAACCCTGTGTAAGGCTACGTTGTCAGGAGGAGATTTCTTGCTTTGGAGTTCTGAATGGCGTGAGGCTAGCAAAAGAACTGCCGCCACTAATATTCAGGCAGGCCATCCAGAATGGAATGCTGATATGTTACTGGGAGAAGGTGTATATGAAGGAAATACTAACCAGATTGGGTTTCCCATCGCAGTGTATGCACAGATTGCGATGGCTGCCCGCCGTGCTTGGAATCTTTTACCATCAAAGGGAGATCTTAGTGGAAATCTAACAGGTGTCAAACAGGCTCCCGATGAACTTTTTCAGGATTTCGTGGATAGATTGCTAAAAACAGCTAATACAATTTTTGGAAATTCTCAGGCAGAAAATCCGTTGGTTACTCAACTAGCCTACGAGAATGCTAATGCGGCCTGCCGGGAGGCGATCAGACCTCATCAGGGGAAAACAGATTTAGCTGGCTATATTTGTCTCTGATCTGAAATCGGCCCCTCGTATAATCAGGGTTTAGCAATGGCTGCAGCGTTGCAGGGAACCACCATCCAGGGAATTATTTCGCAGAGACGAGGAAATAGAAGGTGTTTTAAATGTGGCAGTCTGGGTCATTTTAAAAGTGATTGCCCTGATAACAGGGGTACTATAAACGGGCAATCAAGTTGTTCACCAGGAACATGCCCTAAGTGTAGAAAAGGAAATCATTGGGTTAAGGGATGCAACTCCAAAACTAATATTCAAGGCAGACCCGTGTCAGGAAACGGGAGGAGGGGCCCGTCCCAGGCCCTGATTCATCCAGGACAGACAGTCTGTGGGGCAACGCAGCTGCTGCCGAGCCAAGAAAATCTATCTTTGAGCTCGCCAGAGCTACATCAGGGAGCGCAGGACTGGACCTCTGCAGTATATTCCATGCCGTATTAAACCCAGAAATGGGCGTCCAGATCCTGCCTACGGGAGTTTTTGGACCATTACCTGAAGGAACTTGGGGATTACTGCTAGGACGAAGCAGTTCTACTGTAAAGGGACTGCAGATTTATCCAGGTGTCATAGAGAGTGACTATGAGGGAGAAATAAAAATTATGGCTGCTTCCCCTCATGATGTCATAACTATACCTGCTAATCAAAGAATTGCTCAGCTTGCCTTGGTTCCTTTACATCCACTGCCTTCCAAATTCGTTAAAGATAAAAGAGGAAAGGAGGGCTTTGGCTCCTCCGGAGTGTATTGGGTTCAATCTATCACCAATAAAAGACCTAACCTTAAATTGACTATTGAAGGAAAGAGTTTTGAAGGATTAATAGATACGGGAGCTGATGTTACAATTATTAAAGGACAGGATTGGCCGTGTAGCTGGCCACTGACGGAGACACTTATGCATCTCCAAGGCATCAGATATGCTAATAATCCAAAACAGAGCGCGAGACTTCTAACTTGGAAAGATACAGAGGGAAATTCAGGGCAAATCCGGCCTTATGTTATGCAAAATTTGCCTACTACCCTTTCGGGTAGAGACCTATTGTCTCAAATGAATTTGATTATGTGTAGCCCTAATGAAATCGCCTCTAAGCAAAAGACTGAGCCAGAATCCTTACCTGCTCAGGGGCTTCGGAATGAAGAGCAAGGCACTAGAAAGTTTAAAAGCCCCCCGCCAAACCCTAACTCTAGAAGTCCGGGGCATTTTCGGTAATGGCCACTATCTTGCCTGCATCCCACGCCGATAAAATTCAATGGCTTAGTGAGAATCCTGTGTGGGTTGATCAGTGGTCTTTATCTAAGGAGAAAATGGAAACCGCCTCTTTGCTAGTGCAGGAACAATTGAAGGCGGGACATTTAATAGAGTCTTTATCTCCATGGAACATGCCAATATTTGTTATAAAAAAAAATCCGGCAAATGGAGATTGTTACAGGATTTAAGAAAAGTTAATGAAACTATGTTGCCCATGGGAACTTTACAAGCTGGTCTTCCATCCCCCGTGGCTATCCTGAAAGGGTTTCATAAAATAGTCATAGATTTAAAAGATTGTTTCTTTACTAATCCATTGCACCCTGAGGATTGCAAAAGATTCGCGTTCAGCGTTCCTTCTATTAACTTCATAGAGCCTATGAAAAGATATCAATGGACAGTGCTTCCTCAGGGCATGGCTAACAGCCTGGCTTTATGCCAGAAATTTGTAGCACAGGCTATTCGGCCTGTAAGACAGAAATGGCCAGATATTTACTTTATCCATTTCACAGATGATTTTCTAATTGCAGGAAAAAATCTTCAGACCTTGCTTTTATGTTTTAAAGATTTACAGCAAGCTTTGGCCGCTAAAGGATTGCAAATAGCACCAGAGGAAATTCAGACCCAGGAGCCGTATAATTATCTGGGTTTTAAACTTATAGACCAATCAATTTTTTCCCAGAAGATAATTATCTGCAGGGACAATTTGAAAACTTTAAATGATTTTCAGAAGTTGTTGGGTGACATTAACTGGCTTCGGCCGTATTTAAAGCTTACTACAGGAGAATTACAACCTTTATTTGATATTCTAAAAGGGAATGCTGATCCGACTTCCCCTAGATTATTAACTTCAGAAGGACTTTTGGCTTTACAGACAGTGGAGAAAGCTATTGAAAATCAATTTGTTACCTATATAGATTATTCTTTACCTTTGCATCTGCTAATTTTTAATACGACTCTCTCGCCTACAGGTTTATTATGGCAAAAGGCTCCTCTGATGTGGATTCATTTGAAGCTGTCTTCAAGGCGTAATATCTTGCCATATTTTGAGGCGGTGGCCCAAGTGATTATGCTTGGAAGAAAGCAGGCGCTAACTTATTTTGGCAAAGAACCAGATGTTATTATACAACCTTACAGTGTAAATCAGGATGATTGGTTAAAACAGCATAGCACAGATTGGCTACTTGCTCAAATAGGCTTTGAAGGGACTATAGATAACCATTATCCTCAAGACAAATTGATAAAGTTTTTAAATATGCATGAGGTTGTATATCCTAAAATGACATCTTTGCAGCCGTTGCATAATGCTCTCTTAATTTTCACAGACGGCTCTTCCAAAGGAAGAGCCGCATATCGTATTAATAATCAGCAGGTGGTCGTAGGGACTCCTGGGCTGTCTGCTCAGTTATCAGAGCTAACAGCGGTGTTGTGTGTCTTTCAATCTGTAAATAGTACTTTTAATCTTTTTACTGACAGTGCTTATGTTGCATTTTCTATACCACAATTAGAAACCTGTGTCACTTTTAATTTTAATAAGCCAGCTGGATCCTTGTTTTCAAAATTGCAAAGTATCATTCTTGCTAGGAAAAATCCCTTTTATATTGGTCATATATGAGCTCACTCAGGTCTTCCTGGACCTCTGGCTCAGGGTAATGAGTGCATTGACAAAGCTCTTATAGGGCAAGCTTTGGCACTTACACCTATAGAATTGGCAAAACGTGATCATGATAAGTTTCATCTTTCTAGTCATAGGTTGAGACTCCGTCATAAGATCACAAAGGAGCAAGCAAGAATGATTGTAAAACAATGCCCTAATTGTCTCACTTTAGCACCAGTGCCCCATTTAGGGGTTA
Source organism: Apodemus sylvaticus (assembly GCF_947179515.1). Classification (NCBI taxonomy): domain Eukaryota; kingdom Metazoa; phylum Chordata; class Mammalia; order Rodentia; family Muridae; genus Apodemus; species Apodemus sylvaticus. Next base: position 37,358,877 of record NC_067478.1, read on the forward strand.
ATCCACGTGGTCTTATGCCCAATCAAATTTGGCAAATGGATGGAACTAAGTATGCAGAATTTGGGAAATTAAAATTTATACATGTTTGCATTGATACATGCTCGGGACTCATTTTTGCCTCCCTGCATTCAGGAGAAGCCTCTAAAAATGTAATTGATCATTGTTTACAAGCCTTTAATACCATGGGATTACCCAAAGTCATTAAGACAGACAATGGATCAGCCTACACTCGTAAGAACTTTATCTCATTTTGCAAGGAATTTAATATAAAACTTAAAACTGGAATTCCTTATACTCCAATGTGGCAAGGATTCGTGGAGAGTGCTCACCGCACCCTTAAAAACTGGCTTCTTAAAACTAAGAAGGGGAATCTATATCCTCCTAGGTCCCCTAAATCACATCTTGCCTTTGTTTTATTTGTTTTAAATTTTCTCCAAACGGATGCTAAAGGTCAGTCTGCAGCAGACCAACACTGGCACCCAGCTACTTCCAATTCCTACTCCATGGTTAAGTGGCGGGACCCTTTAAATAATACATGGAATGGCCCGGACCCCGTTTTAATCTTGGGGAGGGGGTCCGTCTGCAATTTCTCTCAGGAAGAATACGGTGCACGTTGCCTGCCAGAGAGATTGATAAGACAGGTAAACACACCCTGAAACTGTTGGTAAGTATAACTAATTCAAAAGGCCCTTTCTAAGCAGCTCCCCACTTACTTGGGAAGTAAGGCTCCTTTGTGTTCTTGCAAATTAAGTTGCAAGCCAGGCTTCTTGCCTGAGGACACTGAATTTCATTTAAACTAAACGTCTTGGGCCTTCCTTTACTGACCAAACAGTTTTTTTTCTCTTAATCTCCATTTATATTTCAAGCAGATAACACTCAGAAGATAAGCTCCTTCAGCAATGGCCCCCAGATTGAGGATGGGTGCATATTATAGCCAGCCAGCTCTTATCAGCAGAGCATTTACTCTGCCAGTGGATTCCTCAGAAAGGAGGCTGCATAGTATTCGGAACTATGCATGTTTGTTAATATAACAAACATGGGCATCAGTTGAGGTACGAGGCGAGGCACTGCAGGGGAAAGGGAAAAAATTCTGTCTCCGAATTTCCCTGAAAAGCACGCCCAACTGCATGGGGGTTGACATTGAAAGACTGTCCTTAAATAATTAAGGCAGTCTATTTCCCCCCACCCCCCTGAAAAAGATGTCCTTAACGTTTAAGGGGGTTGGGCCTCTGCTTTCAATCACTGGTTAAAAGCCCGTCATCCATTGCATGAATTTACTTATATCCACTGAGTTGTTAAAAATAAATAATTAAGGGGGAATTGTCTCTTCCCCCACAACATTAAGCTGGCTGGCAACCCCCACTCTTCCGATGGGTTATCTCCGCCCTATTCAAGCTGTGGCATTCCTGACCTACAGCCTCCACCCTTCCCCTGGCGTTATCTCTGGCCTATTCAAGATAACAATACAGCCAATTTAATCTCAGCACAGCTCCACCCGGAGACCAACAGAAAACTGAGTGACTAAGCAGACAACCCGCAGAGAAGAAGATCCATGCACTCTCGGCCATTTGGGGGGCAGGGTGGTTTTTCCTAAGATTATAAATATTGGCTTATTGATAGTAAAGTCAGTCTCTATGGGCAACTGTCCTCTTGACTCATTTCTCTTTCGCCCCCTTCCCGTTAACCTTAGAATTCTCTTCCAGGTAACCCGGTTCGTATGTGGCCGCTGGCGGTCTAAACACAAACATGAAATGTCCTGCATTAGTAAACCAATCTGTATCAGAACTTTTAAGTAAAGGAAGGGTCAAAGTCCCAGAGGACTTGCTAGCATTAATGGATGGTATGAATAATTCGCAGTAATAGGTTCCCCCTTAACTATGCTGATAGCTCTAACAACATCTGAGTGAATACAGCTTGATCACCACTTAAATGGGTATTAAAGATGCTCCTTTCCTATTCTGAATACAGACGGATTCCCAGGACAAGAGGAAACCTTCCACCAAGGAAGTCCCCTGAGCTGTGTGTGGTCCTCTGTGTTTCTACCCTGATGGTCTCACTGGAGGAGGTGTTTGCATTTCAAAGGTCAGCGAGTTACACTCTGAAGTATTATGTCAATTACACATATGTTAAACAATTAGTAACTGAGGCAAGAGAGCTGGGCTTAGTGGTTAAGAACACTGGATTCCCTCACCAACGACCTGGGTCTCAGTTGTCATAATGCACATGGCACAACCAGCCATCCTCAACTCCAGTCCCAAGGGACACAAGGTCATCTTCTGACAACTGCAGGCACAACACTCATATTGTACACAAATATGCATACATGCAAAACAATTACACACATTAAACTAATGAGATGAACTTTTCTAAAGTTTTAAAATAAAGCCACTCGGTAGTAATACATGCCTTTAATCCCAGCACTCAGAAACAGGGATAGGCTGATCTCTGATTTTAATGCCAACCTGGTTTATAGAGCAAATTCCAGGATACCCAGGCTACACAGAGAAACCCAGTCTCAATAAATAAATAAATAAATAAATAAATAAATAAATAAATAAATAAATAAATAAATAAAAGATAAAGAAATTTGCATCTAGGTTAAAGAAGAATAGGTTGGATATATTGAAATGACTTCAGAAAAGATAACTGGAAAAAAAAACTTTTTTAAAACTGAACATAAACAAGGAATATATGAAAAACAGAAATGTCCAGTCGTAGCATACCAGGGACCAGCCTCTGCATGGGAAGGGGTTCTAAGGGAAGGAGTGTGTCTGGGAGCGTCTCAACGAACAACTCCAAGTCAAATTGTGGATCCAAGCTGACTTCCTAGGTTCTGCTGAGATGGCTTTCCATACTGCTCTCTCTCTCTCTCTCTCTCTCTCTCTCTCTCTCTCAATCTCTCTCTCTCTCTCTCTCTCTCTCTCTCTCTCTCTCTCTCTCTCTCTCTCTCTCTCATTTTTCAAGACAGGGTTTCTCTATGTTGCCCTGGCTGTACTGGAACTCACTCCAGGCTGGCCTCGAATTCAGAAATCCGCCTGCCGCTGCCTCCCAAGTGTTAGGATTAAAGGATTGCACCACCACTGCCTGTCGCTTCTCCCCCTTCCTGTACATTCCCTTTGTTCATTTTTTTTTAACTGTAGTTTTAGCGGTATTTTTACTTTATTGGCTTTTTAAAGATTTCATTATGTTGTTTGTTTGTGGGTTTTTTATTCACCTTTTCTTTTGGTTACCTGTGTCTGGTTACCCTCCACCCCCATTTTGTAAAGAGAAAGGAGGATTACTTTGACTGATAATTTGGTGACACAGCCCATTTGTAATAGCAAAACATAGAGATGAGCAATTTTGAATATTCCAGTCGGCATATGAGACTTCTTGCTAACATTTGTGCAGATCAGAAAGTATAGAAAAAGAAAAGCCAATGCTTTTCTGGCTTTCTCTTTATGCCATCTTACTCAGTGTGGACCCTCTGACCATAAAGAGTTGCCACACACAGTCATCTCCTGTCTTCACACCTCAGTGTGAAAACCCTTTCAGACATGTCCTGAAGTGTATCTACCAGAAGACTCAAAATCCATTTGAAATGACAGTACAAATTAACCATCACAGGCCTACCCCTTTTCTGCCCCACACCCAAATCCATCACTTTTAAATCAAGCATCTCTTGGACAGAGGTGCCCTGCATGAATGCACAATGCTGCTGCCTGAAGACACATGGAAAATCTCTGGTGTTAGAGAGATGGGTGCAGTTATGAATGCTGAATCCTCTTCCAAAGGAACCCTCAATTCCCATCACCTATATGGTGGCTTATAACAGTTTGTAATCCCAGTTCAAGGGGGATCCAACACCCTCTTCTTACCTCCACAGACACTGGCATATGTGTGCTGTATAGACATAAAAACAGGAAAAACACTCATTTATATAAATAAAAATGAAATAATATTTAAAAATAACTTTACAATTTTTCATATATATGTAAAATATGAAAGTACAAAGTCAACTGTGATAGGGGAAGAAGTTTTAACAAAGGGAAGGGAGTGAATCTAAAGAGAATGGAGAACATGAAAGCTGAATGGGAGACTTTATTTGTGGGGGGGTTCGGCGGGTGGGTGCACACTCATGCATGTGCAGACATACATGTTCTGTGGTACATCTATGGAGACCAGAGGGTGATTTTTGGACTTCGTTTTTGCCTTCCACCTTGTTAAGGTAACGTGTCTTGTTTCTGATGTGGCTAGCTCCAGGCTAGCTAGCCTCTTTTCTGTCTTCACTTCCAAGATCACAGCAGGAGTGCAGGGGATATATGAATTTTTTGCAAGAGTTCAGAGACAGATCCAAAACCTCTGCCTGACAAGCACTTTGATCTGCTAAGATATTTCCCTAGCCCCAGTATTGTAGACTATTTGGGAAATAGAAAGTCCAATGAGAGAAGAAAGGCCGCAGCAGTGTGAGGAAGGACAGTGGGAGATGCAAAACAAAACAAAACAAAAACATAAAAACAAAATCACAGTGAAAGACATTTCTTTGTATGTCAACAGAAAGCACAATTTAAAATAATAGCAAAAGAGTATCCAAAACCAAAATTAAACCTGGAAATTATCCCTACAACCTGTGCGATAAGATTCAGATTATACTAAAGAAGTTTGTTGTATGGTCAGTGCCCCATGCTGTCTAGTACATAAGTATTGTCACTCTGCTCCTAAGTGAGCCCACTTCATGATTCATTATTATTGAGCTTGCCAACACTTCTCTTCTTAAATGAGGCCAAGAACACACTAAAGATTGGACATGAAGTAAATCACTACACAGGTTTTGTTGTTTTGATCAATACTTTGATCTTTTTTTTTTTTTTTGAGATGTGATCTTGCTAAGCATTTGGGGTTGATCTGGAATCTGGAATTCACCACGTAGCTGCCCTTGAACGAGCTCTCTGAATGCCCTGTTCCACTCCCCACCCTCACCCCAGGACTGAGATTACAAGTGGGAGCCAGCACACATTGCTGACTGTGCTGACTTTCTGAAGACTGCCTACGATGGAAGTTTGTCAGGAACAACCATTGTAAAATGTCTCTTATGGTATAAATATGAGGTGGGTTTCCTTTGGAGACCTTCCTATTCCTCACTTTTACTTAATAAATCTATATTTGCTCTGTTCAAAGAGGTAGGAAGGAGAGAAGAAAGATTGGGAAATGCTAAGCTGGTAAGTACGAAAGAGAAAACACAGAGAAATAGGGGGAGGGGATAAAATTAGTTACACTAGGGCTATAACTAAAACAAAATTTTGAAATAGTGGAAATTTCACCACTTTATGTTGAAAGAGAGAGATTCAGTCTTTGCCACATTTGGTTCAGCTTCACAAATAGTTTCAGGACTATAAATCATTCATCGCTACAAGCTTGATTTCAGAATCCAGATCCTGGTACGTTGCAGAATTGTGAAAACAAGATCACAATGTTATCCCTCAGAATTTTTCTAGGTTGGAAAAGCACAAATCTGTTTATAACTTCTTCTTCAGATGAATATGGATAAAATGAAATGAGATTAAGGTAACTGGTTGACTGGTTTGTTTAAGTAGAGCTTCACTGTGCAGCCGAGGTGGCCTTGAACTCAATCCTCCTGCCTCAGCTTTCCTAGAGCTGAGATTTGACACTCAAACATCTTTCAGGTTCTAGGAATCAGAATACCAGGAATTCTGCTGTAAGACTGCCTCTCCTAGAAATGACTGCATAAACAAGACTGGTACAATGGCAATACCAGTAGACATTATGATGGTTTGAAGGAGACTGACCCCTATAAGATCATGTTTGTTCCCCAAATTAATGAACTATAAGGGAAGGGTTAGGAGGTGTGGCCTTGTCATATGAGGCATGTCACTAGGGGTGGGCTTTGACCTCTCAAAAGGCCTAGCCAGGCCCCAGCCCAGTCTTGCTCCCTCTTCTTCTCCCCTATTCTCCCCTATTCTCCCTCTCCTCCCTTCCTCTCCTTTCCCCTCCCCTCTGCTTCCTCTCAGCCTGCTGCCTGTGGATCAGGACTTAAAGCTTTCAGTCACTGCTCTCCACTACAGATGCTGGCCTGATTATCATGGACTGTAAGCAAGAACCCAATCACGTGCTTTCTTTACAAGAGTTGCCTTGGTCATGGTGTCTCTTCACAGAACTGCTCATACCAAAGCAGGGAAATATGTCACAGACAACTAATGACTGCCAAGAGAGAGGATTAGTCCATCCCAGGACTGAGGCCCTGATTGGTTATCCAGTACAATGTGGTCAGTCCTGTAGCCCCATATACACAACAGAAAGCAACAGATTGCCATCTACATGTTGAACATTTATGTCTGTCTGTGTGTGTGTATGTGTGTTTGTGTGTGTGTGTGTGTGTAACAATAATAAAGAAAAAAGTCACTCAATTTGAGATTGAGGTGGCAAACATGTGAGAGGTTATAAGGAGGGAACCTGGGTGGGGCTAAAGGAGGAAAGGGAAGGGGAAAGTGGTTTAATTACATTTTAATTTAAAAGGTAGGAAAAAATAAAAAGAGCAGTTTGAAAAACATAAAACTTGAAATAATCTTTCAGTTATAAGTCCCTAATAATACATAGGAAGATCAAAAGCTCATTATTCCAACTTAGGTTTGCCTTCATCCACTTTCACAAACACCCAAGTCTCTACCCTTCCTCTGGGGCAGCAAGTGTTTAGTCATAGTTCAGTGTGGTCCCCCCCACTCTTTGTCCATTCTTCTTCCTAGACTCCATCCCACCAGGCCACTCTCTTGCTTTCCAGATGTCTGTTTTGTCTTTCATTATTTCTTTTGTCTTGGCCTATATTATTCCTTGCTTTTTGAAATCAGCTGCCTTTTCAAAATACAATATTTCTAAGCCGTATCCAGGATGGAATTACTCTATGTAATTGATACCTCCCTTCTGAGAAGAAAAGAATATTTCTGAATTTTTTTAGATGCTTAGGCAATTTTTCTATAAAGTTTAGCAGACTTAAGAATTGTTCTAGGAAAGTCAAGTTAGGTAAGAGGGAATAGGAATCCAACCAAGAATTTAATTGTATAAACACAATTTCCATGAAAATACAAAGTAGAAACCAACCTAGAATGAAGAAAAAACTGAAGCCCATGAATATGGGGAGTGGGGGCTGCTTCAAGAAGGCTGTTAATCCTAAGGTGTGTGTTATGAAGGCCTGGGTTTGATTTCCAACACACACACACACACACACACACACACACACACCACACACTACACACACACATACACACCCCACCACCGACATCACCACCAACAAAACCAACTTAGCTTGGGGGGAAAAAAGCAGGAGTAGCAACTTGTTTTCTTTTCATTTCTTTTTTGCTTTTTGTTTGGTTGGTTTTTTTGGTGATTTTTTGTTTTTTAATTAGTTTTTGATTTGTTTTGTTTTGGGGTTTTTGGTTTTTTTTTTTTTTGTTTGTTTGTTTGTTTGTTTTTTTAAGACATGGCTGTCCTAGAACTCAGTCTGTAGACCAAGATCCTTGAACTCACAGAGGTCTGCCTGCCTTGGCCATCTGAATCCTGGGTTTAAATGCATGCACCATCCAGCAGCAACTTTTCTTTTCTCTTCTCTTCTCTTCTCTTCTCTTCTCTTCTCTTCTCTTCTCTTCTCTTCTCTTCTCTTCTCTTCTCTTCTCTTCTCTTCTCTTCTCTTCTCTTCTCTTCTCTCTCTCTCTCTCTCTCTCTCTCTCTCTCTCTCTCTCTCTCTTTCTTTCTTTCTTTCTTTCTTTCTTTCTTTTTTATTTTGGTTTTTTGGATTTGTTTTTTTGGGGACAGGCTTTCTCTGTATAGCCCTGGCTGTCCTGGAGCTCCCTCTGTAGACCAGGCTAGCCTCGAACTCAGAAATCTGCCTGCCTCTGACTCCCAGAGTCCTGGGATTACAGGTGTGTGCCACCACCATTCGGTAGCAACTTGTTTTCAAGGGGAAGATAATGGACACTTGGCTTCATGTAGAAGGAAAGCAGGGTCACACATAACTAGCCATTGACTTTTAGGATTTCTGAATTGTAGTCTGCCAGCAGCTACATGTGAACCGGGTTAACTGCTAAGAGAATTTTGAGGTTACAGGGACAGAGGAGGAGGAAGAGACATGAGTCAAGGCGGGAATTCCGGTCAAGACTGGTTTTAATATTTTTAAAGCGGGTTATATAGTATTTTGGGGGATTGACCACCCCTCCCAGAAGTCGGTCACTTCAAAGGTGGTCCTGTGAATTCTCCTGGCTCCAGGTCTCAGCGGGTCGCCTGCCTTCAGACTGGCGAGTCAGATAAACACCGGCTTGGGGGCGGTGTCGGTAGTCGAGGTGCGGAGCCTATTGTTCACAGGAACAAAGGCCGGAGGTAGCCATTGGAAGAGTTGGGAGCTGCCAGCCAGCTTAGATGTGGGGGGAGGAGACAATTCCCCCTTAATTATTAATTTTTAACAACTCAGTGGAAATAAATAAGTTCATCCAATGGATGATGGGCATTGACCAGTGAGTGAAAGCAGAGACCCAGCCCCCTTAAGCGTTACAGACATTTTTTTCAGGGGGGGGGGGAATAGACCGCCTTTTTAAATTCAAGGACAGTCTTTCGATGTCAAACCCCCATGCAGCTGGGCGTGCTTTTCGGGGAAATTCGGAGCCAGGATTTGTTTCCTTTTCCCCTGCAGTGCCTCGCCTTGCACCTCAACTGATGCCCATGTTTGTTATATAAACAAACATGCATGGTTCCGAATACCATGCAGCCTCCTTTCTGAGGATTCCACTGGCAGAGTAAATTCTCTGCGGATAAGCGCTGGCTGGCTGTAATACTACCCATCCTCAACCTGGGGCCATTGCGGAAGGAATTTCGTCTTCTGAGTGTTATCTGCTTGAAATATAAAAGGAGATTAAGAGAACAACCTGTTTGGTTAGTCTCGGAAGCTCAAAACAGTTTTAGTTTAATTGAAATTCAGTGGCATCAGGCCAGAGGCCTGGCTTGCAACTTAATTTGCAAGAACACAAAGGAACTTTACTTTCCCAAGTAAGTGGGAAGCGGATTGAAAAACAGCCTTTTGAATTAATTATACTTACCAACAGTTTGGGGGGAATTGTCTACCTGTTTTACCAATCTCACTGGTAACCAACGCGCTCCATCTTCTTCCTGGGAGAAAACGCAAACGGACCCCCTTCCCCAGATTAAAACGGGGTCTGGGACCTTCCATGTATTATTTAAATGATCCCGCCACTTAACCATGGCGTAGGACTTGGAAGTGGCTGGATGCCAGTGTCGGTCTGCTGCAGACTGACCTTTAGCATCCGTTTGGAGAAAATTTAAAACAAATAAAACAAAGGCAAGATGTGATTTAGGGGACCTGGAAGGATAAAGATTCCCCTTCTTAGTTTTAATAAGCCAATTTTTAAGTGTGCGATGGGCACGCTCCACGATTCCTTGCCCCATTGGATTATAAGGAATTCCAGTTTTAAGTTTTATATTAAATTCCTTGCAAAATGAGATAAAGTTCTTACCAGTGGAGGCTGGTCCATTGTCTGTCTTAATGACTTTGGGTAATCCCATGGTATTAAAGGCTTGTAAACAATGATCAATTACATTTTTAGAGGCTTCTCCCGTATGCAGGGAAGCAAAAATGAGTCCCGAGCACGTATCAATGCAAACATGTATAAATTTTAATTTCCCAAATTCTGCATAGTGAGTTACATCCATTTGCCAAATTTGATTGGGCATAAGGCCACGTGGATTAACCCCTAAGTGGGGCACGGGTGCTAAAGTGAGACAATTAGGGCATTGCTTTACGATCATTCTAGCTTGCTCCTTTGTGATCTTATGACGGAGTCTCAACGTATGACTAGAAAGATGAAATTTATCATGATCACGTTTTGCCAATTCTATGGGTGTGAGTGCCAAAACCTGTCCTATAAGCGCTTTGTCAATGCACTCATTACCCTGAGCCAGAGGTCCAGGAAGACCTGAGTGGGCTCTGATGTGTCCTATATAAAAAAGATTTTTCCTAGCAAGAATGATACCTTGTAATTGTGAAAACAAGGATCCAGCTGGCGTATTAAAATTAAACGTGCCACAGGTTTCTAATTGCGGTATAGAAAATGCAACATAAGCACTGTCAGTAAAAAGATTAAACGTACTATTTACAGTTTGAAAAACACACAGCACTGCTGTAAGCTCTGATAACTGAGCAGACAACCCAGATGTTTCTACAACCACCTGTTGATTGTTAATACGATATCTGGCTTTTCCTTTAGACAAGCCGTCTGTGAAAATTAGGAGTGCGTTCTGCAACGGCCGTAGAGATGTCATTTTAGGAAATACAACCTCATGCATATTTAAAAACTTTATCAACTTGTCTTGAGGATAATGATTATCTATACACCCTTTAAAACCAATTTGAGCTAGCAACCAATCTGTGCTATGCTGTTTTAGCCATTCATCCTGATTTACACTGTAAGGTTGTATAATAACGTCCGGCTCCTTGCCGAAATAAGTTAGCGCCTGCTTTCTACCAAGCATAATTACTTGGGCCACCGCCTCAAAATATGGCAAAATATTACGCCTTGAAGACATCCTCAAATGAATCCACATCAGAGGGGCCTTTTGCCATAATAAACCTGTAGGCGAGTGAGTAGTATTAAAAATTAGCAGATGCAGAGGTAAAGAATAATCTATATAGGTAACAAATTGATTTTCAATAGCTTTCTCCCCTGTCTGTAAAGCCAAAAGTCCTTCTGAAGTTAATAACCTAGGAGATGTTGCATCAGCATCCCCTTTAAGAATATCAAATAAAGGTTGCAATTCTCCTGTTCTGAGCTTTAAATACGGCCAAAGCCAATTAATGTCACCCAATAACTTCTGAAAATCATTTAAAGTTTTCAAATTGTCCCTGCGGATAATTATCTTCTGGGAAAAAATTGCCTGGTCTGTAAGTTTAAAACCCAGATAATTATACGGCTCCTGGATCTGAACTTTTTCCGGAGCTATCTGTAACCCTTTGGCGACCAAGGCTTGCTGTAAATCTTTAAAACATAAAAGCAAGGTCTGAGGATTTTTTCCTGCAATTAGAAAATCATCTGTGAAATGGATAAAGTAAATATTTGGCCATTTCTGTCTCACAGGCTGGATGGCCTGTGCTACAAATTTCTGGCATAAAGCCGGGCTGTTAGCCATACCCTGAGGAAGCACTGTCCACTGAAACCTTTTCATAGGCTCTGTAAAGTTAATAGAAGGAACGCTGAACGCGAACCTTTTGCAATCCTCAGGGTGCAATGGAATGGTAAAGAAACAATCTTTTAAATCTATGACTATTTTATGAAACCCTTTAGGGATAGCCACGGGGGATGGAAGACCCGCTTGTAAGGTTCCCATGGGCAACATTGTTTCATTTACCTTTCTTAAATCCTGTAACAATCTCCATTTGCCGGATTTTTTTTTAATTACGAATATTGGCGTGTTCCATGGAGATAATGACTCTATTAAATGTCCCGCCTTTAATTGTTCCTGCACTAGCAAAGAGGTGGCCTCCAATTTCTCCTTAGATAAAGGCCACTGATCAACCCACACAGGATTATCACTAAGCCATTGAATTTTATCGGCGTGGGGTGCAGGCAAGATATTTCCATTACTGAAAATGCCCCAGACCTCTAGAGTTAGGGTTTGCCTGGGGGTTTTTAAACTTTCTAGTGCCTTGTCCTTCATTTCCAAGCCTCTGAGCAGGTACGGATTCCTCTGACACTGTCTTTTGCTTAGAGGCGATTTCATTTGGATTACACAAGATTAAATTCATCTGAGATAGGAGGTCTCTGCCCCAGAGGGTAGTAGGCAAGTTCTGCATAACAAAAGGCCGAATTTGTCCTGAATTCCCTTCTGAATCTTTCCAAGTTAAAAGTCTCGCACTTTGTTTGGGGTTATTTGCGTAACCGATACCTTGGAGATGCGTTAGGGTCTCAGTCAATGGCCAACTACACGGCCAATCCTGTCCCTTGATAATGGTAACATCAGCTCCCGTATCTATTAATCCTTCAAAACTCTTTCCTTCAATAGTCAATTTAAGGTTAGGTCTTTTATTGGTGATAGATTGAACCCAAAACACTCCAGAGGAGCCAAAGCCCTCCTCTCCTCTTTTATCTTTAATGAATTTGGAAGGCAGTGGATGTAAAGGGACCAAAACGAGTTGAGCAATTCTTTGATTAGCGGGTATAGTTATGACACCATGAGGGGAAGCAGCCATAATTTTTATTTCTCCCTCATAGTCACTGTGTATGACCCCTGGATAAATCTGCAGTCCTTTTACAGTAGAACTGCTTCGTCCTAACAGCAATCCCCAAGTGCCTTCAGGTAATGGTCCAAAGACTCCTGTGGGCAAAACCTGAACTCCCATCTCTGGCGCTAGTACGGTATGGAATAAACAGCAGAGGTCCAATCCTGCACTTCCTGGTGTAGCTCTGGCGAGTTCAAAGATGGATTTCCTTGGCTCGGCAGCAGCTGTGTTGCCCCACAGACTGTTCGTCCTAGATGCATCGGGGCCTGGGGCTGGCCCCTCCCCCCGTTTCCCGACACGGGTCTGCCTTGGAAGGTAGTTTTGGACTTGTATCCCTTCACCCAATGATTTCCTTTTCTACGCTTATGGCATGTTCCTGGTGGACCACCTGATTGCCCATTTATAGTAGGCCTGTTATCAGGGCAATCACTTTTAAAATGACCCAGACTGCCACATTTAAAACACCTTCTATTTCCTCATCTCTGCAAAAGGATTCCCTGGATTGTGGTTCCCTGCAGTGCCGCAGCCATAGCTAATCCCTGATTGTAGGAGGGACCGATTTCAGAACAAAGACGAATGTAACCGGCTAGGTCCGTCTTTCCCCTATGGGGTCTAATCGCCTCCCGGCAGGCCGCATTAGCATTCTCATAGGCTAGTTGAGTAACCAGTGGATTCTCTGCCTGAGAATTTCCAAAAATTCTATTAGCCGTTTTTAGCAATCAATCTACGAAATCCTGAAAGAGTTCGTCGGGAGCCTGTTTCACAGCTGTTAGATTTCCACTAAGATCTCCCTTAGATGGTAAAAGATTCCATGCACGGCGGGCGACCACCACAATCTGTACATACACTGCGATGGGAAACCCCATCTGGTTAGTATTTCCTTCATATAGGCCTTCCCCCAGTAACATCTCAGCATTCCATTCTGGATGGCCTGCCTGAGTGTTAGTGGCGGCGGTTCTTTTGCTAGCCTCACGCCATTCAGAACTCAAAAGCAAGAAATCTCCCCCCAACAACGTGGCTTTGCACAGCGTTTTCCAATCCTGTGGAGTTAAATTCGACTCTATCACAGTATCCAATAACGCCTGTGTAAAGGGAGCTGTCGGGCCGTACTGGGCTACGGCTAGCTTTAATTCTTTTATCACTTTAAATTCTAAGGTCTGATATTGTCTAATCACATTGTCCTGGTCTTCTATCTCAAGGACTGGAAAAGCTAAGATTTCTGAAGTATCCTGCCCTTCCCCGCGGGCCTGGTTTATAACTCTTTCTAATGGCAACTGGCGGGTCTCCGAGTTATTGTTCTCTCTAGTATTAGAGACCCTTTTTAGCTCCTGTAACTCATTAGTCAATTTCTGCAACTTAATTTCAAACTCTAACTTTTGTAATTGCATGTCCTTCTGGATCTCGCCTTCTGCCATCAAGGTCATAGGCGGAGCAGATGGCGCTACAGGGGGCCATTCTTCTCCATGATATTCAGTCGCTCCTTTCTTGGGATGAGCTATTTTTTTTCCTAATAATAGACTCATCAGGGCTGTCTCTGTGTTTACGAGACTTAGGGTGTGGAGGATCTTCTCTTACAGGGATCCTCTCTATCAAGCTTTCTTCTTGAGAATACTCAATTTCTTGAATGACACCTAATTCTTCCAATCCTCCTTCATCTATGATGTCCTTAATAAGTGTCCAAAGGCAGAGGGTAATATTGTCTGCCTTGGCTGCCTTTAGTGAATTACCAATTCTTACCCAAGTTCTCTCATTTAACATTCGTTTTTCTTGGAACCAAGGACAACAAGAATATATCTGGTCCAAGAAATCCTCTAATCTTTCTTCTTCAAACCCTATCCCTTTCGCCTGAAGCAACTCTTGAATGTTGCGGGCACAGATTTCGCGCAAACTTTCCTGTCCCATTTTTCCCTATCTTTTCAACCCAAGAGGCCACTGTGCCAGGTCAACACAGTTTGCTTGAAAAACCCGTATCCCTTTGCACTCACAACAATAGAAAAATTTTTCCACTAGTGCTAGTTTTTCACCTCTATGTTGCTTACCGTGCGGATACCATTCCTTATCACCTTTTCTGCGAAGCTTCGCTCGATAGGGTTACCTCAGGAAATTCTCCTGTACCAGGTTGTCCCACGTTCTGGAGCCAATATGTAGTCTGCCAGCAGCTACATGTGAACCGGGTTACCTGCTAAGAGAATTTTGAGGTTACAGGGACAGAGGAGGCAGAAGAGACAGGAGTCAAGGCGGGAATTCTGGTCAAGACTGGTTTTAATATTTTTAAAGCGGGTTATATAGTATTTTGGGGGATCGACCACCCCTCCCAGAAGTCGGTCACTTCAAAGGCGGTCCTGTGAATTCTCCTGGCTCCAGGTCTCAGCGGGTCGCCTGCCTTCAGACTGGCGAGTCAGGTAAACACCGGCTTGGGGGCGGTGTCGGTAGTCGAGGTGCGGAGCCTATTGTTCACAGGAACAAAGGCTGGAGGTAGCCATCAGAAGAGTTGGGAGCTGCCAGCCAGCTTAGATGTGGGGGGAGGAGACACTGAATGAAAACTTTGTCACTCCTTACAAATAAGATAATAGGCTCTGACTTTGTTTTAGCTAAAGATGTTCCTGAGCACTACAAATTACGGTGGAGAAAGCTTATTTTCAGTACTTAGCATTAGCAAAGTAGTGTAGTCCAGGACATCTACCAGACTCTGAAAGAGCTGAGAAAAATAAAGAGTCACTGCTGGAGTTGCTGTTTATAGGTGGAGTATGAGCAACTTAAGCTTAACCCTGACTAGCTTACAAATAAATGAGACTCAGACTGTGATTATTTGGCTTTGACAATTACTGGGGCGGGGGTGGAGGTGTCACTGTCAATCTACTCTTCTAACTGCTAGCCTGGCTACCTCCCCAGAAGTGTACCCCAAATATTTGCTGTTTCTCCTGGCCATGTGCTCACCATTCCTCTCCCCTCATGGGGGCTTCCTCCTCCTCCCTTGTTCCTCCTCTTTTTCCCTCATCTCTCCCTGCTCCAACCAAGTCACTCCAAACTCACCTACCTCTAATCCCTCCAGTAATTGGCTGCAGCCAATTTTATTTAACGAATAGCTTTAAATCAAGAAACAAAGTTTGCACAAGGAAAGCTATAAACATAAGATGTCACTCCTAGGCCTAAACCTTCAAGTATAGAATTTGCATTATAGGGGAGCCTTCAGGTACCTGCTGTGGTATCTGAACAGCCTGGGCCGCAGCGCTCGGTCTCCAGGAGGTGCGGGGGATCTGGTGTGCGCCCAGAGGCAGTCTCGGAGCTCACAGCACAGCTCGTTCCAGCTTGGGCTTCTGTCCTGAGGCCTCTGGTGGTAGCCCTCCGACTTCTCCTCTTCTGGATCCAGATCGGCCTGAGCAGCAGTGCCACATCTCCAGGTCCTGAAGGAGGCAGGTGGTGCTTCCGGGCGGCCAGCGGGAGAGGTCAGTGTGCTCCGGTGAATCCAGCAGGCCCCAGCGGGAGCCTTCAGGCACCTGCTTTGGGATCTGAACAGCCTGGGCCGCAGCGCTCGGTCTCCAGGAGGTGCGGGGGACCAGGTGTGCGCCCAGAGGCATTCTGGGAGCTCACAGCACAGCTCGTTCCAGCTTGGGCTTGGGTCCTGAGGCCTCTGGCGATAGCTCTCCGACCACTCCTCTTCCGGATCCAGATCGGCCTGAGGAGCAGTGCCACATCTCCAGGTCCTGAAGGAGGCAGGTGGTGCTTCAGGGTGGCCAGCGGGAGAGAGCCTAGGTTTCGGTCCTGAGGCCTCTGGCAGTAGCCTCTACGCTTCTGGATCCAGATCAGCCTGAGCGGCAACACCACATCTCCTAAGTCCTGAAAGAGGCAGGTGGGGCTTCCAGGCGGCCAGCAGGGAGAAGTTGGTGTGTTCCAGTGAATCCAGCGGGCCCCAGCAGGAGCCTTCAGGTGTCTTCTTCGGGGTCTAAACAGCCTGGACAACAACACCCTGTCTCCAGGCAGTGCAGGAGGTAAGCTGTGCAGCAGAGGCCACCTGGGAAGGGGCAGCTTGCACTGGTGAGTCCAGCATTGACAACACCAACTAACACCAGTAAGAACTAGATGGCAAAAGGCAGACGCAGGAACGTCACTAACAGAAATCAAGGCAATATGGCAACATCTGAACCCAATTCTCCCTTACCAGCATGTCCGGGATACCCCATCACACCAGTAAAACAAGATTTGGATTTAAAATCACTGGTCAGGATGCTGGTACAGGAACACATGAAGGACATACTTAAAGAAATTCAGGAGAAAATGGATCAAAAGTTAGAAGCCCTTGCAAGGGAAACACAAAAATCATTGAAAGAAATCCAGGAGAATACAAAAGCCAATAAGGAAGAAACACAAAAAACACTTAAAGAAATACAGGAGAACTTTGGTCAACAGGCTGCGGTCATGAAAGAGGAAACACAAAAATCTCTTAAAGAATTATAGGAAAGCACAACAAGCAAGTGAAGGAGCTAAGCAAAACAATCCAGGATCTAAAATCAGAAGTAGAAACAACTAAGAAAACTCAAAGGGAGACAACTTTGGAGATAGAAAGCCTTGGGAAGAAATCAGGGGACATAGATGCAAATATCAACAACAGAATACAAGAGATAGAAGAAAGAATCTCAGACGCTGAAGATACCATAGAAACCATGGACTCAACAGTTAAAGAAAATGCAAAAAGGAAAAAGCTTGTAACCCAAAATATCCAGGAAATCCAGGACACAATGAGAAGACCAAACCTAAGGATTATAGGCATAGATGAGAGTGAAGATTTACAGCTTAAAGGGCCAGCAAATATCTTCAATAAAATTATGGAAGAAAACTTCCCTAACCTAAAGAGAGAGATGCCCATGAATATACAAGAAGCCTACAGAACTCCAAACAGACTGGACCAGAACAGAAATACATCCCGTCACATAATAATCAAAACACCAAATGTACTAAACAAAGAAAGAATATTAAAGGCAGCAAGAGAAAAAGGCCAAGTAACATATAAAGGAAGACCTATCAGAATCACAGCAGACTTTTCACCTGAGACTATGAAGGCTAGAAGGTCCTGGGCAGATCTCATGCAGACTCTAAGAGAACACAAATGCCAACCAAAACTACTATATCCAGCAAAACTCTCAATCACCATAGATGGAGAAACTAAGATATTTCATGACAAAACCAAGTTTACCCAATATTTATCCACAAACCCAGCCCTAAAAAGGATAATAGGAGGACAACACCAATACAAGGAGGGAAACTTCACCCTGGAAAAAGCAAGATAGTAACCTTTCATCAAACCCAAAAGAAGTTAAGCAATCAAATTTAAAAAATAATGTCAAAAATGACAGGAAGTAACAATCATTATTCCTTAATATCTCTTAACATCAATGGACTCAATGCCCCAATAAAAAGACACAGACTAACTGACTGGATACGTAAACAGGACCCTACATTTTGCTGCTTACAGGAAACACACCTAAGGGTCAAAGACAAACACTACCTTAGAGTAAAAGGCTGGAAAACAATTTTACAAGCAAATGGTCTCAGGAAACAAGCTGGAGTAGCCATTTTAATATCAGATAAAATTGACTTTCAACCCAAAGTCATCAAAAGAGACCCGGAGGGACAATTCTTGCTGGTCAAAGGAAAAATACAACAAGAAGAACTCTCAATCCTGAACATCTATGCTCCAAATGCAAGGGCACCCTCATTCGTAAAAGAAACTTTATTAAAACTAAAAGCACACATTGCACCTAACACAATAATTGTGGGTGACTTCAACACTGCACTTTCCTCAATGGACCGATCAGGAAAACAGAAACTAAACAGGGACATAATGAAATTAATTGAAGCTTTGGACCAATTAGATTTAACAGATATATATAGAACATTCTATCCTAAAGCAAAAGAATATACCTTTTTCTCAGCACCTCATGGTACCTTCTCCAAAATCGACCATATAATTGGTCACAAGACAGACCTCAACAAATATAAGAAGATCGAACTAATCCCATGTTTCTTATCAGATCACTATGGAGTAAAAGTTGTCTTCAATAGCAACAAAAACAACAGAAAACCCATATACACGTGGAAACTGAATAATATTCTACTCAATGATACATTGGTCAAGGAAGAAATAAAGAAAGAAATTAAAGACTTTTTAGAACACAATGAAAATGAAGACACAACATACCCAAATCTATGGGACACAATGAAAGCAGTGCTAAGAGGAAAACTCATAGCCCTGAGTGCCTCCAAAAAGAAAATGGAGAGAGCTTACATTACCAACTTAATGACACACCTGAAATCCCTGGAACAAAAAGAAGCTACTTCACCCAGGAGGAGTAGAAGGCAGGAAATCATCAAACTCAGGGCTGAAATCAATCAAGTAGAAACAAAGAGAACCAT
The DNA here is from genome assembly GCF_947179515.1 of Apodemus sylvaticus. NCBI lineage: Eukaryota > Metazoa > Chordata > Mammalia > Rodentia > Muridae > Apodemus > Apodemus sylvaticus. The sequence continues at coordinate 37,377,559 of NC_067478.1, forward strand.
ACAATAATCAACAAAACCAGGAGCTGGTTCTTTGAGAAAATCAACAAGATAGATAAACCCTTAGCCAGACTGACCAAAGGGCATAGAGAAAGTATCCAAATTAACAAACGTAGAAATGAAAAGGGAGATATAACAAAAGAAACTGAGGAAATCCAAAAAATCATCAGATCCTTCTACAAGAGCCTGTACTCAACACAACTGGAGAACCAGGAGGAAATGGACAATTTCCTTGACAGATACCAAATACCAAAATTAAATCAGGACCAGATAGATCATCTAAACAGTCCCATAATGCCTAAAGAAATTGAAGGAGTCATAGAAAGTCTTCCAACCAAAAAAAGCACAGGACCAGATGGTTTCAGTGCAGAATTCTATCAGACCTTCAAAGAAGAGTTAACACCAATACTCTTCAAATTATTTTACAAAATAGAAACAGAAGGAACACTACCCAATTCCTTCTACGAAGCCACAATTACTCTGATACCAAAACCACACAAAGATCCAACAAAGAAAGAGAACTTCAGACCAATTTCCCTTATGAACATCGATGCAAAAATACTCAATAAAATTCTTGCCAACCGAATCCAAGAACACATCAAAACGATCATCCACCATTATCAAGTAGGCTTTATCCCGGGAATGTAGGGTTGGTTCAATATACGGAAATCCATCAATGCAATCCACTACATAAACAAATTCAAAGAACAAAACCACATGGTCATTTCATTGGATGCTGAAAAAGCATTTGACAAAATTCAGCATCCTTTCATGCTTAAAGTCTTAGAGAGAACAGGAATTCAAAGCCCATACCTAAACATAGTAAAAGCAATATACAGCAAACCGGTAGCCAGCATCAAACTAAATGGAGAGAAACTTGAAGCAATCCCACTGAAATCAGGGACCAGACAAGGCTGCCCCCTTTCTCCTTATCTTTTCAATATTGTACTTGAGGTACTAGCTCGGGCAATTCGACAACATAAGGAGGTCAAAGGGATACAAATTGGAAAGGAAGAAGTCAAACTATCATTATTTGCAGACGACATGATAGTCTACCTAAGTGACCCAAAAAACTCCACTAGAGAGCTCCTACAGCTGATAAACAACTTCAGCAAAATGGCAGGTTATAAAATCAACTCAAGCAAATCAGTGGCCTTCCTATACTCAAAGGATAAGCAGGCTGAGAAAGAAATTAGGGAAATGACCCCCTTCACAATAGCCACAAATAGTATAAAGTATCTTGGGGTGACTCTTACCAAACATGTGAAAGATCTGTATGACAAGAACTTCAAGACTCTGAAGAAGGAAATGGAAGAAGACCTCAAAAATGGGAAAACCTCCCATGCTCATGGATCGGTAGAATCAATATAGTTAAAATGGCCATTTTGCCAAAAGTAATCTACAGATTCAATGCAACACCCATCAAAATCCCAACTCAATTCTTCACAGAGTTAGAAAGAGCAATTATCAAATTCATCTGGAATAACAAAAAACCCAGGATAGCTAAACCTATTCTCAGCAACAAAAGAAATTCTGGGGAAATCAGTATCCCTGACCTCAAGCAGTAGTACAGAGCAGTAGTGTTAAAAACTGCATGGTATTGGTACAGTGACAGGCAGGAGGATCAATGGAACAGGATTGAAGATCCAGAAATGAACCCACACATCTATGGCCACTTGTTGCTCGACAAAGAGGCTGAAAACATCCAATGGAAAAAAGATAGCCTTTTCAACAAATGGTGCTGGTTCAACTGTAGGTCAGCATGCAGAAAAATGCGAATTGATCCATCCTTGTCTCCTTGTACTAAGCTCAAATCCAAATGGATCAAGGACCTCCACATAAAGCCAGACACTCTGAAGCTAATAGAAAAGAAACTGGGGAAGACCCTTGAGGACATTGGTACAGGGAGAAAGTTTCTGAACAGAACACCAATAGCGTATGCTCTAAGAGCAAGAATTGACAAATGGGACCTCATAAAATTACCAAGTTTCTGTAAGGCAAAGGACACCATCAAGAGGACAAATCGGCAACCAACAAATTGGGAAAAGATCTTCACCAATCCTACATCAGATAGAGGGCTAATATCCAATATATATAAAGAACTCAAGAAGTTAGATTCCAGAAAACCAAACAACCCTATTAAAAAATGGGGTACAGAGTTAAACAAAGAATTCTCACCTGAAGAACTTCGGATGGTGGAGAAGCATCTTAAAAAATGCTCAACATCATTAGTCATTAAGGAAATGCAAATCAAAACAACCCTGAGATTTCACCTTACACCGGTCAGAATGGCTAAGATTAAAAATACAGGAGATAGCAGGTGTTGGAGAGGGTGTGGAGAAAGAGGAACACTCCTCCACTGCTGGTGGGGTTGCAAATTGGTACAACCACTTTGGAAATCAGTCTGGCGGTTCCTCTGAAAACTGGCCACCTCACTTCCAGAAGATCCTGCCATACCACTCCTGGGCATATACACAGAGGATTCCCCACCATGTAATAAGGATACATGCTCTACTATGTTCATAGCAGCCCTATTTATAATTGCCAGGTGTTGGAAAGAACCCAGGTATCCCTCAACAGAAGAGTGGATGCAAAAAATGTGGTATATCTACACAATGGAGTACTATTCAGCCATTAGAAACAACGAATTCATGAAATTCTTAGGTAAATGGATGGTGCTAGAGAACATCATACTAAGTGAGGTAACCCAGACTCAAAAGATGAATCATGGTATGCACTCACTAATAAGTGGATATTAACCTAGAAACCTAGATTACCCAAAACATAATCCACACATCAAATGAGGTACAAGAAGAAAGGAAGAGTGTCCCCTTGTTCTGGAAAGACTTAATGAAGCAGTATTCAGCAAAACCAGAACGCGGAAGTGGGAAGGGGTGGGTGGGAGGACAGGGGGAGAGAAGGGGGCTTGGGGGACTCTTTGGGAGTGGGGAAATCATTTCAAATGTAAATAAAAAATATATCAAATAAAAAAAGATTAAAAAAAATGAAAAAAAGAATTTGCATTATAATACTTAGCAATAGACCAAACCTCAACAATTAGATGGATGCCCATGGCCAGCTCAGGTTGCCAGGGCCCTGTGACCTGACAAGGAAGGTCACTGCAGGATTATGGAGTCTCATGGTCCAGGATTCAGATTACATCCTGGATACACCCGGGGACCCTGTCAGAAACCCAGACCTGGTGGGAAAGAGGAGAGGAGGAGTCCACAGAGAGGAGGAGTCAAGTATGTGTGTATTTTCACTTTTCAAAGCCTCATGTATGTGAGCAGCAAATTGTTAATTCTGAGCAACTTCACAGGGCCATGGAAAGGATTAAGCAACACCATGCCTGCAAAGTTTTATGCAGGACTGAGCCATGGAGACCAAGCCTGGTAAACAAAACACCCCCACTGTCACTCACAGACCGCTGACAGCATGAAAACCTAGAGGCTCTGGCATTTGATGGGATGTGAACCCTCTGTCTTCAGCACCCATGTCCCAGGAGCTGGGGCCAAAGCCAGAGTGTCCTACCTGAGTGAGACTCTATATGGCAGCCTAGTAGGTGCCTGGTCTACCCACCAGGCTTTAATCCACCATGGGTGAAGCATTTTAACAGAACTAGAGGCATCACCAGAACATCAACGATCTCTCTGACCACTGCAGATTTTAAGACCCAGCCAGGAACCATTAGGCTACTGAGGAAGAGTAAGTACAGTTTCATCAGCCACACCTGCTTGTAAAGTAAGGTGTGGCTGCTTGACAGAGGACGACAGAGATGTATCTTGGGTAGCCAAGGGATGCTGTCAAGTCTCACCCACTCCCTTCTGGACACCAGTCAGTGACCCCTAAGGATGTTTACTCTCCTGACTCCATTGAAAACCAACAACCAAACATTCTTCCAGCCAGGCCTTCCACACAGATCCTGGGGCTTGGCTGGTTCTCAGAAGTTGTCTAACTAACCCTAGTTTTTTAGTCAGCTTGACAGAAGCTAAAATCATCTGGGAATATTGACCTCAACTGAGAAAATGCTTCCCTTAGATTGCTCTCTCTCTCTCTCTCTCTCTCTCTCTCTCTCTCTCTCTCTCTCTCTCTCTCTCTCTCTCTCTCTCTCTCTCAATTTATTTTATTTATGAGTACATTGTGGTTCTCCTGGGACACACCAGAGGAAGGCATCCGATCCTATTACAGATGGCTGTGAGCCACCGTGTGGTTGCTGGAAATCGAATTTAGGACCTCTGGAAGAGCAGCCAGTGCTCTTAACCTCTGAGTCATGCCTTCAACCCCCCCCCCCCAGTCTGCATTTTTCTATGCCCTCATGATTTTGTCCAGTTTTTGTGCATGGAGTATATTTTTACATCATACATTACATAGAACTGAGAAATCCTGAGCCCTTGCTAGCTCAGTGTATAAGTTCATTTTATGCTTCCTTTTCTATGGTCCTTTGTCCTGGGACTCCAACGAGGACAAATGGATACATTTTCAGTTTCCAAGCTGTTGCTACACTTTTCATTCCATAGTCTATTTGTCTTAATCATCAGCTGCATGATTAGCTCATATGTGAGACCCATATCTACAAATATTTACCAGACAGTTGCTATTGAAACTAGCCCATACACACACCGTTGTTATAGAACTTTTGGCCCATAGGACAGAATGCACAAGACTGGTTTCAGTCAGAAGTTGATCATCCTTAGTGTTTCAGTTAGGGCTGGTGCTGCTGTGATGGAACACGATAGCAATCACAAGGTGGAGAGGGAAGGGTTTATCTGCCTTGTGTTTCCACATCACTGATGAAAGTCAAGGAAGGAACTTGGCAGGATCCTGAAGCAGAAGGTGATCCAGAGGCCACGGAAGATTGCTGCTTACTTACTTACTTAGTGAAAAATGCTTAGCTTGCTTTCTTATAGAACCCAGAATAATTAACACAGGGGTGGATACACCCACAATGGGCTGGAATATCCCTCATCAATCATCAATTAAGAAAATCCCCAACAATCTGGCCTACAGCCTAGTCTTGAGAATAATGCTTCTAAATCAAGGTTCCCTCATCCCAGATAGCTTCTATCAAGTTGCCATAAAACAAGCTAGCTCACTTAGGGAAGATAGAGCCTTAAACTCCATTACACTTGAGGTCTGAAGATCTGTCTGGAAATCAAGCCAAAACATCAGCTAAAATATCTTTGAATTGTGAGTTGCATGAAGTCAAGACAAATTAAAAAGAAAGAAGAAAGAAAGAAAAATAGAAAAAAAGAAAGAAAGAAAGAAAGAAAGAAAGAAAGAAAGAAAGAAAGAAAGAAAGAAAGAAAGAAAGAAAGAAGTGCCCCATGTAGGTTGTTAGCCCCCTTCATCAAGATAACTATTTGTTAATGAAATTGATAAACTTCTTAGGCCCTAGTCAGACTATATCTTGGAAGCAGAATTGTATGTAGTAGTGAAGATTTGCTAAGATTGTTTTATTAATACAATGAGTGAGTGCCCATATGCTAAGTGACAGCATTGGATTTAAGGTCATATGGATCTTTAAGCACAATGGTTTGGTGCTCTAGTTTTCAAAAACACCCAATAGCAGGCAGATTTTCCTTTGGTATATCTGGTATACCAAAAGATGGTATATCTCGTGGCCATCTCAGATCATTTATGTACTATTGTATTATGTACAGACATTGTGATGTATTCTCTTGCTATTAATTCAAATTCCTTTGAGTAAAAGTTTTGGTGGCTTTATAACTGAGAAAGTCAACTTAAAGAGAAGGAAAGATTTATTTGGGCTCATAGTTTCTGAGTCCAGAGTTTCTGATCCATGGTCTCTGGCTTAATTGTCTTGGGCCTAAACTGAACAGTACCCAGATAGTGTAACATGTGGTAAAAGAGACTGCTCACCTCGGGGCAGCTAGGAAACAGAGAGAAACAGAAACTGTGGGCACAGGATCTAGCCTGCAAAGGTTCACTGCTGGTGACTTCCTTCCTACTTAGATTCCACCTCTTGAAAGTCCATTCAGCTTTAAATGGGATAAGTCATCACTAAGGTTAAGATTTTCACCTCAATAGCACCAATAGCAGCGAGCCAGTACCTCAACACATGAACCTGTGTAGAGAGGTTCCATATTCAAACCCTGACAGACCTTCATCATGTGTAGCTAGCTAACCTTGAATTTGTAATCCTCTTTTGTTTGTTTTGTTTTGGGACAGGGTCTCTATGTAGTCCTGGCTCTCCTGGAACACCATATGTAGACCAGGCTGAGATCCTCCCATCTCAGCCTTCTGAGTGCTAGGATTAAAGCAGTGTGCTACCATGCTCAGCATTTGCAATCCTCTTGTCTCAGCCTTCCAAGTGCATCACACCTGGTGTCAATCTTAGTCTGACAGGCTCCATTAGCAGAGCCTGTGTTGTTCCATATTTTATGAACTTTGGTGCTTATAAAAATGGCCATGTTTGGGGCAATATTGACTAATGTGGCCAAAAGAACACCCACACAGAACACATTATCCACACTATCTAAACTGGCTTAGTAACCCGGGATCTTCTTTCTTAATTATTGATACTTCTAAGGACAAGAATTTTGTCCTTGGACAAGGAGGTACCACCCTGAAATTGGTAGACTGATAAGACTGTGTGTCTTCAATGCTTGGATAATTCTGGTTTTGTGCTAAACTGTTCATTGAGTAACACCAGGGGTAGCAGTCTCATTATGCAGTCCACTCTAAGAATTATAGATGTCAAGGTTACCAAGAAAGCAGTGGCACTCGTGGCTCACTGCTATCCCCACATAAAGAGATAAAGATGGGCTGGAGAGATGTCTGAGCGGTGTTAAGAGCCCTGACTATTCTTCCAAAGGTCCTGAGTTCAAATCCCAGCAACCACATGGTGGCTCACAGCCATCTGTAATGAGATCTGACGCCCTTTTCTGGTGTGTCTGAAGACAGCTACAAGTGAACTTACATATAATAATAAATAATTTTTTTAAAAGATGAGATCAGTTAAACAGTGAGTATTTTCCCTCGTGGCCAGCTTGTCTTGCCTTACAGTGGCCTCAGAGTTGTGGTCTACATGTGTCACTGTGAGGTTGTGGCCACGGGAGCTTTTTTCACTTGACTAGGGATGGAGGCAGTGGTGGGATTGTTCAGACACTAGAGGATGTACATTCTTTTGTCTTTATTCCTCTCTCATACATTACATCCCCATCCCTCCATTCCTTCTAGATGGCCCCCTCCATATTTCCTTCATAAAAGAGTAGGCCTTCCAGATATAACCAAATACAACATAACACCATAAATAAGGCTAGGCACAATCCCTCATATGAAGACTGGGCCAGGCAACCTCATAGGAGGAAAAGGGTCCCAAGAGAAGGCACAAGGGTCAGAGACACCTCCCCCAACTCCCACTGGTAGGAGCGCCACAAGAACACCAAGCTACCTAATATGTATGCAGAGGGCCTTGTGGAGACCTATGCAGGCTACCTGATGGCCACTCCAATTCCTGTGAGCTCCTAGGAGCCCTGCTTAGTTGATTCTGTGGACCATGTTGTCCTGATGTCCTCAACCCCTATGGCTTCTACAATCCTTCCTCTCCTTCTTCCTCAGGGACACCCTCCCAGCCCCCCACCTCCAATTGTTTGGCTGTGGGTCTCTAGAGGATGCACATTCTTGTAGCCAAATAGAGAAGTTCTCATAAACCCTGGAGGGGAAAAACAATTATTGCCAAAGACAGTGGTATTCCAAGCACAGGCTGTGCAGGAGTCGTGACTCCATGAAAAAAAGAAAATGGTCTAATCTACAACAAAGCACACTCTTTCATAGTCATGTGATGATGGTGGGCAGGCTGCATATGACTTCCTCTGTCAACATCTGCCTCCTCTCTGTTTTAGCAGATGACATGTTCTTATTCTGATCAAAGACTTCACTTCTATTCTGTGAAGGAGCTCTTGTCTTTTCAAAGATTTGGCTCCTGGAATCCTACCACTTTCCTGCATCCTAAGGCCACACAATGTCTATGTCTAATACCACCCACTTCTATCTGAAAACACTCCTTTCCTTACACTCCTCACTACCTGCTAATCGACATCTGCCTTCACATCTTCCAATGAACAGTCATTGCTGCTCTGCTACAATGGGATGCCAACAATGGCCAACCCCAATCGTTGCTTCCACTATCAAACTCAAAGTCTTAGAAGCATTCAGTCCAGTTGGCTGATTTCTCGCTGAAACACTTCAATTATGGGAAACCACATTCTCCAATTTTCCCCTCTAGGTGTTTCCTTGGTGAGCTTTTCATCCTCCACTGGAACTTTCCAGTCTCCAGTATTCCAGGGCCCCTGGGCTGCACCTTCTCCTGTTCTCTATATGATTTCCTGGTGATCTCACTCCTGTCATGCTTCAAGTTACTTTCTTATGCCAGTGGCACTCAAGCCCTAACCTCACTCCTGAGCTTCAGACTCATGGATCAATATCCACAAAGATAAGACTTTTCTTTTGAGTTCATAAATTTACTCTTTTTGTTTTTGTTTTTAATTCTCATAGGATTGGCAGCTGCATGCCTTTTTATGAAACCTCACTTTTACTAGGTAGTTCATTTCAGAGGGGGTGGGAAGTATGGGGTCACTCTAGTGACACAATAGTATTCTTGAATATTTAAGATTATTTTTCTGCTTTGAAATAAATGGATTGTGTGTATTATACTTAGCTTGGTGTATATATTTTCCTGTAGATTTTTTGAAAGCTGCAATAGTGCCATTGATCTTACACATTTATTATGTAACCACTTCTTATAAGTACTATGTTTTCCAAGGCCAGCTACTACAAGACATCTGCACATACTGTGGCACTAATCCCAGGCCACTGTAATTGTAATAGCCCTTAAAGTCCTTAACCATCCAGTCCACTAGCCTTTCTATGGTCCAGACCTTTCTCTTGGAGTCCAGTTAACAATTCTGATCTCTTACTGGGCAGATGCAGCCAAATGTTGCATCTAAAATTTAACAAAAGGGAAGGTTGCTCAGCTGTTAAAAGCAACTAACTGGGCCTGGTGAGATAGCTCAGAAGTTACAAGCACTGACTGCTCTTCCCAAGGTATTGAGTTCAAATCGCAGCAACCACATGGTGGCTCACAACTGTCTATGATGAGATCTGACGCCCTCTCCTGGTGTGTCTGAAGACAGCTACAGTGTACTTACATATAACAATAAATAAATCTTTAAAAAAAAAACTTATTTAAAAAAAAGCAACTAGCTGCTCTTCTACAGGACTTGTATTCAGTTTCCATCCCCCACAGAGCAGCTCACAACTACCTGTTACTCCAGTCGCAGGGATTCTGACAGCCTCTTCTGGCCTCCGCAGGCACTGCACATGCATGGTACAAAAGAAAAACCACTTCATCCTCTTGGCTTGATCTCAAATTTCTGTGAGTCACTGGGCCTGACATTCTCTTCCATGCCAGGATTCACTTTGCCTCTTTACTGTTCCCACTGTTCACCATCAGTGTTTACCATGACATCACTAACAGCATGCTCTGATGACATGGTTATGAGGCTGGAGTCTCAGTAATTTTGAGATATTATGCCGGGCAGTGGTGGCATACACCTTTAATCCCAGCACTTGGGAGGCAGAGGCTGGTAGATTTCTGAGTTCGAGGCCAGACTGTCCTACAGAGTGAGTTCCAGGACAGCCAGGACTACACAGAGAAACCCTGACTCGAAAAACCAAAAATAAATTTTTTTTGAGATATTATTAGTTAACTCAGATCTCCATTCATTCTTTTCATTTTTAAAGCAAGATGCAGTAATTTGGATATTAAATGTCTTGCAAAACTCTATGTGTGAGAGGGTTGGTCTCCTGTTGGCAATACTGAAAGGTGGCTGTATTTTTCCATTTCTATGACAAAGTACCCAAGGGAAGCAACTTAAGGAAGCATTTATTTTGGCTCCTGCTTTGAGAATATAACCTACCAATTAGGAGAAAGGGTGATGGAAAAAATGGCTCCAGGACTGGCAGCAGGAGTGTGAAGCACTTTGTCACATGGCCTTCACAGTCAGGAATGAACACTGCTACCCAGTTAGCATTCCCTTTTTTCAGTTTTAAGTCTGAGTCCCCCTCTCCTCAGGGGTTGATGCCATCTATGTTCACCATGATCTTCTCTACCTGTTCAACTTCTCTGGAAACATCCGCACAGTTACACCTATATCTCTCACATATACCCATATCTATATCCCATATCTATATCATTCTATGTCCTACCAAGTTGAAAATGAACATTTGCCAGCCCATGGTAGAATCTTTAAGAAGCAGCTGACCAGGCCTTCAGGTCAGTGGAGGTGTACTCTTAGAGACTTCTGGGGCTCTGGTTTCTTTCTCTTCTATTTCATTTCCTAGCCCTGAGGTGAGTACTTTTACTCTGTTGCACATTTCTAACATAATCCCCAGCCTTATCATAGGCCCGGTAGAATGCAGCAACCAGTTATGCATTAGAGATTTCAAACCATGACCAAAAATGATTCTTTTCTCTTTACAAAGGTTGATTATCTAAATCAGTGGTTCTCACCCTTCCTAATTCTGCAGACTTTTAATACAGTTCCTCATGTTGTGGTGATCCTCCAACCATCAAATTATTTTCACTGCTAATTCATAATTTTGCTAGTTATAAGTCATAATGTAAATATTTTTGCAGATATAGGTTTGTCAGTGGGGTCTCAACTCACAAGTTGAAAACCACTGATCTAAGTTCTCTTGTTATTGTGATGAAAGCTAACACAGAAGATTTAAACTACAGGGCTGGAGAGATGGCTCAGCAGGTAAGAGCACTGAATGCTTTTCCAGAGGTCCTGAATTCAATTTCCAGCAACCACAGAGTGGCTCACAACCCTCTGTAATGGCATCTAGTGTCCTATTCTGGTGTGTCTGAAGACCTCTACAGTTTACTTTATTGTTTATTTACTTACTTATTTATTTATGGTGAAATAAATAAACCTTAAAAAAAAGATTAAAAAGTGAGGCGTTGGTGGTGCATACCTGTAATTCCAGCACTCTGGAAGGCAGAGACAGGCAGATTTCTGAGTTCGAGGCCAGCCTGGTCTACAGAGTGAGTTCCAGAACAGTCAGGGCTATACAGAGAAACCCTGTCTCCAAAAAACCAAATCCAAAAAAATACCAAAAAAAAAAAAAAAAAAAAAAAAAAAAAAAAAAAAAGAAAGAAAGAAAGAAAGAAAGAAAGAAAGAAATTAAAAAGTTGTACAAAAATCATTTTGAAGATGACATTTATCTAGTAGCCTTAAAAACCTAATACTGTGGCTGTGGATATGGCTCAGTAAAGCATTTGCTTTGCAAGCCCAGGGACCTGAGGTGGATTCACTCCCAGAACCACCTAAAAAAGATGTTCGCTGTGGCACATGGTTATAGTTTCAGAGCTGGGCGCTGGAGACAGGAGGATCTCCTAGACTTGTGCTCAGCCAGTCTAGCCTCATTTGTGAGCTCCAGATCAGTAAGAGACTCTTTCTCAAAGGAAAAAAAAATGGTGTTCATGGGGACAACACTTAAGGCTGTCCTTCATCCTCCACATTCATGTGCATACATGAGCAGGGTGCTGGGTTTCACCTGCATAGTTCTGTTCTCCAAGGTCCCTTCAGAGGTTCCCCTGCCACCTGGGATAGAGTTAGGGTGGGGTCAAGGCCACTCCCAGCTGCCAACCATCTGTGCCAACCAACTAGGCTGGAAGTTGGAGGTGACCTCAACTCCAACTGCTGTTGTTCCTTTGAATTCTGGCACCACTCCGACTCTACATCAAACTGAGCGGGCCGCGGGACTCGGAATAGACAGGTAGTGTGGAACCTGCTGGAGTGCGCACAGAATTGAACAGGCACTTGGCAGGCGCTCACCACATCACAGAATGCCCTGGAGGAAAAGACCAGTGAGCACACATCCAGGCATTGCTCCAGGAAAGGCCACGCCTCATGTGTTCTTCTGTCCAATCGGTGCTAGAGGAAGGGGCAGCCTCAATTTCCCTCAACTGAAGGTATAATGGGAGCTGCAGGAGTCTCCTTGTCTGTGGAACAGAGTATCCATGGAAACTTCTTAGGGGAAATGTGCAGCAGCAAAAGAAATTTCAGGATTGGAGCCTAGACCCTGGGGAGACTGGGACTGGACAGCCTGGTTGAAGGCTGCTTGCTTTCTGGTTCCTTGGTCCCACCTTGGGTGGGTTCTTACACAGCAGGGTTTGCAGAAAAATATGCTATGCCTTTTGTGCTGTTCAGAAGGTACTGGTGACACCCAAGAGAAACCCAATTATATGCACATGGATCCTCTCACCTGAACAATGGCGACATCATTCCTTCCATGGTCAAAACAGTGGCAAAATGATGCCAAGGTAAGGGCGATATAGCTTAGTTTTCTAATTGAAGTATTAGAGCAATAGGAAGTGGTATGTGATGCTTAGAATTTGTTTCTTTTCATTAGATGGAGGGAAGCCCATAGCATCCAAGAGAATTCGTAACAGAAAGTAACTTGATCAAAACCCGAGTCTTTAAAAAGGTGTGTAAGAAGCCAAGATTTCTATTTTGTCAGCATACATTTTTACCGTTCTGAAATAGAATCAGCTTCCTTTAAATGTATTCTGAAATAGAGCTGGCAAACCAAAGCCAACCAACTACTCTTGCCTTTTTAATTTGGAATGACTGTAGTGAATGCATAGGGTGCAAATTAAAGTTGTGGGATGTACCTGGTCTGAACAGTGATGAACTATATCCAGAAGTTGATGACCTAAAAACAAATACAGCTTCTGAGAGAAGACCATTGTGCTTTAGTGAAGTGGTCTTGTTTACTCTTTCTTTTTTTTTTTTCCTTTTTTTTTATTCGATATAATTTATTTACATTTCAAATGATTTCCCCTCTTCTAGCCCCCCCACTCCCCGAAAGTCCCTTAAGCCCCCTTCTCTTCCCCTGTCCTCCCACCCACCCCTTCCCACTTCCCCGTTCTGGTTTTGCTGAATACTGTTTCACTGAGTCTTTGCAGAACCAGGGGCCACTCCTCCTTTCTTCTTGTACCTCATTTGATGTGTGGATTATGTTTTGGGTATTCCAGTTTTCTAGGTTAATATCCACTTATTAGTGAATGCATACCATGATTCACCTTTTGAGTCTGGGTTACCTCACTTAGTATGATATTCTCTAACTCCATCCATTTGCCTAAGAATTTCATGAATTCATTGTTTCTAATGGCTGAATAGTACTCCATTGTGTAGATATACCACATTTTTTGCATCCACTCTTCTGTTGAGGGATACCTGGGTTCTTTCCAGCATGTGGCAATTACAAATAGGGCTGCTATGAACATAGTAGAACATGTATCCTTATTACATGGTGGGGAGTCTTCTGGGTATATGCCCAGGAGTGGTATAGCAGGATCTTCTGGAAGTAAGGTGCCCAGTTTTCGGAGGAACCGCCAGACTGATTTCCAGAGTGGTTGTACCAATTTGCAACCCCACCAGCAGTGGAGGAGTGTTCCTCTTTCTCCACACCCTCTCCAACACCTGCTGTCTCCTGAATTTTTAATCTTAGCCATTCTGACTGGTGTAAGATGAAATCTTAGGGTTGTTTTGATTTGCATTTCCCTAATGACTAATGAAGTTGAGCATTTTTTAAGATGCTTCTCCGCCATCCGAAGTTCTTCAGGTGAGAATTCTTTGTTTAACTCTGTACCCCATTTTTTAATAGGGTTGTTTGGTTTTCTGGAGTCTAACTTCTTAAGTTCTTTATATATATTGGATATTAGCCCTCTATCTGATGTAGGATTGGTGAAGATCTTTTCCCAATTTGTTGGTTGCCGATTTGTCCTCTTGATGGTGTCCTTTGCCTTACAGAAACTTTGTAATTTTATGAGGTCCCATTTGTCAATTCTTGCTCTTAGAGCATACGCTATTGGTGTTCTGTTCAGAAACTTTCTCCCTGTACCAATGTCCTCAAGGGTCTTCCCCAGTTTTTTTTTCTATTAGCTTCAGAGTGTCTGGCTTTATGTGGAGGTCCTTGATCCATTTGGATTTGAGCTTAGTACAAGGAGACAAGGATGAATCAATTCGCATTCTTCTGCATGCTGACCTCCAGTTGAACCAGCACCATTTGTTGAAAAGGCTATCTTTTTTCCATTGGATGTTTTCAGCCTCTTTGTCGAGGATCAAGTGGCCATAGGTGTGTGGGTTCATTTCTGGATCTTCAATCCTGTTCCATTGATCCTCCTGCCTGTCACTGTACCAATACCATGCAGTTTTTAGCACTATTGCTCTGTAGTATTGCTTGAGGTCAGGGATACTGATTCCCCCAGATTTCCTTTTGTTGCTGAGAATAGTTTTAGCTATCCTGGGTTTTTTGTTGTTCCAGATGAATTTGATAATTGCTCTTTCTAACTCTGTGAAGAATTGAGTTGGGATTTTGATGGGTATTGCATTGAATCTGTATAGTGCTTTAGGCAAAATGGCCATTTTAACTATATTGATTCTACCGATCCATGAGCATGGGAGGTTTTCCCATTTTTTGAGGTCTTCTTCCATTTCCTTCTTCAGAGTCTTGAAGTTCTTGTCATACAGATCTTTCACATGTTTGGTAACAGTCACCCCAAGATACTTTATACTGTTTGTGGCTATTGTGAAGGGGGTCATTTTCCTAATTTCTTTCTCAGCCTGCTTATCCTTTGAGTATAGAAAGGCCACTGATTTGCTTGAGTTGACTTTATAACCTGTCACTTTGCTGAAGTTGTTTATCAGCTGTAGGAGCTCTCTAGTGGAGTTCTTTGGGTCACTTAGGTAGACGATCATGTCGTCTGCAAATAATGATAGTTTGACTTCTTCCTTTCCAATTTGTATCCCTTTGATCTCCTTATGTTGTCGAATTGCCCGAGCTAGTACCTCAAGTACAATATTGAAAAGATAAGGAGAAAGGGGGCAGCCTTGTCTGGTCCCTGATTTAAGTGGGATTGCTTCAAGTTTCTCTCCATTTAGTTTGATGCTGGCTACCGGTTTGCTGTATATTGCTTTTACTATGTTTAGGTATTGGCCTTGAATTCCTGTTCTCTCCAAGACTTTAAGCATGAAAGGATGCTGAATTTTGTCAAATGATTTTTCAGCATCCAATGAAATGACCATGTGGTTTTGTTCTTTGAGTTTGTTTATGTAGTGGATTGTATTGATGGATTTCCGTATATTGAACCAACCCTGCATTCCCGGGATAAAGCCTACTTGATCATGGTGGATGATCGTTTTGATGTGTTCTTTGATTCGGTTGGCAAGAATTTTATTGAGTATTTTTGCATCGATGTTCATAAGGGAAATTGGTCTGAAGTTCTCTTTCTTTGTTGGATCTTTGTGTGGCTTTGGTATCAGCGTAATTGTGGCTTCATAGAAGGAATTGGGTAGTGTTCCTTCTGTTTCTATTTTGTGGAATAGTTTGAAGAGTATTGGTGTTAACTCTTCTTTGAAGGTCTGGTAGAATTCTGCACTGAAGCCATCTGGTCCTGTGCTTTTTTTGGTTGGAAGACTTTCTATGACTCCTTCTATTTCTTTAGGCATTATAGGACTGTTTAGATGGTCAAGTTGGTCCTGATTTAATTTTGGTATTTGGTATCTGTCAAGGAAATTGTCCATTTCCTCCAGATTCTCCAGTTGTGTTGAGTATAGGCTCTTGTAGTAGGATCTGATGATTTTTTGGATTTCCTCAGTTTCCGTTATTATATCTCCCTTTTCATTTCTAAGTTTGTTAATTTGGATACTTTCTCTGTGCCCTTTGGTCATTCTGGCTAAGGGTTTATCTATCTTGTTGATTTTCTCAAAGAACCAGCTCCTGGTATTGTTGATTTTTTGTATGGTTCTCTTTGTTTCTACTTGATTGATTTCGGCCCTGAGTTTGATGATTTCCTGCCTTCTACTCCTCCTGGGCGAAATAGCTTCTTTTTGTTCCAGGGCTTTCAGGTGTGTCATTAAGCTGGTAATGTATGCTCTCTCCATTTTCTTTTTGGAGGCACTCAGGGCTATGAGTTTTCCTCTTAGCACTGCTTTCATTGTGTCCCATAGATTTGGGTATGTTGTGTTTTCATTTTCATTGTGTTCTAAAAAGTCTTTAATTTCTTTCTTTATTTCTTCCTTGACCAAGGTATCATTGGGTAGAGTATTGTTCAGTTTCCACGTGTATGTGGGCTTTCTGTTGTTTCTGTTGCTATTGAAGACCACTTTTACTCCATAGTGATCAGATAGGAGGCATGGGATTAGTTCGATCTTCTTATATTTGTTGAAGTCTGTCTTGTGACCAATTATATGGTCGATTTTGGAGAAGGTACCATGAGGTGCTGAGAAAAACGTATATTCTTTTGTTTTAGGATAGAATGTTCTATATATATCTGTTAAATCTAATTGGTCCAAAGCTTCAATTAGTTTCATTGTGTCCCTGTTTAGTTTCTGTTTTCCTGATCGGTCCATTGAGGAAAGTGCAGTGTTGAAGTCACCCACAATTATTGTGTTAGGTGCAATGTGTGCTTTTAGTTTTAATAAAGTTTCTTTTACGAAAGAGGGTGCCCTTGCATTTGGGGCATAGATGTTCAGGATTGACAGTTCTTCTTTTTGTATTTTTCCTTTGACCAGCAAGAAGTGTCCCTCAGGGTCTCTTTTGATGACTTTGGGTTGAAAGTCAATTTTATCTGATATTAAAATGGCTACTCCAGCTTGTTTCCTGAGACCATTTGCTTGTAAAATTGTCTTCCAGCCTTTTACTCTAAGGTAGTGTTTGTCTTTGACCCTGAGGTGTGTTTCCTGTAAGCAGCAAAATGTAGGGTCCTGTTTACGTATCCAGTCAGTTAGTCTGTGTCTTTTTATTGGGGCATTAAGTCCATTGATGTTAAGAGATATTAAGGAATAGTGATTGTTACTTCCTATCATTTTTGACGTTATTTTTTAAATTTGAATGCTTAACTTCTTTTGGGTTTGATGAAAGGTTACTATCTTGCTTTTTCCAGGGTGAAGTTTCCCTCCTTGTATTGGTGTTGTCCTCCTATTATCCTTTTTAGGGCTGGGTTTGTGGATAGATATTGGGTAAACTTGGTTTTGTCATGAAATATCTTAGTTTCTCCATCTATGGTGATTGAGAGTTTTGCTGGATATAGTAGTTTTGGTTGGCATTTGTGTTCTCTTAGAGTCTGCATGAGATCTGCCCAGGACCTTCTAGCCTTCAGAGTCTCAGGTGAAAAGTCTGCTGTGATTCTGATAGGTCTTCCTTTATATGTTACTTGGCCTTTTTCTCTTACTGCCTTTAGTATTCTTTCTTTGTTTAGAACATTTGGTGTTTTGATTATTATGTGATGGGAAGTATTTCTGTTCTGGTCCAGTCTGTTTGGAGTTCTGTAGGCTTCTTGTATATTCATGGGCATCTCTCTCTTTAGGTTAGGGAAGTTTTCTTCCATAATTTTATTGAAGATATTTGCTGGCCCTTTAAGTTGTAAATCTTCACTCTCATCTATGCCTATAATCCTTAGGTTTGGTCTTCTCATTGTGTCCTGGATTTCCTGGATATTTTGGGTTACAAGCTTTTTGCATTTTGCATTTTCTTTAACTGTTGAGTCCATGGTTTCTATGGAATCTTCAGCATTTGAGATTCTTTCTTCTATCTCTTGTATTCTGTTGTTGATATTTGTATCTCTGTCCCCTGATTTCTTCCCAAGGCTTTCTATCTCCAAAGTTGTCTCCCTTTGAGTTTTCTTAGTTGTTTCTACTTCTGATTTTAGATCCTGGATGGTTTTGCTTAGCTCCTTCACTTGCATGTTTGTGTTTTCCTGTAATTCTTTAAGAGATTTTTGTGTTTCCTCTTTCATGAGCTCAGCCTGTTGACCAAAGTTCTCCTGTATTTCTTTAAGAGATTTTTGTGTTTCATCTTTCATGACCTCAGCCTGTTGAGCAAAGTTCTCCTGTATTTCTTTAAGTGTTTTTTGCATTTCCTCCTTGTTGGCTTTTGTATTCTCCTGGATTTCTTTCAATGATTTTTGTGTTTCCCTTGCAAGGGCTTCTAACTTTTGATCCATTTTCTCCTGTATTTCTTTATGTATGACCTTCATGTGTTCCTGTACCAGCATCATGACCAGTGATTTTAAATCCAAATCTTGTTTTACTGGTGTGATGGGGTATCCAGGACATGTTGGTAGAGGAGAATTGGGTTCAGATGTTACCATATTGCCTTGATTTCTGTTAGTGACGTTCCTGCGTTTGCCTTTTGCCATTTAGATCTCACTGGTGTTAGTTTATCTTGTCAGTGCTGGACTCACCAGTGCAAGCTGCCCCTTCCCAGTTGGCCTCTGGTGCATAGCTTACCTCCTGCACTGCTTGTAGACAGTGTGCTGCTGCCCAGGCTGTTCCGATCCCAAAGCAGGCACCCAAAGGCTCCCGATGGGGCCCGCTGGATTCACTGGAGCACACTGACTTCTCCCAGCTGGCCGCCCGGAATCCCAGCTAGCCACTTGCAGGACTTGGAGATGTAATGCTGCCGCCCAGACTGATCTGGATCCAGAAGCGAAGAGAGTAGAGCTAAGGGCTTCTGCCTGAGGCCTTGCCCCAGATTGTGTCTGTGGAGCAGATGGAGCCCGTGTGCACTCCCAGGGAGTGCCGACGGTGTATGCTACTGTGACCTCCCCTGTGTTCCTCTCACTCCGCTGGGCAGCCGATCTGCCAACCGGGCTGTCGCACACAAGGTTAGCCTGGCCGCCCAGTCCCTGAGTCCAGGCAAAAGCCTGGGAGGCCAAGGTCCGAGCAAAGTTCCCCTAGGGCTATGACTGTTAATTGGGTTTGCCAGGTGACTAGGATGGCGGGCGTGCGCGCCCGCGCTCCCTGAAAGCGCTGGGAGAGTCTGCTTTGCTAACAATCACCTGGGCGGGTTGACTCACAGATTGCCCACCAAGCCGCCCAGTTCTTGGGGTCAGTCCTGTGCCTTTTGGGGCCTGGACCCCCGCTTTGTTAGCCTTAGGCTATGCCTGTTACAGGTCTGCCCGCCTGAGCTCTCTGTCGTCCTGCAGGCAAAATGGCGGTGGCGCGCTCGCAGGCCTGGGCAAAAAACCTCCTGGTTGGGTTGGTACCCCGATGGCCCCCCGACCCGCCCAGGGCCTGGGTGCAGGCCAACGCCCGTCGGGCTCAGACCACTGCGTTGTTGGCCTCGGATTATGTTTGTGTACCTCAGTCTGTCCGATTCCTGGAGTACGGAACCAAGATGGATGCTCCTCTCCTGACTGGTGGGAGGCCGAGTTCTGAAGTGGCCTCCGTGCAGGAAAGGCGCTGCACAACTGCAGCTGCTTGCTGCCCGGCTGGTCAGCGAAGGTCAGTGGTCGTGGGCGCAGGGCCTAACTGGTCCCTGTGATGCCTTGGTTCCACTGCTGATGGCCCTTCAGCTGGAGCAGCCACTGCTGCCGCTGCCGCCGCCGCTGCCGCCGCTGATCTCTTGTTTACTCTTTCTATGCAGTTCATATTAATAGTGTATCATGGTACTTCTTTCTTTCTGCCAGCAGTGAATGCCGACCAATTGGGATGTCTGTGGCCTGTAAAGATCCTAGAGCATGAGTACATGTGAGTGCTGCTGTGTTTCGAGTTCTGCTGAACTTTTTTTGTTTTGTTTTAAAGACTTATTTATTTTTATGTGTAAGTACACTGAAGCTGTCTTCAGCCCCACCAGAAGAAGGCATCATCAGATCTGTGTAAGGATGGCTGTGAGTCACCATGTGCTTGCTGGTGTTTGAACTCAGGACCTTTGGAAGAACAGTTGGTTCTCTTCCCCTCTAAACCATCTTTCCAGCCCTGTGCTGAACTTAATGAAGTTGGTCTAGTCTATGATAATCCTATCGTGAACCTGAATTCCTTTTGAAAAACCACAACTATGGATCAGGCTTCTGAGATGGACCATTACAAAGGTCTGTTGTGTTCTGTTTTAATTTTGGCAGTAATGTAATGCCTGTGTTTGTTTGTTTTTTTTTTTTTTTTTTTTTTTTTATTTTTAGCTCCAGTGACACAAGATTTGAGAATGAAAATAGATGTGGTAAACATCCAGAAAAGACAGAAACAAGAAGAAAATGCACAATATTAGTATTGGATGTTTGAGATGGGGTCTCCATGGTCCTGGCTGTCCCTGTTAATCTGTCTAGTGATCAGGACAGCATCTGGTATGGCCTGCAGAGTTCATTCTTGTACATTTTTTGTGGGCTGTATGTAAATGGATTGCTTTGCCAATCCATTGAGGGTGCTCTTTTCTGTAAAGGTTGTGGTGAGCTGACACAGCTGTACAGACTGAGCAGAGTGAATGCAATCATGAACTTAAAGCAGCAGGTCACCATCTCAGTGACTGTAAACTTGATCGTGAGCTATTTCCTTAGGCATCCCACAGTGGATACTTGGGAGTGCTGCAATAAACATCCAGTTGTAAATATTTCTTCAATTCAGTTTGTGTCAGGAGATTAAACAGAGTGCCTTGGTACATGTTCCACTTCCATGGCTATTGAGTTTTCAGAGTTAGTGCATTAGGCGTACTAGTGTCAGTGTCCTAACTAGCACAATTGTGCACATGATGAGGTTTCCCTGTGACATTGTCAAACAGTGACTTGACCACATTTATCCAGCCCTCCCTACCCATTTCTTAATTTTGAGACAGGGTTTCTCTTTGACTGATTGGTCTTTATTCCACCTGTGTCTGCTTCCCAGGCGCTAAGACTAAATGGGCTTTAATTTCTAAATTCTTAACTGCTGCATACTTCCATTTTCCTTTGTGGTAATTGACAAGGGTTGAACTTGCTTTTTTTTATTGGCAACAGTATCTCAAAATTGTCCTAATACTTAATTATAGATATGGCCTCAGTTTAAAGAAAAAGCCACCATGCCTACCCTTAGAATACTATAAAATTGGTAGACTTCAATTGTTTGTTACCTATATAAAGTAGTGTCACTGGTTATGGATAAATTCTTCTAGTATGCTGTTGCTTTGTGATAATACTTTTCATGACAGTTCTCAGTATCCCTGGCTCTCTGAACTCTGAACTTGGCTGATCTTGAACTCAATCCTCCTGCTTCCCAAACTCTTGGATTAAAAGCATGTCAGCCGACCCCTCTACCTAGTTTATCATTAAAGTCAAGGTCTTAAAATGATTTTTCACACTAAGCAGGAGGAATCTAGTATGGGTTGGGTTCTTTTTCCCTATACATGTTAAGTTTTCCTGATAGCATTGGTGAAAATGTGCTACATTTGAAAAATGAGTTGTCTGTGCATACAAAGTTCTTGTAGTCAGGTAGCTTATTTTTTAGGATGTCAGAATTCCATTTGATACTGTGCTTTTTTTTATTTTTCCTTGTTCTTATGTTCTGTTTTGCTGTATCACATGTTATTAGTTGTGCCTCCTTTTTATTATATGAAGAAATATGAATTTCCTTTTTTTCCTCTTTATTTTGAGTTTTTCGAGACAGGTTTTTTTGGTGTGGCCCTGGCTGTCCTGGAACTCACTCTGTAGACCAGGCTCAGGTATTGCATGTTGGGCAGTGGTGGCACATGCCTTTAATCCCAGCACTCTGAGAGTCAGAGTCAGGCTGATCTCTGAGTTCGAGGGAAGCCTGGTCTACAGAGTGAGATCCAGGACAGCCAGAGCACAGGGAAACCCTGTCTTGAAAAAAACAAATCCAAAAAACCCATATATATATATATATATGTGTGTGTGTGTGTGTGTGTGTGTATGTGTGTGTATACAGGATGCTGAATAAAATGAAAAGCAACCTTATAGAAATAGAAAACACAAGTGAAGATTTTCTATGTTGGTTGATTACTTTGGAAGAGTGCCTCACTGTTTAGACCTGGAGCTCCCTCAGACCAAGCAGGTCTTAGGATTTTATGGCAATCCTGCCTCCCAACTGTAGATTACAGGTATGTGTCACCAAGCTAGCCAGAGAATCCTTCCTATTAAAGGATTAAACAAATGGAGGCCAAACCAGTTGAACTTTAGGAAACATACAGCTAGCCTTAAGGGACTGCATGAATAAAGCATGGTATGGTTTCAGATGTATTTGTGATACAATGGGATCTTGGTATTAATGGGATGGGAAGAAATGGAATGCAAGATAAGGCTGAATGCTAAGTACATTGTAGTTTCTGATCAGATGGGCTCAAATCGCAATGGTTTTCAGTGAGAAACTGTGATGATAATTTGATGTGTTTATTGCGCATTAAAAGAGGAACATGGTCAGTTTTTATAGGTTGGGGATTAGGAGTGTTAAGTTTATGTGTGCAATTGCCTTTTAGGCCACAAGGGGGTGGTGAATCTCATGCTAGAGTTCAGTTGCTGTGGGGGAGCCAGGTACTGAATTTGGGTCCAGAAATCAGTAAGCACATTTGACCACTGAGCCATCCTTATTATTGACCTGAACAAGAGACCAGGCCTCATTTTATTGGGAAGTAAAATTAGTTTCCATTAAATTTACTAACTCAAACCTTTTAATACACACTGGATAACATTTTTGACTAAACCTTTTAATTACAGATTCTGACTGACTAATTCTTTTTGTTAATAGAGGGCTTATACTAGTTATCATCCCTGACCTCTAGCTTGTTAAGGAACTTACCTCAGATCTCAATAGAGACTCAAGTCTTAAAAAAAACTGCGGTGTGGGTCTGGGGCTGGAGACATGGCTGCAGTTCAAAGAACCTGGGCATTCACAGTGCACACCTTTAATCCAGGCACTCCTGGTTGCAGCATCGCACCGTCCCTCCCCCTAACACCACTCTCTGCCTCTTAGAGAGTGGAGATTCCCCCATCCCCAGAATCCCAGAGAAGACTCAACAGTTAACAGCACTGACAGTTCTGCAAAAAGTCATGTGATCAATTCCCAGCAACCACAAAGAGGCTCACAGCCATCTATTGTAGCCGCCAGCAGCTACATATAAACTGGGTTACCTGTTGAGAGAATTTTGGGGTCATAGGGAAGAGCGGCGAAAAGAAAGTACGGCTAAGTCAATGTTCACTGATCAAAGCCCTAAACTTTAATGGCGCCGGACCTTTTAACAGTTTGGGCAAACCCTCCCCCCAGACTCCAGGCTGAGTTCCGGTGGAAGTTGTCTAGCTTCTCTTGGAGGTCTTCGTCTTGACTGCTCCGGCAGCTGGGTGGGTCACCTGTTTAATTCAGGAATCCCTATACCAGGAAGAACAATGAACTTAACCTTTACTACGTGCACTCCACCCTAGGTGGAGCAGGATCCTGGCTAACTGGGAGAAGTTAACCTTGACCAAAGTCAAACTCTGACCAAGTGCAAGACTGCCCCAATATGGCTCTGTACATGTCCTCCCTTTTTTTATTAATTTGAACACGAGGAGGTAGAAAACAAGTGGATAAATATCCTTCATAAGAAGGCGGGCCTTAACCAGGAGGGGAAGCATTGACCGTAATTCCTCTTAAATATTGTATAACGTCTTTTTCAGAGGAGGGGTAATAGGCTCCCTTATTATTTTAAGGACAGCCTCTCGACGTTAACCCCTATGCAATTAGGTGTACTTCCTGGGGACTCAGAAGCAGAAATTCACCTCCCCATGCAGTGCTTTGCCTCGCACGTCTCGCTGGTACCCATGTTTGTTCATAAACAAACACACATAGATCTGAGTTCTATGTGGCTCCCTCTTTGGAGATCCACTTGTGTAAGTTTTGAAGCCAGGGGGGTCTGCAAGTGTCTTTAACAGACATGTAATCTCTCCATCCAGGTGAGCCTGGGTGGAGACAGCCAGTCTGCTTAACAGACAAGGTCAAGAGTTAAAGGTGGAATAGGATTAACTTGTCCCAGAAGTATCCAATTCAGTTGTAAATTAACAACTTTAAGGATCCAAAGCTTGGCCTCTGAGGTGGGAGAGGTAGCCTTGTGAATCAAGAATTAAGCTGTTACTTCTCAGGAAAAGTGGAGACTATATGTTAAATTAACACAGCTGGCTGAAGATTGTTAGCCATCTTCAAAATTGGAATCTTCAATATTGGGATTATTTCTAGACTAGTCTATGGTTAAGTCAGCTGAACACAATAAGGAGAAGAGTCATTTTAACTCTTCTAATTAATTTTTCCTAAGCTAGCTTAACAGTCTCCATGTTCTGTCCCACAAAGTCTAAAAGCTTGAAGCTAGGCAATTTATCTAACCTGGGACATTTAACAATTGAGGTAAGTCAAGAACATATATCCAATATAGCTCTTATGTTACCATGGTCTGGGCATTCAGCAAGCACACTCAGCATATCTTCTGCCGCATTCTGTGGAAAAAACAGAGGACATGCCTTCTCCCCCAATATTAAATCAGGATCATGGCATATGTTAGTAAGTGAATTCCTTCATTTCACCTAGACATCAATATGTCTAATTACAAGATGTCATATACATTTAGCAAGGAGTTTCTTGGCATCTAAATTTTAAAATTTTAAAATTTTCTTAAAAACATGTAAGCATAATTTAAATTATATGCACAGGGACACAATTTCCCCTCTCTTCTTTCTTCCAAGAAGATATTGTTTTATTAATTTAAGTTGGAACACAAAGTATAAACCATAACATAGGCAATAACTATGTAATTATATAAAATATAGTTGCTTTTTCTGTTAGAGCAGTTGCAACTAGACAGCCTAAAAATGAATCATTAGTCACATGTACATATTTTTTTTTTATCTTTTAAATTAGAAATATGAATATCATTTATCTGTAATAACTAAGTCCTCTAGGATTAACACCATTACGTGGTAGAGGTAGAAATTGAGGACATCAAGAACAAATCTTTATAATTTGATGTGCACAAAATATAAAATTATTTCAAATACCTAAAGGACAGTCATTTAGAGAACATATCCTTTGTTCTTAGAAATTTGAATCACATTTGTATAAACTGTAGAAATTAAGAATTAGCAGTATTAAAAATGGACCAATTTTAAGCAATTATAAACCATGAGCTATGTATATCTACTATTATTAAAAGCTTGACCTTTAACATCTTAAAGATAGCTGCTATAGCACCCAATTCAGGTATCTGTGTTGAAGCAGGGAGAAACTTAAAGGAATAAACATGTGATCTGATAGTACAAATTATCTTTTGGATAACAATTATTAATTTTGCCTAAAAATGCTTGTCATGTAATAGACCAACCATTAATAATAAATTTGATTGTTGCTTGAAGCAAGGAACAAATGTTTCCTACCTTGAAAACAGAGGTTTAAGACCTTCTGTGGCAAGCTTAAAATGAGGTAAATAAGATAAAGCCAATTAATATATCCTAACAACCTTTGAAAGCCATTTACCTAAAAATTCTAAAAGTCTATAGGAGCAAGGGCCTGTAACAAACATTCTATGAACATTATACACTGAAAATTTTAAGATCTTAACTTCTAGTATAGAAACAGAGACAAAACACTTTTTCTCACAAGACATAAGGCTGTTAGCCATTCCTTGAGGCAAAACTTTCTAATGAAATTGTTTTGTTGTCTCTTTAAAATTAGAAGCAAATGCTTTTATAATTATCAGAATGTAAAGTAAAAAACCAACCCTTTAAATTTACAATAATTTTGTAGGGAGTAGACAGGCCAAATGTTAATGCCTTTATAGCCTCCTTGACCTTTCATAGATTTGAACAGCATTTTAACCCACACCTGGATAAGTCAAAAACCTTTTTTTTTTTTTTTTTTTTTTTTTTTTTTTTTTTTTAAGCCAAACACTCCCTAGGTGGGGCCTGTAAGGCAGAAACAATTTCTCAAAACTTCCTCACTAGCTTCCCCTGAGGCAGCTCTAAGCTTTGCATTAACTCAAATGTAAATTTTTTTATCTGCCCTAGGATCCACCTTGAGTCCTTGGCAAGGACATGGTATGAGATTCCTCAAATGTAAATATCTTCTAATCTGAGCCTTTTATCTAAGACCAGACCCAAACTATCTGTCCTGCAAGGACATTTTGAGGATTAAACAAAAGAAACCAGTAATTCCATGGTCAAGGGAACCTACTTGATATCAAATACATTTCCACTGAGATCTCCTTTTTAATCTTGGAGGGTTAAATTTTGCTCCTACCATTGTAGCCTATAAACTTGTGGAAAAGAGGCAATGGGCCTCTAAAACCCATAGCTGTATCACTCTCAAAATTATCTTAATTACAAAATGTTAAGAATTATGAGCCTGTAAACTGAAAACTGTAGCCAATGACACACTGATTTTTATTGTAACTCAATGTTTTCTTGCAATATTAGAGCACAATTGCAATTTTGGAAGCAAATCCCAATTTTAAACAATCTATTTTCTTTAAAATTAATGGCAAACACATATTTACAGCACAAGGTTTGTATGCCAGTTCTTATGTTCAAGTGTATAACAGTGTAACTTATTAAAGAGACAATATTTTAAATCTTAATCTTCATTAAGTCTAATCTCCAGGCCAAGATTCACATATAACACCATGCCAATTTAGGAGCGTCCCAAAGGCCTGTATTTCCTGGATTGCGTCATGCCACGTGGTGTTCAAAATGGCGACTACCCTAAACTACCAGCCTTAACCATCATGCCACGTGTTCAAAATGGCGACTACCCTAAACTACCAGCCTTAACCATCATTTGTTAATAACATTATACCTTTTAAATCATGTGCAGTGACTTAAGCCAATACTCTATAGTCAAGACATGCAAAATATACCTTTAAATCCAATTATAAACAAGAACAAGGCATGAGTGGCGTTAGGCCACGTGTAGTTAGTTAAGATAGCTCTAACACTGAATCACCAGTTTTAAACTAACCTTTTCTTAATAACACTATACCTTTTACATAATAACCAATTAATTTATAACTCTTTAGTCAAGAAATGTAAACCCTTATATCATTAAAACCAATTAGAAACAAGTATAAAGCGACTACATGAATTTCACAAGCCAAACCAAGGTCTTCCCAAATCTTGAGGTTTCTAGGCTTTTAAGAGCGGCTTTTTCCCCAGCCATGTTTCTGTCTTGGGTGAGTGAGCTACGCTGCTGCAGCGTGGCTTTGAATCAATCCCCACACAAACTGTGGCTAGCTCAAGAGGTTACCAGCAGATGTAATCTTTACCAATTTTTCTTTTTAACATGAAACAGTCATTCACACAAAGACACAGAGAGGACATAAACATACACATAGACAGACAGTCGGTCGGTGCACCGGGACAAACACGGAAAGATACACAGAAAGTTAAGCGTGCTTGTTAAGCAATTGCATCCATTTTCCTCTTTAAACAGCTCTTAGAAGCTGTGGACATATGCCTATTTTTAAAAACCCCTTTCTTTTCGCCGAAATCAGCTCTTACGAGCTTTGGGCAAATGCCTACCAAATTCCTTCCCCATATTTCCCTATCTTATCAACCCAAGCAGTCCTGCGCTGGGTCCACGCAGTATGCTTGAAAAACTGTATCCATTCCTTGCACTCACAACCATAGACACGAATTCACTAGCGCTAGTTTTGCCCTCTATGTTGCTTACCGTGCGGACACCATTAATTTTCACCTTTTCCACGAAGCTTCGCTGGATAGGGCTACCTCAAGAAATTCTCTCGTGCCAGGTCGTCCCACGTTCAGGCGCCACTATGTAGCCGCCAGCAGCTACATATAAACTGGGTTACCTGTTGAGAGAATTTTGGGGTCATAGGGAAGAGCGGCGAAAAGAAAGTACGGCTAAGTCAATGTTCACTGATCAAAGCCCTAAACTTTAATGGCGCCGGACCTTTTAACAGTTTGGGCAAACCCTCCCCCCAGACTCCAGGCTGAGTTCCGGTGGAAGTTGTCTAGCTTCTCTTGGAGGTCTTCGTCTTGACTGCTCCGGCAGCTGGGTGGGTCACCTGTTTAATTCAGGAATCCCTATACCAGGAAGAACAATGAACTTAACCTTTACTACGTGCACTCCACCCTAGGTGGAGCAGGATCCTGGCTAACTGGGAGAAGTTAACCTTGACCAAAGTCAAACTCTGACCAAGTGCAAGACTGCCCCAATATGGCTCTGTACAATCTATAATGCAATCTGATGGCATGCAGGTGCACACTCTGATTGAGAAATATATTTAGTTAGTTTTCTTTTGTTTGAATCAGGGTCTCAATATGAAGCTCTCTCTGACTGTCCTGGAACTTAAGTTTGTAGGCCCGGCTGGCCTTGAACCACAGATTGCCCTGCCTCTGACTCCAGACTGCTGGTAATGAAGGTGAAAGCCTCCTTTTTAATTAATGGCTTCTCGGCATCACTCCTCAGGAGGTGAGCCTGAGTAATATAAGGAAACATGCAGAGCTGGGTGCTGGTGGCAGGCAGTTCTCTGTGAGCTGAGGACAACCAGGGCTACACAGAGAAACCCTTTCTTAGGAAAGAGAAAACCTTTATATATTTATGTGCACACACATAAATATAAAAATGCAAAAGGAAAGACTCTTTGGGGACTATTTCTGTTATTACTAGAGGAAAGCAGACCCCTGCCTCTCAAGTTGAGTAGTAGAAACCCAAAAGGAATCAAAGACTTAAGTGTAAGACTTTCAAATATGAAGTCAATTTTCTGAACTAAAAGGTTACTACTTACTATTTGGCACAGGAGGAGAAAGTGTTCCTAAAAGCTTACCACAAACTGAAGGTCTGGGACTGGACAGATGACTCTGCTTTAGAGAGAGTATTACTGTTCTTGAGGACCTGTGTTCAAATCTCAACACCTATCTGTACTCTGGCTCCAACTTGAAGGGGGGGACCAACACCTCTGATTTCTATGGGCACCTGCACTCACACATTGCACAGGTGCACAGACATGCCTAAAAACAAAATCTTAAAAACAAACTGAAGCCCAGAATGGATAACTGCACCTGCTCCAATAAAGAAACATCAACTGGTAAAGGGCCTTCCTGTCAAACCTGACTGAGTGGAGTCCCACGAACCACACTGTAAAGGAGAAACCAACCTGTCCTCTTGCCTTCATGTTCATTACCTGGTACAGCTTGATAGACACACAAAACAAGTAAAAATAGTGATAGGGAAAAAAGAGGGTTTATTTAAAGAGATGGACAGATAGAAGAGAGACTCAGTGGGAGGGGAAGGCCCTAGATTCTCAGATTTGCCCCACAATAAGGGGATACCTTACTGTGAACCCCACCTGCTCAGAGGAGAAGTGGCAGGGGATGGAGAATTTGGGATGGGTTGACCAGGTGGGGAGTAGTGAGTGGGATATAAAGTGAATAATTTAAAAAAATAAATTTAAGAAAAACTGGAGAACAGACCCAAGCAGTATTCTCAACAGATGAATCTTAAATGGCTGAGAAGCACTTAAAAAATGTACATCCTTAGTTATCAGATAAGGATAAATCAACATGACTCAGATTTCATCTTTACACTCATCAAAATGACTGAGAAAAAATCTCAAGTTACAGTTCATCCTGGGAAAGATGTGGAGCAAAGGAAACACTCTTCCAGTGCTGGTGTGAGAGCAAACATGTACAGCCTTTTTGGAAATCAATTTGGTAGTATCACAGAAAACTGTAAATAGACCTATCTCAAGGCCCAGGTATACCACTCCTGGCTATACAACCATAAGATGCTCTATCATACCATAAGGACACATGCTCAACTAAGTCCTTAGTAACTTTATTCTTAATAATTAGAATTTGGAAACAACCGAGAAATGGATAAAGAAAACGTGGTACATTTACATAATGGAATATCACTCAAATATTAAAAACAATGACACTATTAAATTTGTAGGCAAATAGACTAATTTAGGAAATAGCATCCTGAGTGAGGTAACCCAGACCCAGAGAGACAAACATGGTATGTACTCAATTATAAGTGGATATAAGCCACTAAGTACAGGATAACTACTCTACAATCCACAAACAGAATGAAGCTAAGTATCAAGGAGGCCTGTGAAAAAGACTTATGGATTTAACATTGCTTGAGATTAATCATGAATGAGTCTGCCAACATCTGTCTTTGTTTTTAATTAAGATGTGTTATGGTCTACAAGTTCCTCTGCTTATGCATATGTCCTTGAGAGACTGTCCTATTCTGATGGAAACAGTCTTAGTCAAACATAGACATTGTGTACCATAAATTTGCCACATAAGGATTTATGGTCACTGTTTATCTTCCTGGAATTGGTTATGCTTTGTGTTGATTGCCTTTAAAAGACATTGAGAAAACACACTTGCTGCTGGCATGGTATTCACCAACAGCCCTCCCATACCTGTTTCTGGCATCTTCTTTCTGCCTTTCCTAAAATCATTCTCACTCCCCCAGTGGTGACTCACACACTGACTGACCTACTGGCTCTTATCAGGGCCTGAAGAGTGATGCTTGAATCTCACAGAGAAGGGGAATTAAAATAGACATAGAGGTAGTCGGAGGGAGTGACTGGGTTAGGGAGTGTTTGGGGAAGTTAACAGGAGAGACCAATTATGAGGACAACAGAACTGGGAGAGGGGACTGGAAACAGTTTTGGGGAGGCAGGAGCATCTCTGGGAAGAGGTAGAAACCAAGGACAGTGGAAACTCCAGGAATCTTTGAAGGTAACTGTACCGAAGACTCCTAGCAATGGAGGATATGGAGCCTGGAAAGGCCACCCCCTCTTACCAGAAAAGACTTACAGTGGATGATGAGAGCACCAAAACAGCCATACAACCTTCAACCCACAATTTGTCCTTCCTACAGGATGTTCAAGAGTACAAGATGCTCATTGTGGGAAGGGCCAACCAAAGACTGACTCAACTTGAGACTTATGCCATGAGAGAAAGCCCACCTTGACACTATTAATGATATTCTGCCATTCTTTCAGATAGGTGCCTAGCACAACTGGCATCTGGAAACAGATGCAGACACCTACAGTGAAACATTAGGTAGACCTTGAGGAATCCTGTGGAAGACATGGAGGAAGGATTGAAGGAACCAAGAAGTCAAGGACACCACAAGAAAACCTACAGAATCACTGAACAGAACCATCAAACAGAGAACAGGGATGTGCTGGACTCAGGTCCTCTGCACATATGTAACAGATATGGAGCTTAGTGTTCATGTGGGACCATGCAGGAGCATGGCATGTAAGTTAACTAGTTGCCTGTCCTGAGCTACCTGTCTCCTAATTGGGCTGTGTTGTCCAGCTTCAATAGAAGAAGATATGCCGAGCAGTGGCTGGTCCAGCTGAAGGGCCATCAGCAGTGGAACCAAGGCGACACAGGGTCCAGTTAGGCCCTGCGCCCACGACCACTGCCTTCGCTGACCAGCCGTGCGGCAAGCAGCTGCAGTCGTGCGGCGCCTTTCCTGCACGGAAGCCACTTCAGAACTCGGCCTCCCACCAGTCAGGAGAGGTGCATCCATCTTGGGTTCGGACTCCAGGGATCGGACAGACTGAGATCAGCCTGGGCGGCAGCACCACATCCCAAAGTCCTGCAAAAGGCTACCTGGGCTTCCGGGCGGCCAGCTGGGAGAAGTCAGTGTGCTCCAGTGAATCCAGCGGGCCCCAGCGGGAGCCTTCGGGTGCCTGCTTTGGGATCTGAACAGCCTGGGCAGCAGTACCCTGTCTACAAGCAGTGCAGGAGGTAAGCTGTGCACCAGAGGCCAACTGGGAAGGGGCAGCTTGCACTGGTGAGTCCAGCACTGAGAAGATAAACTAACACCAGTGAGAACTAGATGGCAAAAGGCAAACGCAGGAACGTCACTAACAGAAATCAAGGCTATATGGCAACATCTGAACCCAATTCTCCTCTACCAACATGTCCTGGATACCCCATCACACCAGTAAAACAAGATTTGGATTTAAAATCACTGGTCATGATGCTGGTACAGGAACACATGAAGGACATACATAAAGAAATTCAGGAGAAAATGGATCAAAAGTTAGAAGCCCTTGCAAGGGAAACACAAAAATCATTGAAAGAAATCCAAGAGAATACAAAAGCCAACAAGGAGGAAATGCAAAAAACACTTAAAGAAATACAGGAGAACTTTGCTCAACAGGCTGAGGTCATAAAAGAGGAAACACAAAAATCTCTTAAAGAAATACAGGAGAACTTTGGTCAACAGGCTGAGGTCATGAAAGAGGAAACACAAAAATCTCTTAAAGAATTACAGGAAAGCACAAACAAGCAAGTGAAGGAGCTAAGCAAAACCATCCAGGATCTAAAATCAGAAGTAGAAACAACTAAGAAAACTCAAAGGGAGACAACTTTGGAGATAGGAAGCCTTGGGAAGAAATCAGGGGACAGAGATGCAAATATCAACAACAGAATACAAGAGATAGAAGAAAGAATCTCATATGCTGAAGATTCCATAGAAACCATGGACTCAACAGTTAAAGAAAATGCAAAATGCAAAAAGCTTGTAACCCAAAATATCCAGGAAATCCAGGACACAATGAGAAGACCAAACCTAAGGATTATAGGCATAGATGAGAGTGAAGATTTACAACTTAAAGGGCCAGCAAATATCTTCAATAAAATTATGGAAGAAAACTTCCCTAATCTAAAGAGAGAGATGCCCATGAATATACAAGAAGCCTACAGAACTCCAAACAGACTGGACCAGAACAGAAATACTTCCCGTCACATAATAATCAAAACACCAAATGTTCTAAACAAAGAAAGAATACTAAAGGCAGTAAGAGAAAAAGGCCAAGTAACATATAAAGGAAGACCTATCAGAATCACAGCAGACTTTTCACCTGAGACTCTGAAGGCTAGAAGGTCCTGGGCAGATCTCATGCAGACTCTAAGAGAACACAAATGCCAACCAAAACTACTATATCCAGCAAAACTCTCAATCACCATAGATGGAGAAACTAAGATATTTCATGACAAAACCAAGTTTACCCAATATCTATCCACAAACCCAGCCCTAAAAAGGATAATAGGAGGACAACACCAATACAAGGAGGGAAACTTCACCCTGGAAAAAGCAAGATAGTAACCTTTCATCAAACCCAAAAGAAGTTAAGCATTCAAATTTAAAAAATAACGTCAAAAATGATAGGAAGTAACAATCACTATTCCTTAATATCTCTTAACATCAATGGACTTAATGCCCCAATAAAAAGACACAGACTAACTGACTGGATACGTAAACAGGACCCTACATTTTGCTGCTTACAGGAAACACACCTCAGGGTCAAAGACAAACACTACCTTAGAGTAAAAGGCTGGAAGACAATTTTACAAGCAAATGGTCTCAGGAAGCAAGCTGGAGTAGCCATTTTAATATCAGATAAAATTGACTTTCAACCCAAAGTCATCAAAAGGGACCCTGAGGGACACTTCTTGCTGGTCAAAGGAAAAATACAAAAAGAAGAACTGTCAATCCTGAACATCTATGCCCCAAATGCAAGGGCACCCTCTTTCGTAAAAGAAACTTTATTAAAACTAAAAGCACACATTGCACCTAACACAATAATTGTGGGTGACTTCAACACTGCACTTTCCTCAATGGACCGATCAGGAAAACAGAAACTAAACAGGGACACAATGAAACTAATTGAAGCTTTGGACTAATTAGATTTAACAGATATATATAGAACATTCTATCCTAAAACAAAAGAATATACCTTTTTCTCAGCACCTCATGGCACCTTCTCCAAAATCGACCATATAATTGGTCACAAGACAGACCTCAACAAATATAAGAAGATCGAACTAATCCCATGCCTCCTATCTGATCACTATGGAGTAAAAGTGGTCTTCAATAGCAACAGAAAGAACAGAAAACCCACATACACGTGGAAACTGAACAATACTCTACTCAATGATACCTTGGTCAAGGAAGAAATAAAGAAAGAAATTAAAGACTTTTTAGAACACAATGAAAATGAAAACACAACATACCCAAATCTATGAGACACAATGAAAGCCGTGCTAAGAGGAAAACTCATAGCCCTGAGTGCCTCCAAAAAGAAAATGGAGAGAGCATACATTACCAGCTTAATGACACACCTGAAAGCCCTAGAACCAAAAGAAGCTATTTCGCCCAGGAGGAGTAGAAGGCAGGAAATAATCAAACTCAGGGCCGAACTCAATCAAGTAGAAACAAAGAGAACCATACAAAAAAATCAACAAAACCAGGAGCTGGTTCTTTGAGAAAATCAACAAGATAGATAAACCCTTAGCCAGACTGACCAAAGGGCACAGAGAAAGTATCCAAATTAACAAACTTAGAAATGAAAAGGGAGATATAACAACGGAAACTGAGGAAATCCAAAAAATCATCAGATCCTACTACAAGAGCCTGTACTCAACACAACTGGAGAATCTGGAGGAAATGGACAATTTCCTTGACAGATACCAAATACCAAAATTAAATCAGGACCAACTAGACAATCTAAACAGTCCCATAATGCCTAAAGAAATAGAAGGAGTCATAGAATGTCTTCCAACCAAAAAAAGCACAGGACTTCAGTGCAGAATTCTACCAGACCTTCAAAGAAGAGTTAACACCAATACTCTTCAAACTATTCCACAAAATAGAAACAGAAGGAACACTACCCAATTCCTTCTACGAAGCCACAATTTCGCTGATACCAAAGCCACACAAAGATCCAACAAAGAAAGAGAACTTCAGACCAATTTCCCTTATGAACATCGATGCAAAAATACTCAATAAAATTCTTGCCAACCGAATCCAAGAGCACATCAAAACAATCATCCATCATGATCAAGTAGGCTTTATCCCGGGAATGCAGGGTTGGTTCAATATACGGAAATCCATCAATACAATCCACTACATAAACAAACTCAAAGAACAAAACCACATGGTCATTTCATTGGATGCTGAAAAATCATTTGACAAAATTCAGCATCCTTTCATGCTTAAAGTCTTGGAGAGAACAGGAATTCAAGGCCCATACCTAAACATAGTAAAAGCAATATACAGCAAACCGGTAGCCAGCATCAAACTAAATGGAGAGAAACTTGAAGCAATCCCACTGAAATCAGGGACCAGACAAGGCTGCCCCCTT
Organism: Apodemus sylvaticus; assembly: GCF_947179515.1. Classification (NCBI taxonomy): domain Eukaryota; kingdom Metazoa; phylum Chordata; class Mammalia; order Rodentia; family Muridae; genus Apodemus; species Apodemus sylvaticus. The sequence continues at coordinate 37,412,512 of NC_067478.1, forward strand.
TCTTCTTATCTTTTCAATATTGTACTTGAGGTACTAGCTCGGGCAATTCGACAACATAAGGAGGTCAAAGGGATACAAATTGGAAAGGAAGAAGTCAAACTATCATTATTTGCTGATGACATGATCGTCTACCTAAGTGACCCAAAGAACTCCACTAGAGAGCTCCTACAGCTGATAAACAACTTCAGCAAAGTGGCAGGTTATAAAATCAACTCAAGCAAATCAGTGGCCTTCCTATACTCAAAGGATAAGCAGGCTGAGAAAGAAATTAGGGAAATGACCCCCTTCACAATAGCCACAGACAGTATAAAGTATCTTGGGGTGACTCTTACCAAACATGTGAAAGATCTGTATGACAAGAACTACAAGACTCTGAAGAAGGTAATGGAAGAAGACCTCAAAAAATGGGAAAACCTCCCATGCTCATGGATCGGTAGAATCAATATAGTTGAAATGGCCATTTTGCCTAAAGCACTATACAGATTCAGTGCAATACCCATCAAAATCCCAACTCAATTCTTCACAGAGTTAGAAAGAGGAATTATCAAATTCATCTGGAACAACAAAAAACCCAGGATAGCTAAAACTATTCTCAGCAACAAAAGAAAATCTGGGGGAATCAGTATCCTTGACCTCAAGCAATACTACAGAGCAATAGTGTTAAAAACTGCATGGTATTGGTACAGTGACAGGCAGGAGGATCAATGGAACAGGATTGAAGATCCAGAAATGAACCCACACACCTATGGCCACTTGATCCTCGACAAAGAGGCTGAAAACATTCAATGGAAAAAAGATAGCCTTTTCAACAAATGGTGCTGGTTCAACTGGAGGTCAGCATGCAGAAGAATGCGAATTGATCCATCCTTGTCTCCTTGTACTAAGCTTAAATCCAAATGGATCAAGGACCTCCACATAAAGCCAGACACTCTGAAGCTAATAGAAAAGAAACTGGGGAAGACCCTTGAGGACATCGGTACAGGGAGAAATTTTCTGAACAGAACACCAATAGCGTATGCTCTAAGAGCAAGAATTGACAAATGGGACCTCATAAAATTACAAAGTTTTTGTAAGGCAAAGGACACCATCAAGAGGACAAATCAGCAACCAACAAATTGGGAAAAGATCTTCACCAATCCTACATCAGATAGAGGGCTAATATCCAATATATATAAAGAACTCAAGAAGTTAGACTCCAGAAAACCAAACAACCCTATTAAAAAATGGGGTACAGAGTTAAACAGAGAATTCTCACCTGAAGAACTTTGGATGGCGGAGAACCATCTTAAAAAATGCTCAACTTCATTAGTCATTAGGGAAATGCAAATCAAAACAACCCTAAGATTTCATCTTACACCAGTCAGAATTGCTAAGATTAAAAATTCAGGAGACAGCAGGTGTTGGCGAGGGTGTGGAGAAAGAGGAACACTCCTCCACTGCTGGTGGGGTTGCAAATTGGTACAACCACTCTGGAAAACAGTCTGGCGGTTCCTCCGAAAACTGGGCACCTCACTTCCAGAAGATCCTGCTATACCACTCCTGGCCATATACACAGAGGATTCCCCACCATGTAATAAGGATACACTATGTTCATAGCAGCCCTATTTATAATTGCCAGATGCTGGAAAGAACCCAGGTATCCCTCAACAGAAGAGTGGATGCAAAAAATGTGGTATATCTACACAATGGAGTACTATTCAGCCATTAGAAACAATGAATTCATGAAATTCTTAGGCAAATGGATGGAGCTAGAGAATATCATACTAAGTGAGGTAACCCAGACTCAAAAGGTGAATCATGGTATGCACTCACTAATAAATGGATATTAACCTTGAATCCTGGAATACCCAAAAACATAATCCACACATCAAATGAGGTACAAGAAGAAAGGAGGAGTGGCCCCTGGTTCTGGAAAGACTCAGTGAAACAGTATTCGGCAAAACCAGAACGGGGAAGTGGGGAGGGGTGGGTGGGAGGACAGGGGAAGAGAAGGGGGCTTACGGGACTTTCGGGGAGTGGGGGGGCTAGAAAAGGGAAATCATTTGAAATGTAAATAAATTATATCGAATAAAAAAAAAAGAAGAAAATATGCCTATTCTTACTGCAACTTGATATGCCAATGAGGTTTGGTATCCATGGAAAGCTTCGTTTCTGACAAGGGGATGAGGGATAGTAGGAGGGTAAAAGAGGAGACACTCTGAATATAAGAGGGAGGGGGAAGCTGCAAGTGGGATGTAAAGTTAATAAATTAATGGGAAAAACACTCATGTTATTGAAATAAAAACAGATTGTTCGATGGAATCAAATCAAAGACACAGTAATAAATCCAAACACACGTGGACACCTAATTTTTGAAAAAGAAACCAGAAATTCATAATGGCGAAAAGCAAACACCTTCAACAAATAGTGCTTATGTATTTGGATCTCAAGCTGTAGAGGAATGCAAATTGATCCATATCCATTACCCTATGTAAAATTCAAGACCAAGTGGATTGAAGAACTCAACATAAAAAAAAGATATACTACAACTGATAGAAGGGAAAGTGAGGAAAATGCTTGAACTCATTGGCATAGAAGACAACTTCTTGAACACCAGTAGAGCAGGTACTAAAAACAGTGATTAGCCAGGTGGTGGTGGCACAGGCCTTTAATCCCAGCACTTTGGACACAGAGACAGTCGGATTTCTGCGTTCAAGGCCAGCCTGGTCTACAGAGTGAGTTCCAGAACAGCCAGGGCTACACAGAGAAACCTTGTCTCAAAAAACAAACAAACAAACAAACAAACAAACAAACAAACAAACAAAAGAATTCAGTACATGACTTAAATGCAACCCCAACATTTTCTTTCTCTTTTTCTAATAGAAATGGATGCATTAGAAACATAAAATACCTCATCGTCCCCTTTGAACTTAGTTTCTATGTGTTGAGATCTTATTGAACTGCATTATTGTTGATTACTCTTCTGATACCTGGTGCAGGCCAAGGAGTCATCACTTTTGAATGTCAGAAAACAATTGTGTGTTCTCAGACTGGAAGAATACTCAATATTTAAAGCTGTTTTATGTTGGGGACAATGAACATCTTTCAAGTGTGTCCCCAACATAAACAGCTATAAAATAATGGAAAGGAAAGAAGAGGCAGAAATGCACTTTTGTTTCTTTATAGAAAAAAAATCCCTTCTATCTGAAAGATGAGAGTATGGTTCATTCACAGATGGCAAATAATTATATTTGTTTATACCAAATAGGGATTCAAGCATTTATTCATCAACAAATCTGCCTACACTACATCTCTGTACTTCTGCCTGATACCAATAAGTTAGAATCACATAGATACATAATATTTCAATAGTCCTGGAATCCCACTTTGTATACTGAGCACACTTAAAAGTTCTAATTCTAAGCCATGTGGTGGTGGCACAGCCTGTAATCCCAGCACTCTGGGTGGGCAGGTGGATATTTAAGTTCAAGGCCAACCTGGTCTACATAGTGAACTCTAGGAATGCCACGGCTATACAGAGAAAACCTGTCTGGAAAAAAAACCAACTCCAAAAACCAAAAAAAAAAAAAAAAAAAAAAAGTAAAAGTTCAAATTCTACCGTAGATTCTAGATGCTAATTAGCAATTCTTACAAATATGTAAAAACAAATGAAAAGCACTAAACATTGTGAAAATAACTGTTCTGGGAGGAACATATGGATCACAAATACAAAGCAAACAGTCACCCATCTTTTGCATTTATTATCATTGTTAATATTTGTCTTAGTTAGGGTTTTACTGCTGTCAACAGACCCCATAAACAAGGCAAGTCTTAAAAAGGACAATATTTAAATGGGGCTGGCTTACAGGTTCAGAGGTTTAATCCATTATCATCAAAGTGGGAGCATGGCAACACCTAGGCAGGCCTGGTGCAGGCAGAACTGTGGATTCTTTTGTTGTTGTTGTTGGTTTATCAAGACAGAGTTTTTCTGTGTAGCCCTGGCTGTCCTGGGAGAGCTGAGGATTCTACATCTTCATCTGAAGGCTGCTAGTGGAAGACTGGCTTCCAGTCAGCTAGGATGAGGGTCTTAAAGCCCATAACCACAGTGACACACATATTCCAACATGGCCACACCTTCTAATAATGCCACTCCCTGGGCCAAACATATACAAACCATCACAATATTTAATCACAATAAAGAGAACACATTACCATAGAAAAGCACTAGCATACTGGATATAGCTTCCTATGATCATGTGTAGGCAGTACAGTAGTAAGGCCTGACAGTGCAATGGAAAGTTCCAGGGCAGTAGCTGTATATGAGGGAACTCTGGGTTACATCCAGGAAACTCACACATCCACCCTCACAATCAAGGAACACTCCAACCCGGCCAGTTGGTTTCTCTATGTGGTGATGAAATGTTGGGCAAGTGGTGAGGAGGCTGTAATGATCAGTGTCCTTCAAACACACAAGAAGAAATGCTCCTTCAGATCCAATCTCAAAGTTTCTCTTCTTTAACCAGACATTGTCACAGACTCCTACAGCCCATTCCTTATAGTTCTTCAAATCCAGCTCCCAGTAATGTTTTCCAGTGGTAAAGCTCTCTGCTCCCCAGGAAGCACGATAGGATCCAGGCACAGCCAGAACTGGACGTTCACTTCTAGGACTAGAGGTGAATCTTCTGACATCAAAAACTAAGCTTGGGTGGCAGTTGTATATGACTAAATTTTGAAAGAAAATTTTCACTGTAGGAAGAGACAGAATTTTAGTTAAACCAGGCAGTGGTGGCACATTCCTTTATTCCTAGCACTTGGGAGGCAGAAGCAGTGGATTTCTCAGTTCGAGGCCAGCCTGGTCCACACAATGAGTTCCAGGACAGCCAGGACCACACAGAGAGAAACCCTGTCTCAAAAAACCCCAGAAAGACAAACAAACAAACAAAAAACAAAACCAACATCAAAAAAGAAAGAAATTTTAGTTAAAACAAATATTTACATTTGTCAGATGAGAGAGAGAAGCCCCTAGAGATTTCCTTGGTTTTAAAAATAGAGAGTCTAACACTGAAAGGGTAGCTATAGCCCAGGTAAATCAAAGTCAAGAAGGTCCCCAAAGAAACAGAATGAGCACACAATGAAAACTGCTTTGAAAATCTGGAGAAGCTGCAGAGGTGGAAGCCACAGCACAGAACAGCACAGTTCTTTCAGGGGCTTTAGTTACACCAGGCAAACAAGCTGTAGGCAATGCAATGAGGACCCCTGAAGGCTGTGTACCTGAGTCTCCATGAAAAGTTATTGCTACCTCCTAGGTCATGATTGCTTTCATCTTTTTTTTTTTCATCCCACTATGCAGGTTTGTAAGATAAAGCTAAGTATGCAGTAGAAGTTGTTCCCTAGTAGCAATTGTCTGCATTTAATTAAACCCTGGTTGCTCGGATATTCTTTCCCTGTGATGTTACAATCCATATTTCGTTCTCCAAGTGTGATTCAGACTACCCCATGTCTTATCAACTTGTTTTATTTTTATTGCCTGTGATATATGACTTTGTCTGTTTGGGTTTTGTGTGTGTGTGTGTGCACGTGTGATCATTTCTGTAGATTCTTTGAGATAGGATTTCCTGATATATACACTTGATTGGCATGGAACTCACTATATCAATCTATCTGGCCTCAAACTCTTGGGAAATCCTCCTGATGCCATGTTTTTAATACTGGGATTACAAGTTGTTGCCAGTATAACTTGTGAATTTTTAATCAATGGTGTATAATACACTTTAAAAATTCAACTGATAGCTGAGCATGGTTTCACATGTCTTTAATTAAAGCATTCCGGAGCCAGAGGAAGGTGGATCTCTGTGAGTCTCAGCCCAGCCTGGTTTACAGAGCTAGTCCCAGAATGACCAGGGATACAAAGACAAATAATGTCTCTAAAATAAAAAAAAATCAATTGCTAAATATTTAATAGAAAACATACAAATATTTTAATGGCTTTATATATATTAAACTGTCTTGAATTAATCATTCTGTGTGTCTCAAGGAACAAATGATACTATATTTTCAGCCTGAATCATGTACATCATTAAATTGGTATTCATTAATCTTTGTTTGTGAAAAAACCATCTGCCTAAATATGATTACAATGTGGCTTAACTAGACATATATTTTTAGAGAATTGAAATATTTATTGGAGCTGGATAGTGGTGGCACACACCTGTAATCCCAGCACTCTGGCAGGCAGAGGCAGGCGGATTTCTGAGTTCGACGCCAGCCTGGTCTACAGAGTGAGTTCCAGGACAGCCAAGGCTATACAGAGAAACCCCGTCTCCAAAAAAAAAACAACAACAAAATATTCATTGTACAAAGGTCATCTTACTATTGAAGTGCACCTCTGGTCATTATATCAGTGCTGACACTCACCTTGGAAGTACTTGAACCTTGCAGTCAGCCCAGTATTGGGATGGGCACTGAGTTTTGGTTTCATTCCCTGTGTCAGCTGTACTAACTCACTCCTGCAAGGAGAAGACATTGATAGGCATGTGCTACAGATATCACCTCAGGGATGAGGGGGAAATCTTTACTGGGAGCTAAGTATTAAAACCCTTGTCACATAACCTGACAACTGAAGTTCAATCTCAGGAACCCGTGGTGTAAGGAGAGGACAGACTCCTGAGAGTGGTCCTGTGTCCTGCACACATGTGCACCCACACAGAACATTTTCTTATATTAAAGAAACTCCATGATCAGGAGACAGGGTGGCTTCCTCTTAGATGCTCTCTCTCAAGCCCTTCCTGTTACCACCCTCTTTCCCATGCTTCCAGCCCCTTTCTTCTACTACCAGGAAAGTACAGCCCATGGGCCTCAATGATTAGGGTTTGAAAACAACAAATTTTAGCTCAAGCCCATTACATACACTGCTTCACTCATAGGGAGAAAGAAAAGACACTGTCTGGCAATGCCAAACAGGCATCATATCCATGAACACAATCCCAAACCCATCATCCATAAACAACTAAGTATTTTCTATATAAAATGTATCTGTACATTGCTAAGAGAGCATTTTCAGCTTTGTACCATAATTCAGGGTATCCTGACTTACAGTGAGGATTAAACTCACCTACTCAACAAGTCATCCAAATCCTGCAAACAAACAAGAGAAGCTTAGATATCTGAAGGAACACCCTACTATGTGGTTCTATATATACAAAAAGATTTTTTTAGAGATTTATTTATTCTATTTATGTATATGAATACACTCTTGCTCCCTTCAGAGCCACCAGATGAGGGCATCAGATCCCATTACAGATGGTTGTGAGCCACCATGTGGCTGCTGGGAGTTGCACTCAGGAGTGCTGGAAGAACAGTCAGGGCTCTTAACCACTGAGCCATCTCTACAGTCCATAAAGTTTTATATATAAAGGTAATTTCCAGTCATCACTACACTGATTCATCCTGCAAATGTATTTTCATGTCCCAGGGTAAGGCCAATGACATGGAATGATTTCTTAATGAAATCAGGCTGTGAGAATATTTGAGAAGCATATGGGTAGGAGTTATACACTCCTTTGTAACATACAGCTGTCTGCAAAGAGGACTTTCTTTGATCTTGTTCACAAAGCATATGAAACTTTCTTTAAGGGTACTTCAAAACTGAGGCCTAAGCCCTACATGGTGCCTCATATCTTTAACTCTAGAAATTTGGGTTTAGGTCTCAGGAATCCAGATGTAACAGTCATAGGTGTGGGCCTCAGATAATAAAGCTGTTTCAAGCCCTCTTCCATGCTTACCTGCAGCAGCACCACCTCATATGGCTTCTGGGACATCGCCTTCAGCTCCTGATACAATTCTATTAGTTGACTCCTATTGTGGACCATCATGGCTTCACTTTTCTTGAACTCCTCTAAAATAGTGTTGCTTTGATTTTTCATACACGCCATATATTGATTCTCTTCTTCTTCGAGGGGTGGATGCAGTTTGCTATACTCTGTCCTGATCATTTCCTCCCGTAGGGTCACAAAGTCCTGAATGAAAAGGGACACCCTAGATCACATCTGGAGAGTATTTTATCCTCTCCACTGAGTTCTTCTATGTTTAAATTACCTACAGGATCCCATCATGGTGCTGCACACACTGATTTACTGTCCCACTTTTCAGAAAATGTAAATCATTTGATTTTATACATTTCTTCATTATTATTAGAGGAAGCAAACAAATCCATCCTTTTTTCTCTTACCATTTTCATCTATTAATTGAGATTCTGAGATATCTGGGAAACAAATTTTTGATAGTTACAATATTCACTCAAAAATGCAACAGAGGCAAAAGTAGACAGATTTGTGAGTTTGAGGGCAGCCTAGTTTACAGAGTAAGTTCCAGGACTGCCAGGGATAAACAGAAAAACCCTGTCTCAAAAACCAAAAAAGAAAAAAATTCAACGTTGTACACGCATTGTAACCGAAATTCCAAGTGGAGTCATAGAGTCTAATATACTCTGCTAAACACTCAGAAAATCGCATATTAATATCAAAATTTTCCCTTTTTAAAAAAGATTTAATATCAAACTTCTCTGCCACAAGGCAAGGCCTTTCTGGGTTCAAAATTGGATTTTGCCTTTAAGAATTTAAGGTTAACATAAAAGAATTTCCTAGCATCACTTCGCATGTATGATCCTCAAATTATGAATGACCAACTTTGAAAGATATTTGCATCTGGTTGACTTTACACATCACTCTGATACCCACCAACCACTGAAAGATTGCTCTCCTCTCTGCATTTAGAGTCTCCTGCTGTTCTTGGATCTTCTTCAATAAAGATGCCATTTTCTTTTCAAGTTTCACATGTAATAAATAAATAAAAGTAAATAAGCATATAAGTAAATAAATATCATCCTTACATATATAATGAGAATAATGAGTTACCTGATGACAAACTCTAGCACTGAACAAAATTACTTTAGAGAGGGTAGAAGAAGAATCACATTGCTGTTTCTGTTTTATTTTAATAACTATGGAACTTTAGATTTCAGACTATAGAATTACAGAACACAACCACCCTGTGCTCAAGTAAAGTGATGGACTGTAATTGATGATTGTCTGGATAATTAGCATCTGACTGGTTCCCCAGATGCTTCTAACCACCTCATTCCAATGTACTTTTGGATTTTAGTCTCATGTCAGTTTTTAAATCAGTTTATAAAGATGTAAATTTATGATGATTATACTTTTCAATGACATGAACATAATGAATCATGAAACTAGAAATGCTATTTTATTTCTGCACCTGTCATGGAATGTTTATATTTTATAGTCTTTCCTCATTCTTTGTTTAAAAACTGGCAAGATTTAGAGCACAGTGGATTCCTCAGAATCAGGACAAGTCTCTCCATATGGTCTGCTAAGCCTCTCTCTCTCAAGCTCTCATTTTTTTCCTGAAATATCACTTACCATTTGTGTACAAACATGCAGTCCAATGATGTAGTGTCTCTGACCTCTGTGATTCTGGGAGATAGAACACAATAGACAGAGGAGGAACCTGCTCTCACCAGAGAATGGTGTCTTTCTCTCCTTGTGGATCATGCATTTTTGATCCTGAGAATGCAAATACTTCATGAGCCTGTTTTTTCTCACAGCAGATACCAGGTAACAAATAGTGATGTTATTTCTGAATGTCCCATTGGAGGGTTGCCCACATATAGGGCAGAGGTCAGGGATTCCAACATCTTCTGAAGAAAGGATGAGACAGGCCTTGCAGAAGGTATGGCCACACCTTAAGGAGACTGGAACCATAAAGATGCCCTGGCAAATGAAGCAGGTGATTGTTTCCTGGAGGGTTTGCAAAATGTCTGACTCCATTTTTCTGAGGGGGGAAAAGTAGAATTATTATTATTGGACCAGAGAGGAGCAAGAGACTAGACAAAATGTGATTCAAATTGTGGTAAAATTCTGATTATGGCAACAAATACAGACTTATTTTGTTTGCCCAAGAACTTTTCCCTACATATTGCCTGATGTGACACCATTCTAGATCTACCATCTACATTTGTCCTGAAGACTTCAGCCCACATTGGTAGTTTTCAAAGGCCAGAGTCATTCATCTCCATTGTTATAGAGAAAAAACCACATGGAGGAGTGATCCAAGTCCATCTGTTCCACAGGCCAGCCTTTCACTGCAGGCATGTGAGTAAACAGCTCCTTCGTTTGTTGTCTATCCAAGAAAATACACACTACTTCATGCCTTCTCTACTAAATATTTTTGTTTGGTATCTGACATTTACTTTCTTATTATTCAGATTCCACTGCCCCAACCCTTGAATCTTCACAGGAAATATCACTCACTTCTCTTCATTCTGCTACAAAATGCCTAAAAGAATTAGTATGCTGTCTTCTACTTCAAGGATATCATGGTGAGGAAGAAATGGTTGAAGGAGCTCAAGGCAGTTGCTCTCCTGACTTCCAAAATCAGGAAGCAAAGAGCAAAGGAAAGCTTGCTCCTCTCCTCCCCCTTCCCCCTTTTTCTTCATTGGAGCCCTCAACCCATGGGCTGGAGGAATGATCTCACCAACATTTAGTGTGGTTCTTCCCAACTGAATGAATCTAATCCAATAGATTTTCACAAATATATCAGGTCATTTCTTTCTTTCTTTCCCTGCCCCCCAAGACAGGGTTTCTCTGTGTAGCCTTGGCTGTCCTGGAACTCACTCTGTAGACCAGTCTGGCCTTAAACTCAGAAATCTGCCTGCCTCTGCCTCTCAAGTCCTGGGATTACAGGCGTGTGCCACCAAGCCCTGCTTATCAGCTCATTTCTAAAGCAATCCTGATCCCCTCAAGTTGAACACAAGGGGAATTCATTTTTTTAAGATTTATTTATTTTTTTATATGTTAGTGTACTGTCACTGTCTTCAGACACACCAAAAGAGGGCATTGGATCCCCATTAGAGATGGTTGTGGTTGCTGGGAATTGAACTTAGGACTTCTGGAAGACATTTGTTTACTTCCCCAAAACACAACTGCTGCCTAGAGTTTGTGGGAAGAAGTCTTAAGGTATAAATGAAGCACTCATGTCTATGGGAGACTTGGTTATCTAACCAACAGGTATGCATTTCCCATCTCTTTTAACATTTACACGTAGAAATAATCTCAGCCCAGCAGTGGTGGTGCATGCCTTAAATCCCTGGAAGCACTTTCCAGGCAAAGGAAGGCAGATTTCTGAATTCAAGGTCAGCCTGGTATACAGATTCAGTTCCAGGACAGCCAAGGATATACAGAGAAACCCTGTCTCGAGAAACCCAAAAAGAAAAAAAGAATAGAAAAGAAAGAAAAGAGAGAAGAAAACAAAAGAAAAGGAAAGAAGGAAGGAAGGAAGGAAGGAAAGAAAGAAAGAAAGAAAGAAAGAAAGAAAGAAAGAAAGAAAGAAAGAAAGAAAGAAAGAAAGAAAGAAAGAAAGAAAGAAAGAAAGAAAGAAAGAAAGAAAGAAAGAAAGAAAGAAAGAAAGAAAGAAAGAAAGGAAGAAAGAAAGAAAGAAAGAAAGAATGAAAGAAAGAAAGAAAGAAAGAAAGAAAGAAAGAATGAAAGAAAGGAAAAAAATCTCAGTTTGATGCAAGCTTTTCAAAATAATTAAGCTTCTACAGCTGGACACAGATGGAATCAAATGGCTTTAACTGGTGGTTCTTGTTTTACAAATTCCAATACTAATATTGTCAACAATTAGAGTAGCAAAAACATTGGGACTTTAATGCTGCCTTCCTTAATTTAGGTAATGGTCATGTTTTCCTTTCGTTTTTTGTTGTTGTTGTTTTTTGTTTTTTGTACATAAGACATTTCACTACAAAACAAGAACACAGAGATAGCCCAGATCAAACACAAAAAAAAAAAAAAATCAGATTTTAACCAGAATGTACTCTTATGAATAAGAGTGGTTAGTTTTCCATACTTTAACTACATGTAACCTTCCAATCTAACATTCCCAACTCTAGCAGGAATAGCCAATTCCATCATGATGGTAAACTTAAGTACCCATTTATATTGTGAGATTTTCCCTCCTATAATTTACAAGAGAAGAAATATTAAAATTCTTTTGCTGAAAATTGAATTTTTGCTTCTATACTTTTCTATATATATTTAAATTCCTATGTCTTTAAACCATTCAGAGCTTTTGTTAAACACAGAATGCTCTTGAAATATTTTAGAGGCAGTTGTGGAGGCACACGCCTGTAATTACAGCACTTGGGAGGCAGAGGCGGGTGGATTCCTGAGTTTGAGGCCTACCTGGATTACAGAGTGAGTTCCAGGACAGACAGGACTACACAGACAAACCCTGTTTCGAAAAACAAAACAAAACAAAACAAAATAAAAAAAGGAAAAGAAACATTTTAGAATTTAGACAACACAAAAAATTGAAAAGTATAATGAAACTATCTCTCAATACAAAATTGAAAGGTATCATGAAACTATCTCTCAATACATCAGATCAATTAAAATGTGCATAATGATAAATTTAAAATTATCTATAACCTGAATCCACATTATATCCCAAGAAAGAAATCCAAATGCAAATTGAGTCAAGTTTTGCTAAGTGACAAAATATAACTTCTAAGCAAACACCTGTTTGTATTTAGCTAAAAATAGGGACTATGAAGGAATTTTCTCTTGTAAATTGTGCACTTACCCAAGCAATTATCCCTGAGCTCAACAATGCTTGGTAGCAAGACAATACTAGCTCAGTTCTGAGATCAAATCCTCAGAGCACAGGGGTCTAGCAGTGTCTAGACATGAAGGTTGAAAACACACTGTATCTGATCTGAAGTAGAATGAACCTGGTGGGCCTTGGACTGTGTTTAGAGTCTCTAAGGACCACGCCCAATTCCTCCCATGGTGGCTTTTACTAGTGCTTCCAATGGGTGAGCTTCTCTAAGTGGGATTATCTAAATGGATGGAAGGTTGAACTAACACATTGGCCAATCTCTACAAGCAAGTCTCTCCCAAGAAATTTCCTGAGTTACTGTTTAGCTGGGTGTGGTAGCTCACACCTTTACCCAGAGTCCAAGGAATCAGAATGCTGAATCAGGAAGATTTTTAGTTCAAGGCCTGCCTAAAATATGCAGTGAGAAATTTTCTAAGAAAAAATAGTAATTTTACAACACTGTTTTACTGTAACTACATATTGTGCTATGCGTTCCTACTTTGCTTTTCATAGCTTTACAGGTGGTGGTGGTGCCATTAATCTCTGATTCTAGCAAATATCAACATGAATATATTTTCAGTTCTTTGGGGATGTGTTACAATTTCTTTTGCCCATATTAATCTCAGCTGCTACTTCTTCTAAGTCTACCCCATTTACTAAAGAGGGGGGAAAATGCACGAATCTCCCTCTATTTACTTTTGACTGTGTATAGTGTCATTAGACTTCAAAGATACCTAGCTCCCCATCTGTTGAGTTCACATTAACCAGACACTTGCGTGTTAATGTTGTAGATGTGAAATAATTAGGAACCTTCCACATCTCAGTCACGTTTTTGCTTGCTTTACACATGGAAGGTTTATTTTTTAATATGTTCTTAGTTAAAATAAAATGCCATAATTTTCCCTCTCCCTTCCTTTCTTACAGGTCCTTCATAGAAGTGGCTACCAGATCTTTGGTTAGGATTTTAGGTAGATTCTCAAAGCTCGAAGTATCAGGGTTTGGGTAGTTTTTTTCCTCCTCAAATGATTCAGTCAAGAGGGGAAAAAATCCTCACAAGAAAAATTCCAGCCACTTGAGTTATTCTTAATTCCAGGTGTAGTCAATTTACTTCCAAGAACAGTCATCACCAGGGCTGACCACTTTGTATTGGGTGATCAGTTAGAAAGCTTATCCCTGATACAAGCTGATTCTTTGTCTAGGTGTCAGAGCTAAGGTCTTCACCTCAGCAGCCAAAGAGCAGAGAAGCAGAATGCCTGCCCTTACTCACTGTGCCTAATCTATTGGATGGATGCTCACAGGATGGCTCTTCCCTCTTGTTCTCTGAAAGGCCCTCATAGACATACCCAAGGGAATACCTTGTTGATTACCAAGGCACTTCTTTTTTATCATTGAAAATAAATTTTTCAGCTGGGCGGTGGTGGCCTATACCTGTAATCCCAGCACTCTGGGAGGCAGAGGCAAGCAGATTTCTGAGTTCTAGGCCAGCCTGGTCTACAGAGTGAGTTCCAGGACAGCCAGGACTATACAGAGAAACCCTGTAAAAAAACAAACAAACAAACAATTTTTTTTTTCATGAAGTGGGGCTTCCCAGTCACAGCTGCCTATTATTGGGTTAGATGCACTGCAGACAACAAATTCCTTTATTTTTATTTTTTTTATTCGATATATTTTTTATTTACATTTCAAATGATTTCCCCTTTTCTTGCCCCCCACTCCCTGAAAGTCCCATGAGCCCCCTTTTCTCCCCCTGTCCTCCCACCCACCCCTTCCCACTTCCCCGTTCTGGTTTTACCCTATACTTCTTCACTGAGTCTTTCTAGAACAAGGGGCCACTCCTCCTTTCTTCTTGTACCTCATTTGATGTGTGGATTATGTTTGGGGTATTCCAGTTTTCTAGGTTAATATCCACTTATTAGTGAGTACATACCATGAGTCACCTTTTGAGTCTGGGTTACCTCATTTAGTATGATGTTTTCTAGCTCCATCCATTTGCCTAAGAATTTCATGAATTCATTGTTTCTAATGGCTGAATAGTACTCCATTGTGTAGATATACCACATTTTTTGCATCCACTCTTCTGTTGAGGGATACCTGGGTTCTTTCCAGCATCTGGCAATTATAAATATGGCTGTTATGAACATAGTAGAGCATGTATCCTTATTACATGGTGGGGAATCCTCTGTGTATATGGCCAGGAGTGGTATAGCAGGATCTTCTGGAAGTGAGGTGCCCAGTTTTCGGAGGAACCGCCAGACTGATTTCCAGAGTGGTTGTACCAATTTGCAACCCCACCAGCAGTGGAGGAGTGTTCCTCTTTCTCCACACCCTCGCCAACACCTGCTGTCTCCTGAATTTTTAATCTTAGCCATTCTGACTGGTGTAAGGTGAAATCTCAGGGTTGTTTTGATTTGCATTTCCCTAATGGCTAATGAAGTTGAGCATTTTTTAAGATGCTTCTCCGCCATCCGAAGTTCTTCAGGTGAGAATTCCCTGTTTAACTCTGTACTCCATTTTTTTAATAGGGTTGTTTGGTTTTCTGGAGTCTAACTTCTTAAGTTCTTTATATATATTGGATATTAGCCCTCTATCTGATGTAGGATTGGTGAAGATCTTTTCCCAATTTGTTGGTTGCCGATTTGTCCTTTTGATGGTGTCCTTTGCCGTACAGAAACTTTGTAATTTTATGAGGTCCCATTTGTCAATTCTTGCTCTTAGAGCATACGCTATTGGTGTTCTGTTCAGAAATTTTCTCCCTGTCCCGATGTCCTCAAGGGTCTTCCCCAGTTTCTTTTCTATTAGCTTCAGAGTGCCTGGCTTTATGTGGAGGTCCTTGATCCATTTGGATTTGAGCTTAGTACAAGGCGATAAAGATGGATCAATTCCCATTCTTCTGCATGCTGACCTCCAGTTGAACCAGCACCATTTGTTGAAAAGGCTATCTTTTTTCCATTGGATGTTTTCAGCCCCTTTGTCGAGGATCAAGTGGCCATAGGTGTGTGGGTTCATTTCTGGATCTTCAATCCTGTTCCATTTAATATATAGAGACATTCCATAATTTCTCTAACTCTCGAGAATCCTGACTGATACAGAAGTTGGTACTGGGGACTAGGGTATTACTGTGATAGGCTTTTTCATGTTTTTGGAGGAACAATCATTTGGTGACTTTGGATGTGGAAAACAGTGAAGTGCTTTAAGTTCGGTTTAGTGAAACATTCTAGTAGGAATATGAAGACATTGGTGCTGAGGGTGATTTGAACTGTGGGAGAAAGATCTCAGTATGAATGGTAGAGGCTACTCATGTGATGTTTAGTGAAAAAAAATGTGCCTACCTTTTGCCCTAGGGCTTTTCTGTTGCTTTGTTTTGCTTTTGTTTTGTTTTTTTTTTTTTGTTTTTTTTTTTTTTTTTTGTTTTTTTTTTGCCCTAGTTTTAAGAGTTTGCCTGAGGGTAGGTTGAAGAGACTCAGATTAATTGCATTGACAAAGGAATGCTCACAGGGCAGTGGTGCCACAGGCCTTTAATCCCAGCACTTGGGAGGGCGAGGCAGGAGGATTTGTGTGTTCTCAGCCAGCCTGGTCTATAGAGTAAGTACCAAGTACAGCCAGGACTATACAGAGAAATCCTGTATAAACAAACAATCCCCCCAGGGGCATCTGGGTTCTTTCCAGCTTCTGGCTATTATAAATAAGGCTGCTATGAAAATAATGGAGCATGTGTCTTTATTGCATGCCAGGGAATCCTTTCGGTAAATGCCCTGGAGAGGTATAGCAGGGTCCTCCAGAAGTGTCATGTCCAGTTTTCTGAGGAACCGCCAGACTGATTTCCAAAGTGGTTGTAACATCTTACAGCCCCACCAGCAGTGGAGGAGTGTTCCTCTTTCTCCACATCCTCGCCAACACCTGCTGTCTCCTGAGTTTTTGACCTTAGCCATTCTGACTGGTGTAAGGTGAAATCTCAGGGTTGTTTTTATTTGCATTTCCCTAATGACTAATGATGTTGAGCACTTCTTAAGGTGCCTCTCAGCCATCCGAATTTCTTCAGGTGAAAATTCTTTGTTTAGATCTGTACCCCATTTTTTAATAGGGTTATTTGGTCCCTGGGGTCTAACTTCTTGAGTTCTTTGTATATATTGGATTTTAGCCCTCTGTCAGATGTAGGGTTGGTGAATATCCTTTCCCAATTTGATGGTTGCCATTTTGTCCTTTTAACAGTGTCCTTTGCCTTACAGAAACTTTGTAATTTTATGAGGTCCTATTTGTCAATTCTTGATGTTAGAGCATAAGTTATTGGTGATCTGTTCAGGAACTTTTCCCCTGTGCCCATGTCCTCAAGGGTCTTCCCCAGTTTCATTTCTATTAGTTTCAGTGTCTTTGGGTTTACGTGGAGGTCCTTGATCCACTTGGAGTGAAGTTTAGTACATGGAGATAAGAATGGATCAATTCGCATTCTTCTGCATGCCGACCTCCAATTGAACCCCCACCATTTGTTGAAAAGGCTATTTTTTTCCAGTGGATGTTTTTGGCTCCTTTGTTGAAGATCAAGTGACCATAGGTGTGTGGATTCATTTTTGGATCTTCAATTCTATTCCATTGGTCCACTTGTCTGTCACTGTGCCAATACCATGCAGTTTTTTACACTATTGCTCTGCAGTATTGCTTGAAGTCAGGGATACTGATTCCCCCAGAATTTCTTTTGTTGGTGAGAATAGTTTTAGCTATCCTGGGTTTTTTGTTATTCCAGATGAATTTGAGAATTGCTTTGTCTAACTCTGTGAAGAACTGAGTTGGGATTTTGATGGGGATTGCATTGAATCTGTAGATCGTTTTTGGCAAGATGGCCATTTTAACTATATTAATTCTGCTGATCCATGAGCATGGAAGATTTTTCAATTTTCTGAGGTCTTCTTCGATTTCCTTCTTTAGAGACCTGAAGTTATTGTCATATAGACCTTTCACTTGTTTGGTTAGAGTCATACCATGATACTTGACTATATCTGGAATGAAATACAGTCTAGAATTGGAAGGCTCACCTATGATCCTAATTTGGAGGCTCAGAGATATAAGTTTCTCACCTGGACCTCGGTATGGAGATCTTGAAGCATAGTTGCTAAAACAAGGAGATCTCTGAGTTCGAGGTCATTTGGGATTAAAGGCATGGAGTACACACCTTTAATCTGGGCCACACCCTCTGATGGAGAACTACAGCCTTTAATCTGGGCCACACCCACCGGACTATACACTGCCTGGAGATATATAAGGACTTTGGAAGAAGGAAGATTTACTCACTCTTCCTTGCCTGCTTGTCTCGTGGGACTGAGAAACTGCTAGATCCTTGAAATTCATCCACAGTTGCTGCTGACAATTGTGGGGGAGTTGGACTATAGACTGTAAGTCATTGACAAATTCCCTAACTATATAAAGACTATCCATATGTTCTGTGACTCTAGAGAACCCAAACTAATACAGATACCAAACAAAAGTATTTAGTAGAGAAGGCATGAAGTAGTGTGTATTTTATTGAATAGACAACAAATGAAGGAGCTGTTTACTCACATGCCTGCAGTGAAAGGCTGGCCTATGGAGCAGAAGGACTTGGATCACTCCTCAGTATGGTATTTCTTTCTCTATAACAATGAAGAGGAATGTCTCTTTCCTTTAAAAATATACCAATTTGGCTGAAGTCTTCAGTAGGAATGTAGATGGTAGATCGAGAATGGTGTCAGGCAATATGTAGGGAAAAGTTCTTGGGCAAAGATAAAAAATAAAAAGGTTTTTATTGCCATAATAAGAATTTAATCACAAGTTGAATCAAATATTGTCTAGTCTCTTACTCCTCTCTGGTCCAATAATAATAATTCTACTTTTTTCCCCTCAGAAAAATGGAGTCAGACATTTTGCAAACCTCCCAGGAAGCACTCACCTGCTTGATTTGCCGAGGCATCTTTATGGATCCAGTCTTGTTAAGGTGTGACCATAATTTCTGCAAGGCCTGTCTCATCCTTTCTTCAGAAGATATCAGAATCCCAGACCTCTGCCCTGAATGTAGGGAACCATCCCCGCAGATGTTCATAAATTATATCACTATGAAGACTCTGGAATCTACTGCGAGAGAACACAGGATCATGAAGTATTTGAGTTCTGAGGATCACAAGTGTGTGATCCACAAGGAGAGAAAGACAAAATTCTGTGGTGAGAGCAGTGCCCTCCTCTGTCAATTGTGTTCTGACTCCCAGGATCACAGAGGTCACAGACACTGCACCATTGAACTGCGTGTTACAAAGCAAATGGTAAGCGATGCTTCTAGGAAAAAAAAAAAAGATGAGAGCTTGAGAGAGGGAGGCTTAACACACCACAGGGAGAGGCTTGTCCTGGTTCTTAGGAATCCATTGTACTCCAAATCTTGGCACTTTTTAAAGAGGGAATGAGGGATGACTATAAAATGTAAACATTCCTTGAGAGGTGCATAAGTATAAATTTCATTTTTAGTTTCATGATTAATTATATTCATGTCACTGAAAAGTATAATCGTTATAAATTTACATCTTTAAAAAGTCCTTGTGACATGAGACTAAAATCCCAAAAGTACATTAGAATGAGCTTGTTAGAAGGATGTGGGGATCCCAATCAAATGCTAATTATCCAGACAGTCCATGACTTTACTTGAGCCCAGGGTGGTTGTGTTTTGTTATTTTATGTTCTGAAAACTAAAGTCCAATATTTACTAAAAATAAAAAGAAACAGCACTGTGATCCTTCTTCTACCATCTCTATAGTAATTGTGTTCAGTGCTAGAGTTTCTCTGTCAGATAACTCATTATTTATCTATGGATGATATTTATTTACTAATTAATGAATTAATTTATATATTACAGCTGAAACTTGAAAAGCAAATGGCATCTTTATTGCAGAAGATCCAAGCTCAGCAGAAGAATGTAAATGCAGAGAGGAGAACAATTCGTGGATGGTTGGTAGGTATGAGCCTGATGTGTAAAGTCAACCAGACGCAGATAGCTTGCAAACTTGGTCATTCAAAATTGGAGGATCAGACATGGGAGATGACGCTAGGAAATCTTTTTTTGTTAACCCTACATTCTTAAAGGCAAAATCCAATTTTGAACACACAGAGAAAGGCTTGGCCAAGTGGCAGAAAAGTTTGATATTAATGGGTGATTTTCTGAGTGTTTAGCAGAGTACATCAGACTCAATGACTCCACTTAGAATTCCAGTTACTATGTATGTGCAAAGGTGCATTTTTTCCTTTCTTTTTTTTTTCTTTTTTGTTTTTTTGAGACAGGGTTTCTCTGTGTATCCTTGGCAGTCCTGAAATTTAGCCTGTAGTCCAGGCTGGCCTCAAAGTCAGAAATCTACCTGCTGGGATTGAAGATGTGTACTACCCCTGCCCGGCCCAAAGTTGCGTTTTTGACTGAACATATTATGAATCAAAACCTTTTTTCCTAGATATCTCAGAAACTCATTTAATAGAAGAAAATGGTAAGGTTAAAGGATGGATTGTTTGCTCCTGCTATTAATAACAAATGTATAATATCATATAATTGACATTTTCTGAAAAGTGGGGACAGTAAATCAGTGTGTGCAGCACCCTGACAGGATCCTGTAGGTGAATTTAAACATAGAAGAACTCAGTGGAGAGGACCAAATACTCTCCAGATGTGATCTAGGATGTTCTTTTTCCTTCAGGACTTTTTGACCCTACGGGAGGAAATGATCAGGTCAGAGTATAGCAAACTATATCCACCCAACGATGAAGAAGAGAATCAACAAATGGAGTTTATGAAAAATCAAAGCAATACTATTTTAGATGAGCTCAAGAAAAGTGAAGCCATGATGGTCCACAAGAGGAGTCAACTAATAGAATTGTATCAGGAGCTGAAGGCGATGTCCCAGAAGCCATATGAGGTGTTGCTGCTGCAGGTAAGCATGGAAGAATGCTTGAAACAGATTGATTATTTGAGGCCCACACCTATGACTTTTACATTTGAGATCCCTTTCTATATCCCCTGTACTTATTATCAGGTTATAAGAAAAATCTGGAGAGATAATATCTGTAATAACCTAAAAGAGCAAGTTTGTTGACATTGTGTCAGCAGATTCCATATGGAATATCTCATTTATTTATGTTTGTAGCTTGTGTCTTTGAAACACCAAATTAAGTGATTCTTGGTACCAAACACTCCATTTTACCTCTACTTGGATGTTAGTGCAGTTTTAAGGTAGTCTACCATAAGTTTGTTCTGTTTGAAAGCTGTGTTTTTGAGCTTTCTTTGGGAGGTGGGGATTTGATATATGTTCTTCTTTTGTGGTGCACAATGGCCTGGGATTCACAGGATTCCTGAGACCTAAACCCAAAATTCTAAAATTACAGAAATGAGGCCCCATGTAGGGGTTAGGCCTCAGTTTTGTAGTACCCTTAATGAAAGTTTCCTATGCTCTGTGTACCAGATCAACGAAAGTCCTATTTGCAGAGAGCTGCTTGTTACAAAGCAGTGTATAACTCCTACCCATATGCTTCTCAAATATTCTCACAGCCTGATTTCATTAAAAATTCATCCCAGTGTGCTAATCCACTTCATTGGCATTATCCTGGGACTTGAAAATACATTTGCAGGGTGAATCAGTGTAGTGATGACTGAATTTTCTTTATATATGGTTCTTCTTGTTAAGCATCAATTTCCCTGTGTGCAAAATGTAGAAGACAATGATTCAGAATTGCCAGTTAAATTAACTTCAGTAAATATTACTTACTGGATAAGTAATTAAGAAAGGGTGAACAAGGCCAGTGGTTAACTTTAAAGGACTATGGTTAAATGGTGAAGACAACACACAATGAATTAAAATTACTATGGTCCAAATAATATGAAGGTCATATATATATATATATATATATATATATATATATATATATATATATATATATATATATATGATTAGACATGAATGGGGACTTTCCAGCTCTAAAATTATGACAATAACAGTACCTGAGGAATTCTAAACTCTAAGTAAACAACCTGCATTTCATTAAGATATTTAAAACAATGTACACAGAATACCATTAAGCCCCTGAATTAAATTCCATTTTCTTTATTTCCAAAGCCTATATTATTATGTCTTCATTTTTTTTACAATAAAAAATGGTATTGCTTGTTGACAATAAGTCAGTTATTGTTGATGTCAAGAGGGGTGTGTAAGACTCCAGAATAAAACCCTCAAGACCTCATTTCATGCTTTAAGCATTGTGTTATCTGTATCGTACTAATAAGCTTGGTCCTGAGATTGTCCAGTTCTTGCCAAATAAGGAAGTGGGACGTTTTCTAAAGACAAAATAAACTCTTATATTGTTCTTATTCTGTCTCCATTGCTCCACTGCTGACTGCAGTAACTAACAATATAAACCAGTAGGTGTTTGTTGAATTTATTTTAATTTTTATGTGGAATGTTGAAGGGAACAAATAAATTTATAAACAGAGAAAGAAAAGAAAGAAAAAAAAAACTTTATGGGCTGGGGAGATGACTCAGCAGTTAAGAGCACTGACTGCTCTTCCAGCAGTCCTGAGTTCAATTCCCAGCAACCACATGGTAGCTCACAACTGTCTGTAATGGGATCTAATGCCCTCTTCTGGTGGGTCTGAAGGGAGCAAGCTTAAACTCGTACATAAAATGAATAAATAAGTCTCTAAAATAAATCTTTATGTATATATAGAAATACATTGTAGGCTGTTTCTTCAGATATCTTCCCTTGTTTTGTTTGCAGGATTTGGACGACTTGTTCAGAAGGTGAGTTTAATCCTTAGTGTAAACCAGGATACTTTGAGCTATCATTCAAAGCTGGACAAGCCTTCTTAGCAATTTACAGATATTTCTTACATAGAAAATATATAATTATTTATGGATGATGACTTTGGGATTGTTTTCATGGATATGAAGCCTGTTTGCCTTCACCAGACAGTGTCTTTTCTTTTTCCCTAAGAATGAAGGAGTGTATGTAATAGGCTTGAGCTAAAATTTGTTGTTTTCAAATCCTAATCATTGAGGCCCATGGGCTGTACTTTCCTGGTAGTAGAAGAAAGGGAAAGAGCATCTAAGAGGAAGCCACCCTGTCTCCTGACCATGGGGTTTCTTTAATATCAGAAAACGTTCTGTGTGAAAAAATGTTCAGGCAAGTGTTTCCTTTTATCAATTTGGTTTGTTAGGAATCCCTAAGTGAGTGCACATGTGTGCGGGACACAGGAGCACTCTCAGGAGCCTGTCCTCTCCCTTCAACATTGGTTCTTGAGATTGAACTTCACTTGTCAGGTTGTATGACAAGGGTTTAATACTTGGCTCCTAGTGAAGATTTCTCCTCATCACTGGGGTGATATCTGTAGTACATGCCGATCAAAGTCTTCTCCTTGCAGGAGTGAGTTAGTGCAGCTGACACAGTGTATGAAACCAAAACTCAGTGTCCTTCCCAATACTGGGCTGGCTGCAAGGTTCAACCACTTCCAAGGTGAGTGTCAGCACTGATATAGTGTCCAGAGGTGCCCTTGAACTGTGAGATAACATTTGTACAATGAATATTTTAATTCCCTAAAAAGATTGGTCTAGTTAAGCCACATTGTAATCATATGTAGGCAGAAGGTCATTTTACAAGCAAAGATTAATGAATACCAATTTAATGATGTACATGATTCAGGCTGAAAAATATAGTTTCATTTGTTCTTTGAGATACACAGAATGATTAATTCCGGACAGTTTAATATGTATTAAATTGATTTTTTTTTTATTTTTGAGACATTATTTCTCTTTGTATCCCTGGCTATCATGGGACCAGTTCTATAAACCAGACTGGGCTTGGACTCATAGAGATCCACCTGCATCTGGCTCTGGAATGCTTCAATTAATGACATGTGAAACCATGCTCAGCTATCAGTTGAATTTTTAAAGTTTATTATACTCCATAGATTAAAAATTCACAAGATATCGTGGCACCCACTTGTAACCCCAATATTAAAAACATGGCATCAGGAGGATTGCCCAAGAGTTTGAGGCCAGATAGATTGACATAGTGAGTTCCAGGCTAGTCAAGAGTATATAGCAAGAAATCCTATCTCAAAGAAACTACAGAAATGATCACAAAAAAAGTCATCTATCATATGCAATAAAAAATAGAACGAAGCCTGGGGGTAGTGGCACACACCTACAATCCCAGCACTCTGGGAGGCAGAGGCAGGCAGATTTCTGAGTTCAAGGCCAGCCTGGTCTATAAAGTGAGTTCCAGGACTGCCAGGGCTATACAGAGAAACCCTGTTTCGAAAAATCCAAAATCCAAAATACCAATAATAATAATAATAATAAGAATAATAATAATAGTAATAATAATAGTCATTGATGGTGATGATGATGATGATGATAAAAAACCAAGTTGAAAAGACATGGGGCAGTCTGAATCACACTGGGAGACCAAAATATGGATTGTAACATCACAGGGAAAGAATATCAGAGCAACCAGGATTTAGTTAAATGCGGACAATTGCTACTAGAGAGCAACTTCTAAGGCATGCTTAGATTTATCGTACAAATCTGCATAGTGGGATGAAAATCAAAACTATAAGATGAAAGCAATCATGACCTAGGACTTAGGAATAACTTTTCATGGAGACTCAGGGGTACAGCCTTCAGGGGTCGTAACTAAAGCCCCTGACAGAACTGTGCTGTTCTGTGCTGTGGCATCCACCTCTGCAGCTTCTCCAGATTTTCAAAAAAGTTTTCATTGTGTGCTCATTCTGTTTCTTTGGGAAACCTCTTGACTTTGATTTACCTGGGCTATACCCACCCTTCCAGTCTTAGGCTTTCTATTTTTAAAACCCAGAAAATGTCTAGGGACCCCTCTCTCTGTCAACTGACAAATGTAAATATTTGTTTTAACAAAAATGTTGTCTCTTCCCACAGTGAAAATTTTCTTTCAAAATTTAGTCCTGTTCAAGTGCCAGCCAAGACGATTTTTTAATTTCAGAAGACTCAGCTTTAGACCCCGCAATGACATTCCATTTCTGGATGTACCTGGATCTTATCGTACTTCCTGGGGAGCAGAGAGCTTTACCACTGGAAAATATTACTGGGAGCTGGATTTGAAGGACCATGAGCAATGGGCTGTAGGGGTCTGTTACAATTTCTGGTTGAGAAACTTTGATATTGGATCTGAAGGTGCATTTCTTCTTGTGTGTTTGAA
Source organism: Apodemus sylvaticus (assembly GCF_947179515.1). NCBI lineage: Eukaryota > Metazoa > Chordata > Mammalia > Rodentia > Muridae > Apodemus > Apodemus sylvaticus. Next base: position 37,437,385 of record NC_067478.1, read on the forward strand.
GGACGGTGATGTTTACAGTCTTCTCACCACCTGCCCATCATTGCACCACTATATAGAGAAGCCAGCTGGCCGGGTTGGCGTGTTCCTTGATTGTGAGGGTGGATATGTGAGTTTCCTGGATGTAGCCAAGAGTTCCCTCATATACAGCTACTGCCCTGGAACTTTCTATTACACTGTCAGGCCTTACTACTGTACTGTCTGCACATGATCATAGGAAGCCGTATCTAGCATGCTAGTGCCTTCCTATGGTAATGGGTCCTCTCTTTATTGTGATTAAATGTTGTGATGGTTTTTATATGCTTGGCCCAGGGAGTGTCACTATTAGAAGGTGTGACCATGTTGGAGTATGAGTGTCACTGAGTGTGTGGGCTTTAAGACCATCATCCTAGCTTTATGGAAGCCAGTCTTCTACTAGCAGCCTTCAGATGAAGATGCAGAATCCTCATCTCTGTCTGTATCATGACTGCCTAGATGTTTCCATGCTCCCATTTTGATGATTATGGATTGAAGCTCTGAACCTGTAAGCCAGCCCCAATTAAATATTGTCCTTTTTAAGACTTGCCTTGGCCATGGGGTGTGTTGACAGCAGTCAAAACCTAACTAAAACAAATATCACATTGATCTTAAATGTGAAAGATGGGTGACTGCTTTCTTCTTCTCTGTGGTCCACATGTTCCTCCCAGAATACTTAATTTCACAGTGGGTACTGCTTTCCTTTGTTTTTACATATTGTAAGAATTATTAATTAGAATCTAAGGTCTACTGTAGAATTAGAAATTTATGTGTGTTCAGGATACAAAGGAGGATTCCAGGACTATTAATATATTATGTATCTGTGTGACTCTAACTTAATGGTGTCAAACAGAGAAACAGAATTATACTGTAGGCAGTTTTGTTGATCAATAAAAGCTTGAATCACTATTTGATCTAAACAAATATAATTATGTGCCATCTGTGATTGATAAAGCCATGCTTTCATCCTTCAGAGAGAAGGGATTTTTTTTCTAGAAAAAAAAAAAAACAAGTTTCCCTCTCTTCTTTCACTTTCATTATTTTACAGCTGTTTTATTTTGGGGACACCTTGAAAAATGTTAATTAATGGTCCCCAACATAAAACAGCTTTAAATATCAAATATTCTTCCAGTGTCTGAGAGCACACAAATCTTTTCTGACATTCAAAAGCTGGAATCCTCTTCTAGAAACCTCTCATTGGTGTTTGCTAGAGTGTCCTGTGCACCTGAGAACACTAAGAGAAGCCGATTGTAATGTCCTTCCAAGGCTACTTTCTTTCATCATCCTAGACTTTCAGAAATGAATTCTCAAATTTTTACCTTCCATTTGATTAGCCAGTATGGTTCCCTCTGTCTTTCTCATGTTGTTTCTAAAGGCTGAATCTAAGTTACACTTCTTAATTCCCAACATCTGGATAATTTACTGCATTGACCATTTCTTTGTTCACATATCGTTTGACTTATGTGATGACAATGCTCTGACCAGAATATTACACCAAGGACTATACAGAGACCTGAAAAATTAGGGTGTCCCTTTAGGAATCTTATTGCAAATATTATTTTAGAAAAGACTAGACTAATTAATAACACAGTAGACATAACAAATGCCACGTGTTGACTACTTGGCCAGCACCAGGTATTTGAGAAGAATAATCAACAATAGTGCAGTTCAATAAGATCTCAAAATATAGAGACATTAAGCTCAAAGAGGATGAGTTGTTTCCTGTGGAATTTTTCTGGAGGGAGGTTTACGAGACAGGGTTTCTCTGTATAGCCCTGGCCCTGGAACTTACTCTGTAGATCAGTCTGGCCTGGAACTCAAAGAACCACGTGCCTCTGCCTCCAGAGCGCTGGGATTAAAGGCCAGTGACACCACTGCCTGGCTGTGTTTTGTGTTTCTAATATGCTCATTTCTATTAGAAAAAGCAGAAGCAAATGTTAGTGTTGCATTTATATAATGTACAGAATTCTGGAGAATCTCTAAATTCCCAAATTTCCTGAAAGTTTTTTCCAGTCATAAAGCATCACTTTTGATATATCAACTATGCATCATCTCCATATCTAGCACTCTTCTAACACTCAGGAAATTTTGCAGAAGAGGCAGATACATCATAACAGCCAAATTACCAGAACATCTCAAAATATTCACACAAATGAAGAGGGAGTAGAAGGAGAGTTCATGGGTGAATAATCAATATATGAAGTTGCCTTAAATTAATAAAAGAGAGGGAAAATAAAAATCACAATAGAACAGTCACAGCTACTCAGTGACTTATCCCCTGTTCCAAGCTCCATAAATGTAATTTTGGTGCAGGCAAAAGGCATTCATTTTGGCCACATTTAGAGCATTATAGAGTATAGATCTTTTCTTATTTAATTATTGTGGTCTTTTGAATTTATATGTAATAAGGTAAAACACAAAACATATATATATATATACACACATATATACACACACACACACACACACACACACACACACACACATATATATATATATATATATATATATATATATGCATTTTAAAATTTATTCTTAAATCAATTCAGCCATATCATATTCTTTCCTTCCATTTTTCCCACACCAAGGCTGGGCAAGGGCGACCTGTAGGAGGAAATGGATCTTAAGAGCAGACAAAAAAGTCAGACCTCTATCCATTGTTAGGAGTCCTACAAAGCCACAAGCTAAAAGCCATAACATGCAGAGGACCTAAGCACAGACCAATGCTCCAGGATTGCTGCTTCTGTCTCTGTGAACCCCCAGAATCTTTACTTGGTTGATTCTGTGGGCTGTATTATCCTAACGTCCTTGACTCCTCTGGCTCTTATAATTCTTCCTCCCCAACTTGCATGGGATTCCTTGAGCTCCAACTTGAAAGACCTCATAGAGTACTTCAATTTGGGCTCTCTCTCTACCTACTGTATGGCTGTGAGTCTTTACCTTGACTCTCATCAGCTTCTGGGGAATGTGTCTCTGATGATTATTGAACTAGGCCCCAATCTATGAATATAGCAGAATACCACTAGGAATCATTTCATTGACTTATTTTTCCTACCCTAGGTCCTTGGCTATCCAGACCCCAGTTCTTGATTTTCCACATAGTGTCAGGCATGGCTCCCACTCTTGTTGTGGGCTTAGAGTTAGACCAGTTACTATTTGGCCACTCCCAAAAGTTCTTCTCCATTGCCCCAAAACATCTTTCTGGCCAGATACATTATAGGTATAAGGACTGTATCTGGGTTCATGTTGCAGTCCCACCACTGTATGGTTATGGAATATGCCTGGTCCAGGCTCTATATCCTCCATTGATGAAAATGGTCTTTAGGGTCAGCTATGTAGATTCCAGTGAATTTCAATTTCACTAGATGTCTACATCAGCTCCAAATGTCATCCATTTCCAGTTGTCTCTCCCATAATCTCCCTTCAGTCCTCCTTGAGAACTTGATCACTCCTGTTCCCATCCTTACCTGCCCTATTCTCCCCTCAAATGTATCATAATTCCCCCTTGTAAGTGACATACATTTGTCCCTGGTAGAGCCCTCTTTGTTAATTGGCCTCTCTGGGTTGGTGGGCTTCAGCACGATCAGCATGATTATCAATTACTTAAGAGCTAATATTCATTTATAATTGAGTGTATACCATGCTAGTTTTTCTGGATCTGTGTTACCTCATTCAGGGTGTTTTTCTCTAATTCCATCTATTTTCCTGCAAATTTCCTGATATTTTTAAAAATAGGTGTGTAATATTCCATATTATTAAAGTACCACATTTATGGAGGGAAGTGTCCGTGCTTCTTGTTTGTGTGTTACTCATGGTGAGCAGTGGTGTTTCTCAAGTAAAGCATGGGTAAAGGTGTCAGAGTAAGTGGAAATGAAGATGCTTGCTGAGAAGAGAAAGAAAAATGTGCCAAGAGTGCTCAACAGATTTAAAAGTATTCTCAGAGTTGATAGTGATGCTTTAATGAAAGTCGTTGAAGAAATTTAAACTGTGGTGGTACCCAAATATTGCCAGGAGAAAGTGCAGTGTGACATGGATGATGGAAAGGATGATATGAAAATGGAAACTGAAATTAAGAGGAACAGAAAGACTCTGGACCTGCATGGAGAGTACCCAGTGTGAATGAACCAGAGACAAACAAAAAGACTGAAGGCCAAGAGAGCATAGAAACAGGGGAAATGCAGACCCTTAAAGACTGGAAAAGTTGCCAGGCATGGTGGTGCACCCCTTTAATCCCAGAACTTGAGGCAGAGGCAGGTGGATCTCTGAGTTCAAGGACAACCTGGTCTATAGAGCAATTTCAAGACACCAATGACTCTTTTATACAGAGAAACCCTGTCTCCAAAAAAAAAAAAACAAAAACAAAAAACAACAACAACAACAACAACAAAAACAAAAAAAACCAACCAAACAAAAAAAAAAACTACAAGCAAACAAAGAAACAAACAAAAAGAAGCTATTTGTTTTCAGTTTGGATTTAGTTATGTAAGTCACAACCAAAATAACTCATTTGTGTTAGAAATGTGAATAAAATATCTTTGGTGAGAAAAGAATATTTTGCTGAGCTTGTGATTGGATACAGCCAAGATACTGAGTATCTTGAGTATTAGTGTGGTTATACTTATTTGATCTTACAAAATGGCCATTATACTCAGTGCCCAAACATGCTCATGTCAACAATGTTTGGGCAGAAAGCTATTATGCTGTCACATTCAAAAACAGGGTATCAAGGGCCTGAGGAAGACTCAACTTCTGTTTCTTGTTGGATGGCTCAAAACCAGCTCCCTCCCAAGAGGGGATACGCCCACTTGTGTCCTTCACTGGCATCTACATTAATATATACAAGCTTCCACTAATAACTGAATAACTAAGAAATAACTAATACCTAAAATATTCTTTAAAAGGACATCAGTAATTGTACAAGTAGTACTTATTTGAAGTGTTTATTTTTCAGTAATTCATGATAAATGATATTTTGCATGGGAATAAAAGTACCACATTTAATTTATCCATTCTTCATTTGAGGGAAATTTAATGTTGCTTCCAGTTTTGGGCTATTATGAATAAAGCCATTTTGAACATACGTGAGCAAATGTTTTTGTGATAGTATATTGTACCCTTTGGGTAAATGCCCATTAGTGGTATAGCTGGGTCTTGAGAGATCAGTTTCCAATTTTCTGAGGAACTATATTGATTTCCATAATGCTTGTACGAGTTATTACAGCTGCCAGAGATTGTTGTCTCGACCAGCAGGACAGTCAGCAGGGTCCTGGAACCACCTAGGGAAAGGCGAGAGACAAGACAGACACAAAAAAACCGGACAGCAAGTCTGAATCCCAATCAAGCTGTCAATCTTGAGTTTTCACACAAGGCCTTATAAAGGCAAGCAAGCACATTTAAGGAGGGATGAAGGGGGAAAATCATTGTATTCGGGGAACAATCTCAGGGGGTTAGCATCATATCTCAGGAACAGTTTCTCATAATTGTCTCTCAGGGTCTCAGCTAAGGTTTGGCAGGTGCAGTAGGAATTTGGCATCATATTTCAATCATGAGGAGGTGAAACGGAAAGGAGTTGCTATGGTAAGCTAACCACAGGTGAGCTTCCTTTGTTAAAGCCCACTCTGGTAAGCTCTGTACTTACTGACCATCTAGCTTACTTGGCTAACCTTTAAACTAGCACATTTCCTTCTAAAGGCAGCCTAGAGAAAGCAAACTGGAAATGGCTGAGAGGAGGGGGTTTTTGAGATCTCTGTGAGAATGGCTCCTGGCAGATAGTGGTTTGTTCCCCTAATCACTAGCATGAGCTGTCATTCATGTTATTGATCTCAACCACTGACAGGTATAGGATGGAACCTCAAAGGTGTTTTGATTTGTATTTCCCTAATAGATGAGGATGTTGAGCATTTAAGTGTTTCTCAGATATTTGTAATTCCTCCATTGAGAATTCTCTGGTTACACGTGTATTCCATTTTATAATTGGACTATGTAGTTTGTTGATGACTAGTTTCTTGAGTTTTTCATATATTTTAGATATTAGCCCTCTACTGAATGTTGAGTTGGTGAAAATCTTTTTCTATTCTAAAGGCTGCCATTTTATCCTATTGATGCTGTACTTTTTTATACATAAGCTTTTCAGTTTCATGAGGGGCCATTAGGTAATCATTGTTTGTAGTACCTGTTCTACTGGTTTTATGTTTAAGAAGTTGTTTTCTGTGCCAATGAGTTCAAGCCTTTCCCCCACTTTCTCTTCTATCAGGTACAGTGTATTTTGTTTTATATTGAGGTCTTCAATCCACTTGGTCTTGAGTTTTACATAGGGTCATGGATATGGATCAATTTGCATTCCTCTACAGCTTCAGATCCAAATAGATCAGCACTATTTGTTGAAGGTGTTTTCTTTTCACCATTATGAATTTCTGCCCTTTGTATCAATAATCAGGATTCAATGTGTGTATGGATTTCTTATTGTGTCTTTGATTTGATTCCACTGATCAATCTGTTTTTAATGTCAATACCATGAGTGTTTTTCCCATTCATTAATTAATTGATCAATTAACTTTGTGTCCCAACTGCATCTTCCCCTCCCTCTTATCCTCCCATTCTCTCCTTACTTCCCCTTCTACTATCCTTCATCCCCTTCTTCTCAGAAAAGAAGACTCCCATGGATATTAACCCTCATTGGCATATCACAATGAAGTAAGACTAGTCACATCTTCTTCTATTGAGGCTAGACAAGGCAGCCCAATTAGGAGGCAGGTAGCTTAGGACAGCAACAAAGTCACTAACATCCCATGCCCTGGCATGGTCCCTATGAACAACAAGCTGCATATCTGTTACATATATGCAGAGGGCCTAAGTTCCATTGATGTTCTCTGTTCAGTGGTTCTGGCCAGTGATTCTGTAGGTTTTTCTGCAGTGTCCTTGACTTGTTGGCTCCCTCAGTCTTTCCTCCCTGCCTTACAAAGAATTCCTCAAGGTCTACCTAATGTTTCACTGTGGGTCTCTGCATCTGTTTCCAGATGAGAGTTATGCTAGGCACTTATCTGCACGTATGGCCATATATGATTAATAGTGTCAGTGGGCTTTCCCTCATGTCATGAGTCTTTCTTCCTTTCCTTTCTTCCTTTCCTTTCTTCCTTCCTTTCTTCCTTCCTTTCTTTCTACCTTCCTTTCTTCCTTCCTTCCTTCCTTCCTTCCTTCCTTCCTTCCTTCCTTCCTTCCTTCCTGCCTGCCTTCCTTCCTTCCTTCCTCTCTTTCTTTGTTTTGGTTTTTTGGCTTTGGTTTTTTGAGACATGGTTTCTCTGTATAGCTCTGGCTGTCCTGGAACTCAATTTACAGATCAGGCTGGCCTCAAACTCAGAAATCCACCTGTCCCTGCCTCCCAGAGTGCTGGGATTACAGGTGTGTGCCACCACCACCCGTCAGGATGATCTTTTCTATATTCATTGATTTGTCTACATATTTAATGGTGTCATTGTTTTTAATATTTGAGTAATATTCCTTTATGATAAGGTACCACATTTTCTTTATCCATTTTTTGGTTTTTTTCAGTCTCTGCTTATTGTGAATAAAGCTATTAAGAACATATATGAGCATGTGTCCTTATGGTTTGATAGAGCATCTTTTTGTTTGTTTGTTGGTTTTTTGAGACAAGGTTTTTCTGTGTGGCCCTGGCTGTCCTGGAACTCACTCTGTAGACCAGGCTGGCCTCGAACTCAGAAATATGCCTGCCTCTGCCTCCCAAGTGCTGGGATTAAATGTTAGAGCATCTTATTTTTGTATATCCAGGAGTGGTATACCTGGGCCTTGAGATAGTTCTATTTCCACTTTTCTGAGAAACTACCAAATTGATTTTCAAATCATCTACACAAGTTTTCATTCCCACCAGCAATGGAGGGGTATTCTCTTTGCTCCACATCTTTTCCAGGATGAACTGCAACTTAACATTTTTTTCTCATCCATTTTGATGAATGTGAAGGTGAAATCTGAGTCCATTTGATTTATCCTTACCTGATAACTAAGGATGTTCATTTCTGTAAGTGCTTCTCAGACATTTAAGATTCATCTGTTGAGAATTCTGTTTGGGTCTGAACACCAATTTTTTGTAAATTTAATTTTATTTCTTTGATTATTCCCTTTACATCCCACTTACTACTACCCTCCTAGTGACCCCATCTCAAATCCTGCCTCCATCCCCTGTCACTTTTTCTCTGAGCAGGGGAGGGCGATCTCTAAAGGTATCCCTTTACACTGGCACAAGTCTGAGAGGCTAGGGGCTTCCTCTCCCACTGAGGTCTCTTTTCTATCCTTCCTTTCCTTTAAATCAACCTTCTATTTTCTCCAAAATATTTTTGTTTGGTGTGTCTATCGAGCTGTGCCATGTTACACACATCAAGGACAGTGACCAGGTTGGTTTCTCCCTTACAGGATGGTCCGTGGGGTGTCCAGTCAGGCTTGACAGCAAGGCCCTTTACCAGTTGATATTTCTTATTTTGGAATAAGTCAAGTTATCCAATTGGGGCTTCAGTTTGTTTTTAAGATTTTGTTTTTATGTATGTCTGAGCACCTGTACACTGTGTGAATGCAGGCACCACAGAAGTCAGAGGTGTAGGATTACCTTTTGAGGTGGAGTTACAGGTAGATGTGACCTGTCTGACTAAACAGGTGTTGAGATTTTAACTCAGGTCCTCAAGAAGAGTAATTCTCTCTCTAAATCAGAGTCATCTGTCCAGTCCCAGACCTTCAGTTTGTGATAAGCTTTTAAGAACACTTTTCCTGCTGTGTCCAATGCTAAGTAGCATCTTTTTTAGTTCAGATGAGTGGCTTCATGAAAGTCTTATACTTTAGTCTTTCATTCTTTTGGAGCTTCTATTACTCAACCTCAGAGCCAAGAATCTGCTTCCTCTAATGATACCAGAAAAAGCCCCCAAAAGTTTTTCTTTTTGTGTTTTTATATTTATTTGTGAGCACATGCTGATACCATGCTGGGAATATGGAGGTCTTGGCTTGGGGAAGCAGGTCCTCAGGTTTGGTGGTAAGTGTCCTTACCCGATGAGCTATCTTCCTAGACCAGGAATGTACAGCCCTGTTTTTTGTTTGTTTTGTTTTGTTTTTGTTTTTGTTTTTGTTTGTTGGTTTGTTGGGGTTTTTTTGTTTTTTGTTTTTGTTTTTTTTTGTTTTTTTGTTTTGTTTTGTTTTTTCAAGACATTGTTTCTGTGTATTGCCCTGGCTGTCCTGGAACTCACTCTGTAGACCAAGCTCATCTCAAGTTCAGAAATCCACCTGCCTCTGCCTCCCAAGTGGTGGGATTAAAGGGTGTGTACCAGCACTGCCCAATGTAATGCACAGTCTTAATGTTAAGATTTTAAAATAATTATTTTAAAAGCTCTTTCTCAAGGGGGTTATTTTTTTCCCTAAGGCTTCCCTTCTTAGTTAGGGTTTCCATCGCTGTAATAAATAGCAAGACCAAAAGTAACTTGGGGAGGAAAGGGTTTATTTCAGCTCACAGCACTCAGCTTACACTCCATCACACCAGAAAGTCAGGGAAGAACTCAAGGAAAGATCTGAAGCAGAAGCCATGGAGGAATGGCTCCATGGGGTAAAGGTGCCCACTAGCTTGCTCAGTTTTCTGTTTTCCTAAGAAAGTGTTTCTCTGGGCTTGCAGAAAACCGCCTGACACCAGCACACAGCACAGCTTGTTTCCTTATACTACTCAGGCATACCTCCACAGGAGTGATGCTAAGCAACCATTAATTAAGAACTCGCCCTAGACTTGCCCATAGGATAGGCCAATCCTATGCATGCATTTTCTCAATTGGGAATCTTTCTTCTAAGCTGGGTGTGGAGGCACTCACCTTCAACCCCAGCACTCTGGAGTCAGCGGCTGGGCAATCTGTGGTTCAAGGCCAGCCTGGCCTACAAACTTCAGCTCCGGGAAAGCCAGAGCTACATAGTGAGACCATGACTCATATAAAACAAAACAAACTAAACATATGTCTCAATCAGCATGTGTACCTGCCTGACAGAAGAGGCCATCAGATCACTTTACAGATGCTGGGAATTAAACTCATGACCTCTTGAAGAACAGCCTGTGCTATTAACTGCTGAACAATCAGTGGGATACTGGGGATGGGGGAATCTCCACTCTCTCAGAGGAGGTGAGTGGTGTTAGGGGGAGGGACAGTGTGAGCCTGGAACCAGGAGTGCCTGGATTAAAGGTGTGCACTTTCAACACCCAGGTTCTTTGAATTGCAGCCATTTCTCAAGCCCCAGACCTCAGCTTTATTTTAAGACTTGAGTCTCTACTGAGATCTCAGGTAAGTTCCTTAAGAAGCTTCAGGTCCCAGGTGAGAAAAAATTTAGCCCTTTATTGACAAAAAGAATTATTCAGTCAGAATCTCTAAATTGGGAGGTTTAGCCAAAAATGTCATCCAGTGTATATTAAAAGGTTTGAGTTAGTAAATTAAATGAAAATAATTTTACTTCCCACTAAAACGATGCCTTGTTTGAACTTGTCTCTTGTTCAGGTCAATGATGGGGATGGCTCAGTGGTCAAATGTGCTTACAACTTTCAGGACCCAAGTTCATTACCCAGCTCCCTCACAGCAGCTGAACTCTAGCTTGAGATCCAACATGCCACTCTGGCACAAAAGGGCAATTGCACACATAAACAAAACACCCCTATTCCCCACCATATAAAACCTGACCATGTTCCTCCTTCAATGCATAATGAACACATCAAATTCTCATCACAGTATCTTACTGAAAATGCATTACAATTTGAACCCATCTGCTCAGAAACTGCAATGTACATAGCATTCAGCCTTATCTGGAATTCAATTTTTCCCATCCCATTAATACCAAGACCCCATTGTATCACAAATACATCTGAAACCATACCTTGCTTTATTCATGCAGTACCTTAAGCCTAGCTGTATGTTTCCTAAAGTTCAACTGGTTTGGACTCCACTTTTTTAATCATTTAATAGGAAGGATTCTCTGGCTGGCATGGTGAAACTTACCTGTAATCTGTAGTTGGGGGGGGGGGGCAGGATTGCCATAAATTCCTAAGGCCAACTTGGTCCGAGTGAGCTCCAGGTCTAAACAGTGATGCACTTTTCCAAAGTAATCAACCAACATAGAAAATCTTCACTTGTGTTTTCTATTTCTCTAAGGTTCCGTTTGGTTTTATTCAGAATCCTGGACTGACATTTCCAAAGAGAATGGAGACATGGCTTATCTCAGTGCTCCTTAGCAGACATGTACTCTTTAATATATAAAATACATAATGACTTGGACTATATCAAGTAAATATATTAAAACACCCATCAGAAGTCAAGGAAATAAGCAGAAGAAACTGAATATACAGGAAGAGGCTTAGAACTCAAATCATTTCACAACACTGCCTGACTTTTAACTGTTTCCCAGCATCAATAAGAGGTCAATAAGATTTAAATTTCTTAGACAGCCCTCCTAACTTGTTTATCTGTGTAGTTCTGTCCTGAAACTTGTTCCGTAGACTGGCCTTAGAACTTAGAGATCCACCTGCCACTGCTGATGCTAAAGGTATGTGCCACACCAATTTTGTTTTTTTAATTAATTTAAATCATCTGACCCAGTTCATGGTCAATGAGATTTACCAATTAATGAACCTTTGACTGTGCTCAAGTGATATACCTGCTTTAGACTCTTGAGTTGTATCCCCATTTTGCATGGAAATTCAATTATTTTTCATTTCTTTTTAAATTTACTTATTAATTTTCGGCATATGAGTATACTGTAGTTATCTTCAGACACACCAGAAGAGGGCATCAGATCCCATTAAAGATGTTTGTAAGCCACCATGTCATTGCTGAGAATTGAACTCAGGAACTCTGGAAGAGCAGTCAGTGCTCTTAACCTCTGAGCCATCTCTCCAGCCCTCAGTTACTCTTGAATAGGCAATGAATCAAAGATGAAATCAAAAGGGAAATTCATATTTCTTCAAATAAATAAAAGGGAGTTAACAAATAACATGTGATACTGCAAAAGCAGTACTAGACCTCACAGAAATCAATAAGCACATAAAACACAAAGCCAAAAAAACCAAAGTATTATGAAAATCTTTATAACATCCTAAAGAAATAGGAATAAGTAAATAACAACTGAAACCAAGACTCTGTGACTGTCAGTGTAAAAATAAGATAGAGAATAACTGACTGTACACTCAACTGCACCCAAACATGGTACAGAGAACCCATAAAGAACTGCATATGCCTAGCCAACTTATTTTTCGAAGGTACCAAGGTTTCCTGTGAAGAAATCAAGTCCTCTCATCAATCATACAAAGAAAGTAATATCTACAGGGGAAAAAAAAAACTTGATTCCTCCCACTAATTATGAAACCTGTAGAATAAATGGCTAAGCATTCATACCTAGAATCAGAGTGAAAAATTAGGCAGAGGGCTGAGCTGTGGTGACACATGCTTTTCATCCCAGTATTGGGGTGGTGGGAGATCCGAGTTGAATGGCAGCCTGGTCTACAGAGTTCTTGGACAGCCAGGGATAAACAGAGAAGTCCTGTCTTAAAAAAAAAAAAAAAAAAAAAAAAAAAAAAAAAAAAAAAAAAAAAACATAAGCAAAAAGAAAAGGAAATAGGTTAAGTGTTAAAACACTTTTAGTTCCCAACCCTGGCTCACTTGGACCTTTGACCACTTGATTAAAGGTCATGAAACCTTTCATTTCCTCTTCACAATTCAACATATGTTTCTCTGTGTAGTTGTGTTCTGAACCCTGCCTTGTAGACTGGTCTTAGAAATCCAAGATCCACCTACTTCTGCTGAAAGTAAAGGCGTGTTCTGGGTCTATGAGATTTATCAATTAGTGAACCTTTGACTGGGCTCAAGTGATCATCTTGAAATATATCCACAGTTTTCACTTTACATGGAAATTCAGTTACTCTCGAATAGACAAAAAACCAAGGATGAAATCGAAAGAGAAATTAACATTTCTTCAAATAAGTAAAAAGGAGACACGGCAAATAATATGTGATACAGAAAAGCAGAACATTGGAAGAAGGCAAAAAAAAAAAAAAAAAAAAAAAAGCACAGTATCAAATGGAATTCTAACATCCTAAAAAAAAGCTACCTGACTAGACATTCAACTGCACCTAAAGTAGAAAACCCGTAAAGAACTGCATATTCACAGACAACTCATCTTTCAAATGTAGTAAGTTTTCACCAATGGTACCAGGTAAACTTCACATGTACAGGGGAATAAAAACCAAACTACTTTCCTCCTGCTCAGTGTTAAAATTAATTTAAATACCTTGAATTTAATGATGAATTAGGTAGAGGGGTGGGCTGATATGCTTTTAATCCAAGCGTTTGAGAGGCAGGAGGATGTAGTTCAACATCAGCCTAGTCCAGAGTGCAGACAACCTGGGATACTGAGAACTGTCTTGAAAAGTGTTATCAAAATGCAACAGCATGCTAGAATAACTTATCCATAACCAGTGACACTACCTTATACAGACTAACAAAAAACATTGAAGTCAGGCAATTTTACAGTATTCTAAGGATAAGCTTGGTGGCTTTTTCTTTAATCTAAACTGAGGCCATCTCTAAAATTGAGTATTAGGACAATTTTGAGATACTGATGGAAAAAAACAGCAGGTCAGCCCTTGTCAATTACCATAAAAGAAAATGGAAGTATGCCGCAGTTAAGAATTTAGAAAGTAAAGCCCATTTAGTCTTAGCACTTGGGAAGCAGAGGCAGATGGAATAAAGACCAATCAGTCAAAGAGAAACCCTGTCTCAAAATTACGAAATGGTAGAGAGGGCTGGACAAATGTGATCATGTTACTGTATGACAATTTCACAGGGAGCCCAGAGGTGCTGGTGGTGGTGCATGTCTGTAATCCCAGCACTCTGGGAGGCAGAGGTAGGTAGATTTCTGAGTTCGAGGCCAGCCTGGTCTACAGAATGAGTTCCAGGATAGCCAGGGCTATACAGAGAAACCCTGTCTCAATAAATAAATAAATAAATAAATAAATAAATAAAATAAAAAAATTAAAAAAAAAACAAATCTAAAAAAAAAATTCAAACAAACAAAAACAGACAATGTCACTGGAAAATCTTATCATGTGCACAATCATGCTAGTTAGGAGACTGACATTATTGTGCTTCACAGAACAAAGCACTGTCAATGGATTGGCAAAACAATCTATTTACATACAGCCCACACAAAATGTACAAGAATCAACTCTGCAGGCCATACCAGATGCTGTCCTGATCACTAGACAGATTAACAGGGACAGCCAGGTCCATGGATACCCTATCTCAAACATCCCAATTTCATTAAGTTCCGCACAGGGTTGGAAAGATGGCTCAGTGGGGAAGAGCACCAACTGTTCTTCCAAAGGTACTGAGATCAAACACCAGCAACCACATGGTGACTCACAGCCATCCTTACTCCTGATCTAGGATCTTTACAGGACAAAGGGCATCTCAATGGGATCCTTCTGTCTCCAGTTCCCAGCTCTGAAATATTAAGCATGTGCCACAATGAACATAACTTTAATTTGGTTCTGGAAATGAATCTATCTCGGGTCCCTGGGCTTGCAAAGCACATGCTTTACTGAGTCATATCCACAGCCAGCCTAAATTTTTAAGGTTAATAGATGAATGACATTTTCAAAATGATTTTTGTGCATCTTTTTAATCATTTTTAAAAAGGCTTATTTATTTCATCATAAATAAATAAGTAAATAAATAAAAACAATAGACTGTAGCTGTCTTCAGACACACCAGAAGGGGGCACTAGATCTCACTACAGATGGTTGGCAGCCACTTTGTGGACCTCTGGAAAAGCAGTCAGTGCTCTTAACTGCTGAGCCGCCTCACCAGCTGTAGTGGCTATTCCTGGTTGTCAACTTGACTATATCTGGAATGAACTACAATCTAGAATTGGAAGGCTCATCTATGATCCTAATCTGGAGGCTCACAGATATAAGTTTCTGACCTGGATCTTGGCATGGAGATCTTGAAGCATATTGGCGATGAATTCCAGAAGATAAAGACAAGGAGATCTCAGACTTCAAGATCATCTGGGATTAAAGGCATGGAGACACATGCCTTTAATCTGGGCCACACCCTCTGCTGGAGACCTACAGCCTTTATTCTGGACTACACCCTCTGCTGGAGAGCTATATAAGGAAATTGGAAGAAGCAAGATTTACTCACTCTTCTTTGCCTGCTTGCCTCCTGGGAATGAGCAAATGCTAGATTCTTCTACTTTCATCCATAGCTGCTTCTGACCATTGCTGGGGAGTTGGACTTTAGATTGTAAGTCATCGACAAATGTCCTAAATATATAGAGATTGCACATACATTCTATGGCTCTAGAGAACCCAAACTAATACACTAGCCCTGTCGTTTAAATCTTCTGTGTTAGGTTTCATCACAATAACAAGAAAATTTAGATCAGTGGTTTTCAACTTTTGAATTGAGACCCCATTGACAAACCTATATCTACAAAATATTTACATTATGACTTATAACTAGGAAAAATATGATTTAACAATGAAAATAATTTTATGGCTGGAGGATCACCACAACATGAAGAATTGTATTAAAAGGCTGCAGATTAGGAAGAGTGAAAAGCACTGATTTAGATAATCAACATTTTTAAAGAGAAAAGATCATTTTGCGTCATGATTTGAAGACTCTAGCGCATGACTGGTTGCTGCATTGAGAGGCAAGGGCAAGGACATAAGCAACAGAAACCAAAACTATTTCACATTATCCAAACCCAGCTCTGCCATCACAGTGAACGTTGAAAACTGCAACACACCAGAAAAGCAAGATTCTCATTTAATGTCACATGTCATGATGATGATAGAGGAATTTAGGATGTACTCGAATAATTCCATTCAGGAAATAAAGGAGAATACGGGTGAAAAGCTAGATGGTCTTAAAGAGGAAACACAAAGCTCCCTTAGTGAATTACAGGAAAGCCCAACAAAACAGGTGAAAGAATTGAACAAACCCATGCAGGATCTATAAATGGAAATAGAAACAATAAAGAAATAACAAAGGGAGGCAACTCTGGAGATAGAAAACCTAGGAAAGAGATCAGGAGTCATAGATGCAAGTATCACCAGCAGAATAGAAGAGATGGAAGAAAGAATCTCAAGTGCAGAAAATACTATAGAAAACATTGACATGGCAGTCAAAAAATGCAAAATTCAAATTGCTCCTAACCTGAAATATTCAGGAAATCCAGGACACAATGAGAAGACCAAACCTAAGTATAAGAAGTATAGAAGAGTAAAGATTCCCAAATGAAAGGACAAGTAAATATCTTCAACAAAATTATAGAAGAAAACTTATCTGACTTAAAGAAAGAGATGCCCATAAACATACAAGAACCCCAAATAGTTTGTACTCTAAAAGAAATTCCTCTTATCACATAATAGTCAAAACACAAAATGCACAAAACAAAGAAAGAATATTAAATGCATTACGAGAAAAAGGTCAGGTAATATATAAAGGCAGACCTACCAGAATTACACTGGACTTCTCACCAGAGACCATGAAAGCTAGAAGATCCTGGATGGATCTCATGCAGACTCCAAGAGAACACAAATGTCAGCCAAGACTACTATATCCACCAAAACTCTCAATCACCATAGATGGAGAAACCAAGATATTCCATGACAAAACCAATTTATACAATATCTTTCCACAAGCCCAGCCCTACAAAGGATCATAGGGGTAAAACACCAATACAAGGAGGGAAACTATTCCCTGGAAAAAGCAAGATAGTAACCTTCTTTCATCAATCCCAAAAAAAGATAACCACACAAATATAAAAATAACATAAAATGACAGGAAACAATAATCATTATTCCTCAATATCTCTTAATATCAATGGACTCAATTCCCCAATAAACAGACATAGACTATCAGACTGGATAAGGAAACAGGATCCTACATTTTTTTTCCATACAGGAGACACACCTCAGTGTCAAAGACAAAATCTACCCATAGAGTAAAAGCCTGGAAGGCCCCGGCCCGCGGGGGTTTTCAAGAGGGGACCCTAGAAGAGAAAGGCAGAGAAACAGAGACAGGAGATGAGAAGAGGTCAAGAGTAAGTAACTGCTCAAGGCCTATCAAACTGTATTTTCTCAGGGAACTTATACAGGCAGGGGAAGAAGTGAGCAAGTGGGATTGTTCACATATCTGGGCATTCAGCCAAGGTGAATCTCTGGCAGTTGCAAGGTGTTTTCTTCTTCTGGGAGAGCAGTGACCACCCGATCTCTCCAAGGTCTGTAGCTGAGGAAAAGCCAAAACTAAATCCTATCTTTAAAATGAACTCTAAATAAAAAAGTAAAGTCATTTTGTCTCCTTGCATGGGAAGACACTTTTACAAGCAAATGGTCTCAAGAAATGAGCCAGAGTAGCCATTCTAATATCAGATAAAATTGATTTTCAACCTAAAGTCATCAAAAGAGACACAGAAGGACACTTCTTCCTGGTAAAAGGACAAATCCACCAAGAACTCTCAATTCTGAACATCTACACTCCAAATGCAAGGGCACCCTCATTCGTAAAAGAAACTTTACTAAATCTCAAAGCACACATTGCACCTAACACAAAAATTGTGGGTGACTTCAACACTCCACTCTCCTCAAGGGATCTATCAGTAAAACAGAAAGTAAACAGGAATACAGTAAAACTAAATGAAACATTGGACCAATTGAATTTAACAGATATTTATAGAACATTTTATCCTAAAGCAAAAGAATATACCTTTTTCTCAGTACCTCATAATACCTTTTCTAAAATCGACCATATAATTTGTCACAAGACAGTCCTCAACAAACATAAGAAGGCTGAACTAGTCCCATGCCTCCTATCAGATCACTATGGAGTAAGAGTGGTCTTCAACAGCAACAAAAACAACAGAAAGCCCACATACACATGGAGGCTGAACAATACTCTACTCAATGATACCTTAGTCAAAGAAGAAATAAAGAAAGAAATCAAAGACTTTTTAGAATTAAATGAAAATGAAGTCACAACATACCCAAATCTATGGGACACAATGAAAGCAGTGCTAAGAGGAAAACTCATAGCCCTGAGTGCCTTCATAAACAAATGGGAGAGAGCATACACTAGCAGCTGAACAGCACCTGTGATAGCCCTGGAACAAAAAGAAGCTAATTTACCCGGGAGGAGTAGAAGAGAGGAAATCATCAAACGCACGGCTGAAATCAATCAAGTGAAAACAAAGAGAACCATACAAAGAATCAACTAAACCAAGAGCTGGTTCTTTGAGAAAATCAACAAAATATTTAATCCCTTAGCCAGACTAACCAAAGGGCACAGAGACAGTATACAAATTAACAAAATTAGAAATGAAAAGGGGGATCATCAGATCCTACTAAAAAAGCCTATACTCAACACAACTGGAGAATCTGGAGGAAATGAACAATTTCCTAGACAGAAATCAAATACTAAAATTAAATCAGGGTCAAATAGATCATCTAAACAGTCCCATAACCCCTAAAGAAATAGAAGGAGTCGTAGAAAGTCTTCCAACCAAAAATAAAGCATAGGATCAGATGCTTTCAGTGCAAAATTCTATCAGACCTTCAAAGAAGACCTAACACCAATAATCTATAAACTATTGCACAAAATAGAAACAGAAGGAACCCAACTCCTTCTACAAAGCCACAATTATGCTGCTACTAAAACCACACAAAGATCCAACAAAGAAAGAGAACTTCATACCAATTTCCTTTATGAATATTGATGAAAAAATACTCAATAAAATTGTTGCCAAAAGAATCCAAGAACACAACAAAATGATCATTCACCATGATCAAGTAGGCTTCATCCCAGAGGTGCAGAGCTGTTTCAATATATGGAAATCCATCAATATAAGCCACTACATATACAAACTCAAAGGAAACAAACCACATGAACATTTCATTAGATACTGAAAAAGCATTTGACAAAATTCAGCATCCCTTCTTGTTAAGAGTTTTTGAAAGATCAAGAGTTCAAGGATCATACCTAAACATAGTGAAAGCAGTATACTGCAAACCAGTAGCCATCATCAATCTAAATGGAGAAAAACTTGAAGCAATCTCACTAAAATCAGGGACTTGACAAGGCTGCTCACTCTCTCTCTACCTGTTCAATATAGTACTGGTAGTCCTAGCAAGAGCAATTAGACAACAAAAGGAATCCAAAGGGACACAAATTGGAAAGGAAGAGGTCAAAACATCACTACTTGCCAATGATAAAATAGTATCATTGACCCCAAAAATTCCACCAGAGAACTCCTACATCTGATAAACAACTTCAACAAAGTGGCTAAATGATTTCCCAGACAGGATTTCTCTGTGTAGCTCTGGTTGTCCTGGAACTCACTCTGTAGAACAGGCCAGTCTCGAACTTAAAAATCTGCCTGCCTCTGCCTCCCAAGTGCTGGGATTAAAGGTGTGCTCCCTCACCGCCCATCTCTGCTCTGCTGTTAAAAACAATGAATTCAAGAAATTCTTAGGCAAATGGATGGAATCATAAATGATCATCCTGAGTGAGGAAACCCAGTCACAATGAACATATATGTTATGTACTCGCTGATAAGTGCCTATTAGCCCAAAAGCTCAGAATACCCAAAATCTAATTCACAGACCCCATGAAGCTGAAGAAGAAGTAAGACCAAAGTATAAATGCTTCAGTCCTCCTTAGAAGGGGGAGCAAAATACTCATGGGAGGAAATACAGAGACAAAGACTAGAGCAGAGACTGAAGAAAAGGTCATCCAGAGATTGTCCCACCTGGGGATTATCCCATATACAGACACCAAACCCAAATCACTATTGCAGATGCCAAGAAGACTTGCTGACAGGACCCTGATATAGCTATCTCCTGAGAGGCTTTGCCAGAGCCTGACAAATACAGAGGTGAAATCTCACAGCCAACTGAGCACATGGTCCCCTTGGCGGAGTTAGAGAAAGGAATGAAGGAGCTAAAGGGGTTTGCAACCCATAGCCAGAACATTATGAACTAGCCAGTACCCCCAGAGTTCCCAGGCACTAAACTAGCAACTAAAGGGTGCACATAGATGGACCCAGGGCTCTAGGCTCATATTTGCAGAGGGCTGCATTGTCTGGCCTCAGTGGGCTAATCCTTCAGAGGCTTGATGCTCCAGGTACAGAGATACTCAGGATATAGGGGAGCACCCTCTCAGATGCAAATGGGAGGGGGAATGGGGAGACTCTGTTAGGGGGCAGGGACCAGGGATGGTAGGCATTGTTTGGGATATAAACAAAAGCCATGTGAATTCTGAAATTCAACAAAAGGGAAGGTTGCTCAGCAGTTTAAAAGAACTAGCTGCTCTTCTATAGGATTTGTATTCAGTTTCCAGGACTCTTAGAGTGGCTCACAAGGGCCTGTAACTCCAGTCACAGGGATTCTGACCCCCTCTTCTGGACTCCGCAGGCATTGCATGTGCCTGGCACACAGACATACAAGCAGTCAAAGCACATGTACACATTTAAATATATAGTTTGTTTGTTTGTTTGTTTGTTTGTTTGTTTTTTTCTGAGACAGGGTTTCTCTGTGTAGCCCTGGCTCTCCTGGGATTTGTAGACTAGGGTGGCCTTGAACTCAGAAATTTGCCTGCCTCTACCTCTGCCTCCCAAGTGCCTGGATTAAAGGTGTGTGACACCAATGCCCAGCTTAAACATTTTAAAATAAAATGAAAGCAAAACTACTTCATTCTCTTGAGCCTGATCTTAAATTTCTTTGAGTCCCTGGGGCTGTCATTCTTTCCAGTGCCAGGGTCCACTCTGCCTCTTTTCTGTTCCCACTGTTCGTCATCAGTGCTTACCGTGAAGTCACCAACAGCATGCTCTGATGACATGGTTATGAAGCTGGAATCTCATTAATTTTGTGGCATTAGTTAACTCAGATCTCCATGCATCTTTCTCATTTTTAAAGCAAGATGCACTAGTTTGCATATTCAGTGTCTCCCAAAACCCCATGTATGAGATGGTTGGTCTCCTTTTGGCAATACTGGAAGGTGGTTGTACTTTTCCACTTTTATGACAAAGTACCCAAAGGGAAGCTATTAACGAAGTGTTTATTTTCCACTCCTGTTTTGAGGATATAATCTACCAATTAGGAGAAAGGGTGATGGAAAAAAATGGCTCCAGGACTGGCAGCAGGAGTGTGAGGCAATTGGTCCCTCACCTCAACAGTCAGGAATGAATGCTGCTGCCCAGTTAGCTTTCCATTGTTTTCAGATTTATTCTGTCTGAGACCCCCACTCCTCGGTGGTTGATGCCATTTATATTAGTGTTGATCTTCTCTACCTGTTCAAGTTTTCTGGAAACATCCTCAGAGTTACACCTATATCTCACATATACACCCATATCTATATCCCATATTTATATCATTCTATATACTACCAAGTTGACAATGACCATTTGCCAGCCCATGGTAGAAATTTTAAGAAGCAGCCAACCAGGCCTTCAGGTCAGTGGAGGGACACTCTTAGAGTCTCTGGGTCTCTGGTTCTTTCTCTTCTATTTCATTTCCTGGCCATGAGGGGATTAATTTGGCTCTGTTATACACTTCCAACATAACCCCCAGCCTTACCACAGGCCCAGCACAATGCAGAAATCAGTTATGCACTAGAGCATTCAAGCCATGACCCAAAATTATTCTTTTTACAAAAGTTGATTATCTAAATCAGTGGTTCTCAACCTTCCTAATTCTGCATCCTTTTAATACAGTTCCTCATGTTATGATGATCCTCCAACTATAAAATTATTTTCACTGTTAATTCATAATTTTGCTAGTTATAAGTCACAATGTAAATATTTTTTCAGATATAGGTTTGTCAATGGGGTGTCAACTCACAAGTTGAAAACAACTTATCTAAATTCTCTTGTTATTGTGATGAACTTTAACACAGAAGATTTAAACTACAGGTCTACAGAGATGGCTCAGCAATTAACAGCACTGACTGCTTTTCCAGAGGTCCTGAGTTCAATTAACAGCAACCACACAGTGGCTCACAACAATCTGTAATGAGATCTAGTGCCCTCTTCTGGTGTGTCTGAAGACAGCTACAGTGTACTTTATTGGGTTTATTTATTTACTAATTTATTTATGATGAAATAAATGAGCCTTTAAAAAAAAGATTAAAAAGACATACCAAAATCATTTAGAAAATGACATTCATCTAGTAACCTTAAAAACTTAATTCCGAGCCAGGCATGGTGGTGCCCGCCTATAGTCCTAGCACTTGGGAGGCAGAGGCAGGCCGATTTCTGAGCTCAAGGTTAACCTGGTCTATTGAGTGACTTCCAGGACAGCCAGGACTATACAGAGAAACCCTGTCTCAAAACAACAACAATAACAACAACAACAACAAACAAAAAAAAAACCCAAAAAACAAAACAAAGCAAAACAAAAAAAAACTAATAATGTGACTGTGTATATGGCTCAGTAAAGCATTTTCTTTGCAAGCCCATGTACCCAAGATCGATTCATTCCCAGAACCACATAAAAAATGAAAGATGTTCGTTGTGGCACATGGTTATAGTTTCAGAGCTGGGAGCTGGAGGATCTCCTTGTGCTCAGCCAGGCTAGCCTCATTTGTGAGCTCCAGATCAGTAAGAGACCCTTTCTCAAAGGAAAAAAAATGGTGTTCGTGGGACAACACTTAAGGCTGTCCTTCATCTTCCACATACATGTGCATACATGAGCAGGGCTGCTTGGTTTCACCTGCATAGTCTGTCCTCCAAGGTCCCTTCAGAGGTGCCCCTGACACCTGGGTTGGAGTTAGGGTGAGGTCAATGCCACTCCTAGCCACCAACCATCTGTGCCAAGAAACTACGTTGGAAGTTGGAGGAGACCTCAAAACCAATTGCTGTTGTTCCTTTGAATTCTGGTGCCACTCCCACTCCACATCAAGCTGAGTGGGTCGCCAGACTTGGAATACACAGGTGGTGTGGAGCCCGCTGGAGTGAGCACAGAACCGAATAGGCACTTGGAAGGCGATCACCATGCCCCGGAATGCCCTGGAGGAAAAGACCACTGAGCACACCTCCAAGCATTGCTCCAGGAAAGGCTACGCCCCATGTGTTCTTCTGTCTAATCAGTGCTAGAGAGAGAGGCAGCCTTGTTTTCCCTCCACTGAAGGTATAATGGGAGCTGCTTGGAAAGCTGAGCATTCCTTCTTTTCTGTAGGTGTTTGGTTTAAGCGCCTGGATGACCAACCGAAATGTGGGCATGCAGAGTGAATTTAGAGGCTCCGGGTCTGTGGAGCAGGGTACCCATGGAAACTTCCTAGGGGAAATGTGCACCAGCAAAAGAGATTTCAGGATTGAAGCATAGGCCTTGGGGAGATTGGGACTGGACAGCCTGGTTGAAGGCTGCTTGCTTTCTGGTTCCTTGGTCGCACCTTGGGTGGGTTCTTACACAGCAGGATTTGCAGAAAATTATTCTAGGCCTTTTGTGCTATTCAGAAGGTACTGGTGACACACAAGAGAAACCCGATTATATTCACAAGGATCCTCTCACCTGAACAATGGCGACATCATTCCTTGCATGGTTGAAACAGTTGCAAAACGATGCCCATGTAAGGGTGATATAGCATAGTTTTCTAATTGAAGTATTAGAGCAATAGGAAGTGGTGTGTGATTCTTAGAATTTGTTTCTTTTCCTTAGATGGAGGGGAGTCCATAGCATCCAAGAGAATTCGTAACAGAAAGTGACTTGATTAAAACCTGAGTCTTTTAAAAGGTGTGTAAGAAACCTAGATTTATATTTTTGTCAGAATACATTTTTACCATTGTGAAACAGAATCAGATTCCTGTAAATGTTTTCTGAAATAGTGCTGGTAAACCAAAGCCAACCAACTACTCTTGCCTTTTCAATTTGGAATGACTGTAGTGAATGCATAGGGTACAAATTAAAGTTGTGGGACATACCTGGTCTGAACTATATCCCGAAGTTGATGACCTGAAGACAGATACAGCTTCTGAGAGAAGACCATTTTGCTTAAGTGAAGTGGTCTTGTTTAGTCTTTTTATGCGGTTCATATTAATACTGTGTCATGGTACTTATTTCTTTCTGCCAGCAGGGAATGCCAACTCATTGGGATGCTTATGGCCTGTAAAGATTCTAGAGCAGGAGTGCATGTGAGTGCTGCTCTGTTTTGCATTCTGGTCAAAATTTTTTTTGTTTGTTTTAAAGATTTATTTATTATTATATGTAAGTACACTGAAGCTATCTTCAGCCCCACCAGAAGAGGGCATCAGATCTGTGTAAGGATGGCTGTGAGTCACCATGTGGTTGCTGGTGTTTGAACTCAGGACCTTTGGAAGAGCAGTTGGTGCTTTTCCCCACTGAGACATCTTTCCAGCCCTGTAGTTAATGAAGTTGATCTAGTCTATGATGATTCTATCCCGAACCTGAATTCCTGTTGAAAAAAGCACAATTATGGATGCATCTTCTGAGACGGACCATTACAAAGGTCTGTTGTGTTCTGTTTTAATTTTGGCAGTAATGTAATGCCTGTGATTCTTTGTATTTTATTTTTAGAACCAGTGACACAAGACTTGAGAATGAAAACCAGATGTGGTAAACATCCAGAAAAGGAACAGACAAGAAGAAAATGTACAGTATTAGTCCTGGGATGTTTGAGATAGGATCTCCATGGCCCTGGCTGTCCCTGTTAATCTGTCTAGTGATCAGGACAGCATCTGGTATGGCCTGCAGAGTTGACTCTTGCATTTTTTGTGGGCTGTATGTAAATGGATTGTTTTTCCAATCCATTGACAGTGTTCTGTTCTGTGAAGGTTGTGGTGAGCTGACACAGCTGTACTGACTGAGCAGAGTGAATGAAATCACGACCTTAAAGCAGTAGGTCACCATCTCAGTGATTGTAAACTTGATCAGGATCTATTTCCTTAGGCATCCACAGTGGATATTTGGGAGTGCTGCAACCAACATCCAGTTGCAGATATTTCTCCAATTCAGTTTTTGTCAGAAGACTAACCAGAGTGCCTTGGTACATGTTCCATGTCCATGGTAATTGAGTTTTCAGAGTTAGGGTGCTAAGTGCACTAATGTCAGTCTCCTAACTACCATGATTGTACACATTATCAGGTTTCCCTGTGAAATTGTCAAACAATGATTTCATCACATTTGTCCAGCCCTCCCTACTCCTTTCTTAATTTTAAGACAGGGTTTCTCTTTGACTGGTTTGTCTTTATTCCACCTGCCTCTGCTTCCCAAGTCCTAAGACTAAATGGGCTTTACTTTCTAAATTACTAACTGCTGCATACTTACATTTTACTTTGTGATAGTTAACAAGGGTTAAACTTGTTTTTTTTTTTTTTTGTTTTTGTTTTTTTGTCAACAGTATCTCAAAATTGTTCTGATACTCAACTATAGAGATAGCCTCAGTTTAGATTAAAGAAAAAACCACCATGCATACCCTTAGAATATGGTAAAATTGCCTGACTTCAATTCTTTGCTAGCCTGTACACTGGTTATGGATAAATTCTTCTAGTATGCTGTTGCTTTGTGGTAACACTTTTCAAGACAGTTCTCAGTATCCCTGACTATCTGAACTCTGGACTAGGCTGATCTTGAACTCGATCCTCCTGCCTCCCAAATGCTTGGTTTAAAAGCATGTCAGCCCACCCCTCTACCTAGTTGATCATTAAATTCAAGGTCTTCAAATGAATTTTCACACTAAGCAGGAGGAATCTAGTTTGAGTTTTTTCCCCCATACATGTTAAGTTTTCCTGGTACCATTGGTGAACACTTGCTACATTTGAAAAATGAGTTTTCTGTAAATACGTAATTCTTGATGGGTTCTCTACTTTGTGTGCAGTTGAATGTCTAGTCGGGTAGCTTATTTTTTTAGGATGTTAGGATTCCATTTGATACTGTGCTTTTTTTTTTTTTTTTAATTTTGCCTTATTCCTATGTTCTGCTCTGCTGAATCACATGTTATTTGTTG
Source organism: Apodemus sylvaticus (assembly GCF_947179515.1). NCBI lineage: Eukaryota > Metazoa > Chordata > Mammalia > Rodentia > Muridae > Apodemus > Apodemus sylvaticus. The sequence goes on from NC_067478.1 coordinate 37,463,433, forward strand.
TATGTCACTTTTTTTACTTGAGGAAATATTAATCTCCCTTTTGATTTCATTCTTGGTTCTTTGGCTATTCAAGAGTAACTGAATTTCCATGGAAAGTGAAGACTAAGGTAGGAAGATCACGTGAAACCAGTCAAAGGTTAATTAATTGATAAATTTCGTAGACCCTGAACACAGCTTTAGTTTCAGTAGAAGTAGATGGATCTTGGCTTTCCAAGGCCAGTCTACAGGGCAGGTTTCAGGACAGGGCTACACAGGGAAACACATGTTGGGTTGTGACGAGGAAATGAAAGGCTTGTTGACCTTTAATCAAGCTGACAAAGGTAAAAGTGAGCCAGGGTTAGGAACTAAAATTGTTTTAACACTTAATCAAATTCTTTTTCTTTTCTCTTATGTTTTCTTGTTATTTATATATTTTTTAGACAGTAGTTCTCTGTTTATCCCTGTTTGTCCAAGAATTCTGTAGACCAGGCTGCCCTTAAACTCAGATCCCCCTCTTCCCAAGTGCTGGGATTAAAAGAATGTGTCACCACAGCTCAGCCCTCTAATTTTCACTCTAATTCAAGGTCTTAATGCTTAGCCATTTATTCTATAGTTTTAGTAATTAGTAGGAGGAATCAAGTTTGTTTTCCCCCTGTAGATGTTATTTTCCTGCTGTTATTGATGAGATGGAGTTAATTTCTTCACAAGAAATCTTGCTACCTTTGAAAAATAAGTTGGCTGTACATATGCAGGTCTTTATGCAGTTCTGTACCATGTTTGAGTTCAGTTGAATGTCTAGTCAGGTAGTCTCTAGCTTATTTTTACAATGACAACCACAGTCTCTTGGTTTGAGTTGTTATTTACTTATTCCTATTTCTTTAGGATGTTAAAAAGGTTTTCATTTGAAACTCTGCAGCTTTTTGGCTTTGTGTTTCTATGTGTATGTTGATTTCTGTGAGCTCTAGTACTGCTTTTGCTGTATCACATGTTATTTGTTGTTTCCTTTTTATTTATTTGAAGAAATATGAATTTCCTTTTGATTTCATCCTTGATTCATTGGCTATTCAAGAGTAACTGAGGACTGGAGACATGGCTTCAGCTTTTTAATAGCACTGACTGCTCTTCCAGAGTTCCTGAGTTCAATTCCCAGCAATGACCATAATGGCTTACAACCATCTTTAATGGGTTTTGATACCTTCTTCTCGTGTGTCTGAAGATTACTACAGTGTACTCATATATAGAAAATGAATAAGTACATTTTTGAAAAATGAGAAGTAACTGAATTTCCATGGAAAATGGGGGATACCACTCAGGAAGCAGGAAGATCACTTGAGCCCAGTCAAAGTTCCTTAACTGGTAAATCTCATAGACCCAGAACAGGGTCAGATGATGTAAATTATTTGAAAAACAAAACTGGTGTGGCACACATCTTTAGCCTCAGCAGAGGCAGGTGGTCCTCTGAGCTCTAAGGCCAGTCTACAGAGCAAGCTTCAGGACAGAACTACTCAGAGAAACCCGTTAGAATGGTTGTCTAAGAAATTTAAGGTTTGTTGATCTTTTATTCAAGCTGGCAACAGTTAAAAGCAAAGCAGTCTTGTGAAATGGTTTGAGCTTTAAGCCGCTGACCTCTTTCTGCAGTTCCTTCTGCTTATTTCCTTGCCTTCTGATGTGTGTTTTAATATATTTGTTTTATATAGTCCAAGTTATTATGTATTTTATTATTAAAGAGTACTAGTCTGCTAAGGAGCACAGAGATAAACCATGTCTCTATTTTCTTCGTAAATATATGTCCAGGATACTGAATAAAACCAAAAGAAACCTTACAGAAATAGAAAACACAAGTGAAGATTTTCTATATTGGTTGATTACTTTGGAAGAACACCTCACTGTTTAGACCTGCAGCTCACTTGGACCAAGCTGGCCTTAGGATTTTATGGCAATCCTGCTTCCCAACCGTAGATTATAGGTAGGTGTCACCATGCCAGCCAGAGAAGCCTTCCTATTAAAGGATTAAACAGATGGATTCCAAACCAGTTGAACTTTAGGAAGCATACAACTAGGCTTAAGGGACTGCATGAATAAAGCATGGTATGGTTTCAGATGTATTTGTGATACAATGGGATCTTGGTATTAATGGGATGGGAAAATGGAAAGCAAGATAAAGATGTATGCTAAGTAAATTGTAGTTTCTGAGCAGATGGGTTCAAATTGTAATGCATTTTCAGTAAGAAACTCTGATGAGAATTTGATGTGTTCATTATGCATTGAAGGAGGAACGTGGTCAGTTTTATAGGGAAGGGATTAGGGGTGTTATGTGTATGTATGCAATTGCCCTTTTAGGCCAGAAGTGGGTGTTGGATCTGATGCTAGATTTCAGCTGCTATGAGGGAGCTGGGTCCTGAAAGCAGTAAGCACATTTAACTTACTTGTACTTGGGGAGCCAACTTAACAATGATTGGGGAGCCATTCCCATCATTGACCTGGACATGAGACAAGTCCATACAAGGCATAGTTTTAGTGGGAAATTAGTTTCCATTCAATTTACTAACTCAAACCTTTTAATATGCACTGGATGCCACTTTTGACTAATCCTCCTAATTTACAAGTCTGACTGAATAATTCTTTTTGTTAATAAAGGGCTTATACTAGTTATCATCCCTGACCTCTAGCGTGTTAAGGAACTTACCTGAGAGTTCAATAGAGACTCAAGTCTTAAAAAAATTGGGGTGGGGGTCTGGGGCTGGAGAGATGGCTGCAGTTCAAAGAACCTGGGTATTGACAGTGCACACCTTTAATCCAGGTATTCTTGGTTCCAGCCTCACACAGTCCCTCCCCCTAACACCACTCACTTCATATGAGAGGGTGAAGATTCTCCCATTCTTAATATCCCAGAGATGGTTCAGTGTCACACCAACTCCAGTGTCATCTTTGTGACATGACATTAGTCATCACAGCAGATGGGAGATATGTGTCCTTTGGGGCTAGGTTTCCTGGACACCTCTGGCAGAGTGCCCACCCCTGGCCTCGAGAAGGGTCTTGATGTGCTCCAAAGGCAATGCGCCCTGAGTTTTGGGTTCTGCACTGTGTCTTTCTTCGCATTATTCTTATTTTTTTATATAGCACAATCCCAGCAACAAGTTGGTTAATTGATAAAGGAGGATTTGATGTTCCAGTAGAAGGAAAAGAGGATGTGGTGATTATGCCTCCTGTTCCCAGTCCTGAACTCAGTGAACTCAAGATGAACCTTAGTGAAAGAAGACTTTGCAACATTTCTCATTAGGGCCCCCCTTTATTACTAGCCTTAGCAAAAGTAGTAAGAAAAGAAAAGGAGACATTAGTGGATGTTATGAATAGGTTACAACAGGAAGAACACAGTATGGGAAAATAGAGGACTACTGATGAGCCATTGCCTTATCCAGGTGCTTATGATAAAGAAGGCAACAGATGGGTAAAAATATTGGAGGACAAAAGGTCATATATTATTTCTTAAATTATATGGATAGATTAGCTCAAGCCAGACCACCTTAGTATTTGTTGTCCAAGGCAGTACAGAGAGCTCGTGTAAAGAAAGTGTATTCATTTCTAAGATATTCTGAATTTTGGTGGCAGTACGTAGGAATGGGTAGAAAAAGGTTTATGACATACAAATTGGCCTGAATGTATAGGTTCTTCTATTGATTAATAATGAAACTTCAGTGAATAACCACAAGTTAGATTCTAAAGCCACATGTCTTAAGAATCATGACCATAGTCTGCTTTTGACCATGGATCACAGGGCAAGAGTTCCTATGGGCACCATGCCATGTCTACTTACTGTTCCAATTAAGATGGAAATGTACCTTGCTTAGTAACTGTTTGAGTGTTCCTGGAGGTGTGCCAACCTTGATCTGTTCCTTGTTGCTGTATTATAAAAATGACTTGCTAATAAGTAAAGTTGTAGCAGATTCAAACCACGTCTGGTGTGTCTGTCTGGCATTACCTCGCTGCACCTGTGCCCTCCTGAGTACCAAAGCCCTGGTTCTCCCATGGTCATCACTTCCGTGGCTGGGACAGTCTGTGGCAGGTGGCACCTCAATAGGGACTCTTTGGAGAGATAATGTCTTTCCCCTCTTTTCCTTTTATTTTTTTTTTAAAAAAAAAGGTAATGGGTCAGCTCTTGCCAAGAATCTGCAGGTCTGCCGATAAAGGATCATTGGTTAAGTGCAAGTAATGGTGAGGTAATATGGCACAATCTGAGTCAAAGCAGGAATGAATGTCCCTTTCGGTTTTTAAACATATGATAGCCAGTAAAGGTTTAAAGGTCTTGATACTTATGTGGCTCAAACAAGGCATAAATAGAATGATGCCTCCTTCAGAAGGTACTGGGATACTTCTTAAGCAATTAGCTTGGTAAAATGCAAACACTTTGTGTCAAGACCTTACAAGGCCCATTTGAAAGACAGGAACAGTGCAGGACTTCATAAAAGCCTGAGTAGATGCCTCACGAGCCGTAGTGCAAGGAATGGCCTACGCTTCAGGTATGAAAGGTCAGAAGTTCAGCACCTGGGTTAAGCAAACATATGGATGAGGAAGAAATTCCTCTGACCTCACTTGTTATAAGTGTGGAAAGAAAGGACATATGCCAAGACAGTGTCCTGGAGAAAATAGTGGGGGTAACAAGAAAAGAGGACCTCTTCCAGGAGTGTGCTCTCGATGCTGGAAAAGCAAGCATTGGAAACATGAATGTAAATCCAAGATGCACAAGGATGGAACACCCCTTACAGGGGAGAAGAGGGAGGAAAACTCAAAAAATTAGGTCAGGGGCAACCTCTCAGCCCCGAAGTTGAAAGAGAGGACTGAGATAACACTACTAAACAAAAGTGTGCCCTCAACCCTGAGGCACCAGAATTTACTATTCATGATCTGCCTAAAGCTACTCGCAGGTAGTGCTGGGTTAGATCTAGCTTCCTACAAGGATGTCATTCTGTCATCCTGGGAAGGAGTTACCTAAATCCCAACCTTGGTGATAGGAACATAACCACAAGGAATAGTGGGACTTATAATTGGGCATAGTTAAAACTATAAAAGGAATTTTGAAGTATTGCCAGGAGTGATTGATGGAGACAGCACCAGAGACATAAATGCGATAAGACCTTTGAAGGAAACAGTACAGATACATAAAGGACAGAGAATAGCACAACATCTCTTGTTGCCATATCTTAAATTACCTAACCCTGTGTTAAAAGCAAATAAGGGGACAAGGACAGTTTGGATCTACTGTTGTAGTAGCCTGGGTCCAAGATATTGGGGCCCAGAGACCTTTTAAGATGGTAAGGATTAATGGAAGATTGCTTCAGGGTCTCTTAGACACTGGAGCTGATGGAACCTGCATAGCAGGAAAAGATTGACCTTCTGCTTGGTTTTGTCAGAGGACTTCCTCTTCCTTGTTAGGATTGGGAATGGCCTCGAATGTAGCTCAGAGTTCCAACCTCCTTAGATGGGAGTTTGAAGGTAAAACAGGAATGATTCAGCCTTATTCCTTTCCCTCTCTTCCTTTCTCTTTATGGGGAAGAGACATTATGGAAGACATGGATCTTAAATTGGTATCATCTGATAATTTGAATGATTAGCATTTTTCATAGGGGTCACTGGGAGCTTGCTACATGCAGATAAAATAAGGTGGAAATCAGAAGAGCCTGTGTGGCTCAATCAGTGGCCCCTGACAGAAGAAAAAATACAGGCTATAGAACAATTGGTGCAAGAACAATTAGACAAAGGATGTACAGAGCCATATTGGGGCAGTCATGCACATGGTTTGAATTTGATGTTGGTCAAGGACAATCACTGGCTTCCAGCAGGAATTTGCCCTGAGGACATAATAGGGAAGTAGGTTAAAGAAGGAATTTTTATCCTAGGGTAGAGAAGCTCAGTGAAGGTTAAGCTCATTGTTCCTCCAGGTCTAGGAATTCCTGAATTAAGCAGGTGACCCACCCAGCTGCCGGAACTCAGCCCAGAGTCTGGGGGAAAGGGTTTGCCCTGTTAAAAGGTCTGACCGACATTTAAATTTTGGCCTTGATCAGGGAAACATTGTCCTGGCCCTCCTTTCTTTTCACCCCTCCCTCATCCATCCCTCAGCTTCTGCTCCAGCAACCCAGTTCATAATAGCTGCATGCAGCTATAGAATACAACAAATGGATATATTGAAGAAAGCACTAGCCCTTGAAATACACTAATCTTTGTGATAAAGAGAAAAATCAGGGAAATGGAGACTGTTAGAAGATCTGAGAGCAGTTAATGCAACTATGATAGATATGGGTTCTCTGCAGCCAGGACTTCCCTCTCCTGTGGCAGTGCCTAAAGCTTGGAATATAATCGTAATTGATTTACAAGAATGCTTTTTTTACCATAAAATTACATCCTGAGGACTGTAAAAGGTTTGCATTTAGTGTTCCATCAGTTAATCTAAGAAGACTATATAGAAGATTGTCCTGACCCACAGGACAGTCAACAGGGTCCCTGGACCACCTAGGAGAGGATGAGAGATGAGAGAGACAGACAGCAAGATAATATTCTGATCAAGCTGTCAAACTTTATTGTTTTACCCTCTGCAATATAAAAGAAAGCAAGCAAGATGTAGGGAAGGAGTATGAGGGGACAAACATTGTCTCTGGGGAACAGCCTCTCAAGGGCGCACGCAGTGTCTCTAAACATTGTCTCTAGGAAGTAGGAATCTTCTCTCAGAATCTCATGACAAAGCTGGCTTGGGCTTCAAGGAAGCTGGCAAACAAAAATGGTTCTGAGGAAGTGAAATGGAAAGAGATTGTTATAGTAACCTAACTGCAGGTGAGCTCTGCTTGTTCTAACCAACGTGAGCTCTATAACTGCTGACCAACTTGATATTTGCAAAGCTGAAAGCTAATATTTTTCCTTCTAAAGGCAGGCTTGAGTATGTAAGATGACTGAAAGGACCTTTTGAGATGTAAGTGAGAATGGCTCCTGGCAGAAGATATCATTGGAAAGTTCTCCCTCAGGGTATGAAAAATAGTTCTACATTGTGTCAAAAGTTTGTAGATCAGGCTTTAATCAAAGTTAGAGAACAATATTCAGATGTGTATTTGATTCATTACATGGATGATATATTGATAGCTCATCCTTCTAAGGAAATGACTGATCAGATTCTAGAATATACTATTGAATAACTGACAACATTTGGCCTAGTTATTGCTCCAGATAAAGTTCAAAAGAATAGACCTTTGAATTGTTTAGGACAATTAATATGTAATGATTTTATCAGTCCACAAAAGGTGTCTATAAGAATGGATAAATTACAAACACTAAGTGAATTTCAAAAATTATTGGAGACTATTAATTGGATAAAACCGTATTTAAAATTCACAACAGGAGAATTAAGTCCTCTGTTTCAGCTACTACAAGGGGAAGCTGATCCAAAATCCCTTTGTGTTATGACACTAGAATCTATTAAATCACTAGCTCTGGTAGAAGAACAATTAAATAAAGCAAGAGTGAAATAAATTTTATATAATAAGGAATGGGATTTAATTATATTTAGAACACCCTATACTCCCACTGGATGTCTATGGTAAGCAGGGATTTTGGAATGGATTCATTTACCTCATATGCAACCAAAGGTGCTGGCCTCCTATCCTTTTATATGCCCACTCTTTTGGGGGGGGTGGGATTTGGTTTTTTTAGAGACAGGGTTTCTCTGTATAGCCCTGGCTGTCCTGGAACTCACTCTGTAGACCAGGCTGGCTCGAACTCAAAAATCTGCCTGCCTCTGCCTCCCAGAGTTCTGGGATTTCAGGTGTGTGCCACCACACCCTGGCTATGTGCTCACTCTTGATCACTAAAGGAAGGATGAGGTCTAGAGAATTATTTCAGAAGGAAATGCATAATATCATTGTTCCTTACAATAAAAAACAGTTTGAAACATTGCTTATGGAGGATGAGAATTGGAGAACATCTTTGCAAGGGTACAGTGGTCAAATTAAATATCATTATCCAAGACATTCTTTGATAGAGTTTTTCAAAGAAACTGAGGTAATATTCCCTAATAAATGCTCTCTGCAGTCTTTGGAGTCTGCCCTATGCACTTTTAAAGATTGTTCCTGTAATGGAAAGTCTGTGGTATACATACCCGGACATCCACTTCTGATAGAGAAAGGAACCCAGACTTCTGCACAGCAAGCGTAAATTAGAGCGGTTTTACTTGCTTTACAAAATGTTACAAATTGCACCTTTATACAGAGTGTAAATATGTAGTGAACTTATTCCCAGATCTAGAGACTGTTTTTCTATTAGGACACTCCCATATCCTCGGGTTGCTCGAACAATTGCAGGGCCTGATTAGGGACCGGACAGAAAAGTTTTATGTGGGACATATTAGAGGACATTCTAACTTACCATATCCTCTTAGCAAACGAAATTACATGGCTGACACCCTTACTAGAGGTATGGTCATGAATATAGTAGAAGCAAAAGAGAGCCATGAACTATATCATCAAAATGCTCTCATATTAAAGAGGATGTTTCATATCACAAGAGAACATGCTAGGCAAATAGTAAAGAATTGTGGCAATTGTCCTCAAATTTACAATCCCTCAAGATGGTAGTGAATACCTGAGGCCTCAAAGCCTTAACATTATGGCGGATGGATGTTACACATGTTCCAGAGTTTGGAAAAGTAGCCTATGTTCATGTAACTGTAGATACTTACTCTCATATGATCTTTGCCTCAGCAAGAAGCATTGAGGTGGTAAAAGATGTGATTCAACATCTGATTCAAAGTTTCTTAACAGTGGAGAAAACCATGAAAATTAAAACTGACAATACTTTGGCTTACATGTCAAAAGACTTTGCTTCATTTTAACAGGCATGGAGAATCATGCATGTCACTGGAATTCCCTATAACCCTCAGGGGCAGGCTATCATTGAAAGGTCACATCAAACCTAATAGTAGCAATCTACAGATTCAATGCAAGTCCCATCAAAATTCCAACACAACTGTTTACAGATCTTTACAGTACAATTCTCACATTCATATGGAGCAACAAAACCCTAGGATAGCTAAAGCCATCCTGTACAATAAAAGAACTTCTGAAGGTATCACCATCCCTGATTTCAAGCTGTACTACAGAGCAGGAATAATAGAAACTTCATGGTATTGGTATAGAAACAGACAGGTTGGTCAATGGAATCATATGGAAGACCCTGCAATAAACCTGTAACACCTACAAACACTTAATGTTTGATAAAGAAGCCAAAACCATACACTGGAAAAGAGAGAACATCTTCAACAAATGGTATGATCTACTTGGATATCTGCATGTAGAAGAATGCAAATAGGTCTATATTTATCTCCCTGCACAAAACTCAAATTCATGTGGACAAAAGACCTCAACATAAAATAATATAGACTAAATCTAATAGAAGAGAAAGAGCAGACTAGTCTTGAATGCATTGGCATGGGCAACAGAACACCAACAGCTCATACACTAAGATCAACAATTAATAAATGGGACCTCATGAAACTGAAAAGCTTCTGGAAGGCAAAGGACACTCACTGTCAGTAGGACAAGACAGTAGCATACAGAATGGGAAAAAAAAATTCACTAACTCTCTGACAGTAAGCTAATATCCAAAGTATGTAAAGAATTCAAGAAGTTAGACATGTATAAACCAATGGAAGACCCTGAAATAAGCCTACACAATCATTGATGACCTGTAGCTCTTGTTCTACAGTGGCAAATCAATGGAGGTTGTCTTAACGCTGGTCCTCTTTGAAGAACTGTATGGTTGAGACTTCATGGTTTTACCCTTGTCATGTCTTTTGATGAGGTCATTTTTATACTTAGCACTTTCTTTTTATAGTTATTTGTATATTCTGGATATGAATGCTATATCAGAGATGCAGCTGACAAAGATTCTTTCCCTTCTATTTTCATTTTCAGAGTTGATTTTTTGTTGTTGTTATACAGCCCCTTTTGTTGTTGTTGTTGTTGTTGTTGTTTTGTTTGTTTTTTGGATTTGGTTTTTTGATACAGGGTTTCTCTGTATAGACCTGGCTGTCCTGGAACTCACTCTGTAGACCAGGCTGGCCTCGAACTCAGAAATCCTCCTGCCTCTGCCTCCCAGAGTGCTGGGATTACAGGCATGCGCCACCACCACCAGCTCCTTTTGTTATTTTATGACTTATATCTGTTCATTTCAACCTTAATTACTGAGTAAATGAAGTCCTATTCAGAAAGACTTTGGGTGCTGCCTTTGTGTTTGTCTGGCTGTTTCAGCTTTTAAGGTTTCACTTTTAGGCCTTTGATCCATTTAGAGTTAATACGGGGCAGGTGACAGACAAAGCTCTAATTTCATTACTGAACATGTGCTTTCCCACTTTCCCAGCTTTACCCTCATTATTAGTTAAAGATGCTGTCTGGTGATTATTTGTAATAATGGCCAAATATGAAAAGCTTTAATTATATGCATGAGTTTTCTGCTTTATTGATATGCACATGTATTTTGTGCCATTACTCTGCTATCTTTATTACTAAAACTGCAATGCAGCATAATGTCTGGGATGTTAATCCCTCCCACATTGTCTCTTGCACAGTATTGCTTTGGCTACTCTGGATCTATTGTACTTCCACATTAATTTTAAGACTTTTATATTTCTGTGAAGAATGTCAGATGGATTTTGATTTTCATTGCATTGACTATTGGAATTTCTTTGGTAGTATGATTGTTGTTAATATCTCAGAGACTATGGAATCGGTAAGAAGGTTTTTCTTTAAGATAGAAATGTTACTTTGGCGATTTTATTTTTCAGTCAAAATCCCATTTTAACAACAATGTTGAGCAGAGTTATCTTTGTTCTTAAGAGACTTAGCCTAAGCAGGGGAAGCAGTAGAATTGTACTAGCTGGGTCTTGACCAGGTAGTACAATTCCAAGCACCAAGTAGAAGAGCACCAAAGTTGACAAGCATGTCAGGGTCCCTTGACTTACATGCAGTATGTTCCACAAAACTCAGTTTTGAGGAAGGGTCATATGTCCAGGTGGGGATGCTGAGTGGTAAGGCCTAACACATGAGTAGCACTATAAATAACTGAGACCATATTGCAGAAAAGTTTAATTTCACAGTTTTGTTCTAAAGATGATGAAGTGTGTTGCAGTGTGACTTAGAGAACATTGGGCAGAGGACAGACAGAGAGTGGTAGTTAATGTGGCCTTTGACATAGGACAAGTGTGAAATGACCCAACTAAGTAATCCCAGTCTTCTGTGAAACCATCACAGAATGTACTGACACAGAATCTTTCACTTGAAGATACTTACTTATGTTGATTAGCATTTAAAACATGTTGATAGATTTTTTCAATGACCCATTCAAACAGAAGCTAGTGTGACCTACACTGCATACCCTTTTTTCTCCTTTAAATTTCAGGAGGAAGCTAGAAAACGCAGACGCAGTATGTATTTCCAAGTCTCTTAAGACACATTTTAGAAAACAATTGTGTAAATATTGAGTATACTTATATTTGAATGCATCACTATAGTCTAAGCCACCTCTTGGGAAGAATTTGTATTTTGTCTTTAAAAATAGTAGTTTCCTAACTTAAAAATATAGGGTGAGGTCATTTGTGTAGACTCACTGGATCCAGCTATGATACCTTGCAGTTAGTTTGGGATGATGTATACTAGGTTGCATCTAAACCCATTTATGTCCATGAGATTTTTCCAAATCTCCATTCTTTCCCTTTAGGTAGCTATTTTTTGTCATTTTCTCTTTTTTTATAAGCATTTTTTATTCGATATATTCCTTAATGTAAATTGTTGTTTTAAATCTTACTTTTTTAATGCCTTTCTGAATGGATTGTTTAGAGTAATTATTCTATTTCACACACTATGTCCAGGGTTTTCTATGTAATAGTGAGTTAAGGATTGGAATAAGTTTTAACTGTATAGAACCAACAGTTATCCTAGTTTTGTTCTGGGATTCTGTTGCTCTGGAAGGTAGCTTCAATACACCAGAGGGTATAGAATTCTAAGCTCTATGTTCCTATCTTAACAGAGCTTCAATGTCTATTCAGAGCTAAAATGTCTATACACAGCCATTAACATTTATTAGTTATTACATATCATCTTTTAAAAGGACATGTATACACAGTTATGTTGTAGATTGACTAGGTAATTAAGCTAACCTGAGGAAATGCAGTCAGTCATCTTTAATGATCTTCATTGGCCAGTCTGTGCCCCCTGCATGCTCTCTGTGAATGTCTTTACCTGTTTACTTGTTGTTTTTAAGTTTTGTATACTACAGGGAGGAAAGAAGAGAGAGACAGCCCTGAAAAGATTCACACTCCAGGATGCTGAGATTCCGGGACTTTCCCCTCCAGCTTCGTGCTTGACTCTACTTCAACTATATCAACACTGATCTCTTAAAGATTTGTTTCTAGAACTTTATTTGCCTCTCCAGCCTTCCAGAATGTCATGGTCAAGATGTCCTCTGACCTGAAGGCACTAACTTACTCACCACATAGTGACTGGAAGGCAAATAATGCCAGCTAGTTCTCAACATTTCTTATTTCCCTTTGGGCACCCAGATGGCAATTCTTCACCCCAATTCAGCCTGGAAGCAGACTGAAGACAATCATCGTCCCAGTTCCTTATGTGAGGTGGATGGTTCTGATTATTTTACAAATTATAGATATGTTATCTTTTTAGGGATACTTTACAAATGTACCTGTGGACAGAGAGGGAACTAAAGAGCATAAATTTTTGGATTTCTACCTTTCCTTTCCTCTTCTCTATCCTTCTTTCACAGGTAAAGGAGAAGTGGGTGGAAAAGGAAAAGGGGGATACAGTAATATCATAGAAATTCTAGAAATAGACAAATAGGGATAGGTTAGCAAATGTACTTTCAAGCAAAACATTACATAGCCAGACATTACATTGGTAGAAGTCTTTCTAATTGATACAAAGTTGAAGTTATAATCGCTTATATTGGTTCAGAATTTATTTGATGTAAATTTAATGTTTTCATTGGTATAAATTTATTATTGATATAAAACTGAGATTAATATTGTTACTTCCATGTAGGCATTGTGCCTATATAATGCATTTAAGAATACAAGGTTTATAACTAGTCCTTCTATAAACTGCTATTAGATGATTAAGTAATACAAGTTAAAGGCCAGATAGCAAACTTATGTTTGTGAGTTAAAAGGGTGTTCCTGAGTTATTTTGATTAGAAACAGCTGAGAATAGTCAAGGCTTAACAGTTCAGAGATGTTTTAGGTAGACCGATGGTCTTCAAAGGTGTCAGAAGCCCACAGAATATGATGTTCATTGACATTTCTTTATTAAAGATCATTTGACTGGAGACCTGTCTGCTCATGACAGCACCCCTTTCTTGAATTCAAAGAAGAACTTGAACATCAATGGAGTTGCTTCAGTTGTGGTGAGACAGTCACCAGGCAAGAATTGCCTCATCTCATCTACAGACAAATACTGTCCAAAAAAAGGACACACTATGAGGAATAGTCGACTGATAATCTCTGCCAAGATAGACTAATCAGCCCTTTGAAATTCTGCATTACCAAGGTCTCTCAGATGATCTTGGGCCAGAAGGCTGAAGACTGATGCCCCAATGTTTTGGTGTATAGGGCCTGTACAGGAGATCAAGGGTCTCTATAAATTGGCTAAGTTTTAGAAACTTTATTTTGTGCTTCTCATACTTTCAGGTAATATTAGTCATTTTTGGATTTCAAAACTGATGGGGTTGAAGACTAATAGTCTTCTGGCCAGTCCAAGCTGTTTAGCATTTAGAAAGATGGTACAGATTTGAGAGATGGTTTTCAGATGGGTTACAGTATAAAGCCAGGACTTGAGTCAGGTGTAGAATTATAAGTCTTTTAATTTCGATTAGATGAGAGGGGTACTACTTAATTGATAAATGGTTGTGTGTTAGGTCTATCCTGTATGTTATAAATTACAAAATGGTAATAATTATGTTCAATTGATGTCTGAGATAAAAGAGTCTTTTAATTGGACAGAAAGGGGGGAAGTATTGTGGTTAGCTCTGGGCTTCTATTTTGATGCTAATTCCACTCCTCAGAGGGGCTGCAGATGAGGAGTTGCCTTGTGAAACTTCTCCCCACCTTAACTTTTCAAATAAAAGCTTAAACCAATGATTGGGCAGGGGGAAGTGGGAGGAGCAGAGAGTCTAGGGGAGGAGTGATGGCATAAACAGGAGGGGGAGGAGCTACTGGAAGAAACAGAGAGACATGGGAGGGAGAGAAGCTCGTGGCCTGGAGAAACCCCAAGTTATATGGGATAATATAGATGGATAGAGTAGTGTAGTGGGAGGTTGCTCAATCTAGGCTTTTAGCTTGCTTTGTTAACTGATTGAGTTGAGCTTTCTTTTATCAGGGAACTGGGTTGGAAACAAAGTAGCAACAAAATGTCACACTGAGAATGTCCCTGAAATGAAACAGATATTTTGTAGAGAAAAAGAGTTTGAACCTCATGATGAGGTAAGGTGACTTTTCTTTGGCCAAAATAGAAATTTTGCTGTCTGAATTTCCTAGTTCATTTGAGTTTGGCTCTCAAAATGTGGTAACATTGTTATGCATACTGTGCTCTGTTAAGAATATTATGTTTGTGCTATGCATACTATGCTCTATTTTCTGGAGCGGTAGACCAGTCCCTTAGCAATGAGATCCTTATGGGGAAAGAGCATTTGTGAATGGCACAGTCAGGTACAGGATGGATTCTAGACCCATCCCTCTTGTAAATGATATTCTTCCTTGAATTAACTGTTTTGCACTAGATGACTTAATGGGAGTTAAAGATGTATTATTCATGAAAAAGTTGTCAGTTTGTCACAGATATATCTTTTCTTTTTTGCCATCTATTAATGTTGGCACTACCATGCCTTTACAGTACCAAGGAAGAGAAATAAAGACATATGCCTTCAAGTCACATAGAATTGCCCTCATTATGTCTTTGTTTCTGTCATTTCAGTGGTCCTGGGAAGAATACAAAAGCTGTAAGTTTTGTTTAACTCATTACTGAGAGAAAATGTAAATGCTGAGTTAGGTATGGCATCTCTTACTGGGTTCTCTTTGATGGGCCAAACGACTTGTTGTTTCTGGAAACAAGTCAACCTGTTTTTTTTATTTATTTACTTTTTTTTTTAAATTTTTCCAGATCTACATTTTAGTCAAGTTTCTGCCTAGGTTTCTGTGAGGATATGTACACAAAGAATGCTGGGGTTTGTGTGTTTCAATGTCTTGTTATTTTGAGTGTATAAATAACTCTGTGCAGTGTTGTGGTTTATGGGAGACATAGTTCACATTCCCATTCACACTTTAATTGAATTTTATACTTTATTATCTCATTGGTCTCCATGGCATTTGTGCCTGGATATTGTTATCATCCTTGCTTCAGAAAGCAACCTATGGATCCCTGGTTCCCAAATTGTATGCAGAAAAAAAGTGAAAACATGAATCCTTTCATGCCATGCCTGCATCCTTGGTTGAGCCTTAAATTCAATTAAGAAAACCTGGAAAAATTACCATCAGGGCTGAGAGTGCAGCACTTAGTTCAGGGATGCTGGTCATCCATGATGAGTTGCGTCTGTTGCCCAGTTACCTACATAAGTAAATTAAGATGTTACCATGGATGATTGAAGGCATTCATGTGAAAAGTTCATAGAGTGCTTGCCCTAGCTGGTCATTTTACATAGTCCTTTGGAGTAAAAAGCAATCATGAAGGACCCTAAGCTGGCTATATCTGTAGGTTTTAAACTCATGCCTTAGAAGCTGACCTGAAACATAAAAAATAATATCACAGAAGAACTATAAGTACAGTTGATAATATCACGTGGAGAAATAAGATTTTCCAAACTTGCTTGCCAATCACCAAGGAAAAATTATTTGAGCAGTCCTGTGAAATTCTGAAAAATACCTGTTGGCAACAAAAATCTAATGTTAACAGTTTACACATACCAAAATTTAATATTTTTATTTTTAATGTTGAATCATATAATTTTTCGTTTTCTCTTTCTGATAATTTCCATGTCCCCTACCTTGTGATCTCTCTCTCAAAGTCATGTCTTCTGAGTACCATTCATGTGTGTGTGTATGTGTGTATGTGCATGTGCGTGTGCATGTGCGTGTGCGTGCATGTGTGTGTGTGTATGTGTCCTTTTTGGTTTTAAAACACCAACTAATCAACTGTGAAAACTTATACATAGTGATAGCAGAAAGTGTGGATCTGCTGGATTTATTTTGTATTGTTTAAAGGGGTTTTAGTTAAAGAACAGGAATCCTAGGTATCATTTTGTTCTTGTTTTTGCCCTTTCTTGAACAATTTTCTACACTGGAGAATAGGTTCAAAGCAGTCCAAACTATCTCCATATACTCATGTGCATATTGAGAATGTTCCCTGAGTCTTTTATAATCACCAGTTATTAACAACCTGACAGATACTCTGTTTTATCCTAGATTTTTTCAGGTGGTGTTTGTGTCCCAGAATCCAGATATACCATAAGAATACCTTTGTTTGTCTTCTATAGAAATGTCGTTCCAATTGTATTCCATTCCATTCAGTGTGACTTTTTGAAAAAAAAAAAAAAAGGTTTTCTCTGTGGAATTCAGAGAATTGTTTGTTTGCCTTACCAGTGGGTCTCCAGCTGTATGGTGTTATTGATATCACCATATTCATTAAAATTGAACAATAGAGGTGGTTCCTACAAAAATGCATTTCTCTGCCCTATTAAGGATGGTGTGCTTACAATATGAATGTGTAGGAAAGTCTACTGTGGGAAAGACTCTTCCCACCTTTACCCATATCATTTGGAGCACCATAAGGCATAGGTCTATTGTTCCCTAAATCCTCCAGAGAAAGCCAGACTGTGGTGACCTATATTATGTGGGTAAAGCGAGACAATGCTTTCTTTTTTATAATTGCAGATGGCATCCTCCATGGTAGGGAGTTGTATGTATCTGAAATCCTTCCCCCATTCAGGAAATACCTTAGTGTTTCATTTCTGAGAATCTTCACTCCAGGTTCCTGCTGGGAAGAAGGACTGAAGGTTAAATGAGTGAAAATGATTCTGCCATAGAGGCTCCATGGAAAATCCCTAGAAGAACTGGGGTTAATTTCATGTGATCCAATGTGACTTCATGTGGCACACTCTGTTCTGATTTTTTTTTTTCAAATATAGCACAGGCAGGAGACACAGATGTTGAACAACAACAAGATCCTGATAGTAAAGAGATGTATCCTGGTAAGTAACAGGATGCCCTGTGGAGAGCAACAGGAAAGGACTCAAGAAGAATTGGGTTGTACATTCTGCTTGCCAGGCTGAAGCAGTGGGAAAGGCATCAATGAGATATAGATTTGTTTAATTCACCTTCCATCCATAATGGTTAAGCATAGAAGCAAAGCCCAGCAAACCCCACTGGCAATTAAAGATGAGCCAGAGGAGTTGGGGAAATGTCTTTTTAATCAAGAGCACCTTCTGCTCTACCAGAGGACTGAGATTCTAATCTCAGTACCCCATAATACTGCTCACAGACATCTGTAACTCCAGTTCCAGGGTATCTGATGCCCTCCTCTGGTCTTGGTTGGCACTGCATGCATGTGGTACTCAGGCACTCATATGCAGGCAATACAGCTGAAATAAATTTAAAAATGCAAGCATTCTCCCTGCCTCTGTCACTGCCAAAGTCCCAAGCCTTTGATTAAAATTAGTAGATATTCTTCTGCATTGCTTGTTTGACATCTGGCTTTTACCTCTGACTGCTGGTTTGTGATAGAACTATCAGTGGATTACAGCTTTCTATAGTCACTGATATGAGCCTGAGACATCATGTGTAAGGCCAATATTGCAGAAGGAGGAAAGTCTCTTCTGGCTGTTCCTGCAGGATTTATCACAACACCTCCATGGCCCTCTCTTGTCCATTAAGTCTCTCTATAAAGGGCACTCTATTGGTAGATGGCACAGTGAGTAGTCTGGCCTTACTGCAGCACCTTCTATAACAGGAGGAATTGAGGAGCCAGTGGAAAGCTGAAGCTAATCTGGTGTGAGCCAACATGGCTATATCCTCTGTAGGCAGAAGTGTGTGAGCCACTGTTTCTTTTCTTGTAGATGTGATTGAAGTACAACAATGGGAGCTAAGAAAAGTGTTGAGTACTGTAGCTCCTGGTAGGTAACTGCATTCTCTGTCTATACTGTCACATGGGGAAGGTGTCAGTAGGGAGAAGGAAAGAGGGAAGGATATATGTGAGCTCCTTACCAGCCTATGTTCTTCACACTAGACTGACCTGTAAGTGAATGGGTCAAAGAAAACATTGACACCTGTATTGGAACCTCTGGCATAGTATTTAATGGTGGATCTAGAACTCTGGTACAGCTCTGACTTCCTTTTTAAACATTCCTAGTTTAGAGGGGGCACATATATTCCCAGGATTTAAAGGACATGGCCCCTTGTATTTTCTTTCCAGTATCCTTTCTGGCTTCATCCTCCTACCTGTGGCTGAACTTTACTTTCCTGCCTGTCTCATCAGATCTTGTTTGTCCTCTTGTGTGTCATGACTTTCCTTAGAGTGCTCTGGGACTTTTGTGTTCTTCATGCTTAGTATGTTTCTCACCTGTCTTGCTCTGTCTGTTTGTCTCTCCTGTATTCTATTTTGGATACATTGATTCTGCCTTGTGCAACCTCAAGGACTCCTCTTTCTGATCAATGTACCTACAGAGATGCAGGAGTCCTCCTCTTTGGCCACATTGTTTTACCCTAATTTAGTCTCTTACCCACAGCCCCTTTCCCAGCCTCTTCCCTATTTCCTGAGTAAAATAGTGACTCTACACTTTGTGTCCATTAATCCATAAAACCCGTCTACCTTGTTGCTGATTCTACTAATTGGGTTGCACTGCCAACCTGATGTGACCTAACCATCTAATATGTTGTTCCCTGGATTCATTTCCATTTTGTGCCTCTGTTTATTCAGTTGTCCCCTGCCCCTGAAATTTGGCCTCACTTGAGTCCTGTACAAAGTTCATGGGACAGCCAAAGACCGAAAGAGTAGTGTATACAATGGGACATTGCCTATGTACATGCCCAGTAAGACATAGTTGAATCTTACCAGGTCATCTGGTTCATGCCTTCTGGTGTGGAACAGTGGGGAAGGGTTGTTTTAGTCCCATTGAGGAAAGCAGGGGAGCTGAACAGAGTGGTGACAGGAATGCTGAGCACAGCACAGTCAGTAGCAAAGCTTTGTTTCTGATGGAAGAGGGGAGACCCAAAGGGATCATCCAAAAGTGGCAACCAACAAAATAACAACCAATAGAATTTTTTCCCGGAAAATATTGATATAAGATAGGATATAAGTTTGAAATCACTCACCTAGTATGGTCAGTTTGTTTTTTTCAAGAAATACCCAAGATCCAGCCAGTGGTGGTACATGCCTTTAATACCAGCACTTGGGAGCCAGAGGCATGCTGATTTCTGTTTTCAAGACCAGGTTGGTCTATAGAATGAGTTACGGGACAGCCAGGGCTGTCAGAGAAACCCTGTCTCAAAAAACAAAACCAAACAAAAAATTATTAATAGAAAGAAATGAAATATCCAACAGGATCCCAAAGCTTTGTGATATAACTCATTTACTATTATGAGCCTATTTCACTTTTCATTTGCTATTGTGTACCTATTTGTATTGTATTCCTAGTGGTTGATACATTGTTTCCAGTGCCACCAACATCTTAGCATGATGATGACTTCATATCGATAAGAAGGAAAAAGAGGATGAAATGGAGGAGGTGCTACCACTAATTAAAAGCCTCCCATATGGACCCAGTGCGTACAGAATACCCAGAGTCTTTAGGAACTTCAAAAGCATTGGAGGGAGTGAGGGAGAGTGCACAGAGAAACAGAAATAGACACAGACATTCTGAGATTCCTGTTTACTATGGTAATGAACTGCTATATCAAAACTTGTACAGTTGTCAGGAGATGTTGAGAAAGTATGTGAGGATGCCACAGGGGGGTAGGAGGGAACCCATGGGGAGGAGGTTGACATTTGGAAGGAGTGTTAGAAAGATAGAACAGTAGTCTAGGATACAAATCCCAAGGTGGGGAGGAATCTGGCATCAGAGGGAAGCATCAGAACATGGAAAGTCTCCATGGAGAGTTTCTTACTTAGGGTTACTATTGCTGTGATGAAACACCATACAAACTTGAAAAGGATAGGGGTTTTTGGTTTTTTGTTTTTACTTACATATCCTGAACACAGACAGTTGAGAGAAGCCAATTCAGGAACTCAAAGAGTAAAGGAACCTGGGGCAGCATTGCTGCAGAGGCCATAGAAGACTCCTGCTTACTGCCCTGCTCCTTAATGGCTTATACAGCCACTTTCTTCCTTTTGATCTTTTTTGTTTTGTTTTGTTTTGTTTTTTGAGACAGGGTTTCTCTGTGTAGCTCTGGCTGTCCTGAAACTCACTTTGTAGACCAGGCTGCCCTCGAACTCAGAAATCTGCCTACCTCTGCCTCCCCAGCACTGGAATTAAAGGTGTGCACCACTACCACTTGGCTTTACAGCCTACTTTCTTTTTTTTTTATTTTTGCATTTTATATTATTTTTATTTACATTGCAAATGATTTCCCCTTTTCTGGGTCCCCACTCCCCGCAAGTCCCATAAGCCCTCTTCCATCCCCCTATTCTTCCATCCACCCCTTCCCACTTCCCTGTTCTGGAATTCCCCTATACTCTTGCACTGAGTTTTTCCAGAACCAGGGCCCACTCCTCCATTCTTTTGGACATCATTTAATTTGTGGATTATGTCCTGGGTATTCAAAGTTTCTAGGCTAATATGCACTTATCAGTGAGTGCATACCATGATTGATCTTTTGAGACTGGGTTACCTCACTTAGTATGATGTTCTCCAGCTCCATTCATTTGTCTAAGAATTTCATGAATTCATTGTTTCTAATGGCTGAATAGTACTCCATTGTGTAAATATACCACATTTTTTGTATCCATTCCTCCATTGAAGGACATCTAGGTTCTTTCCAGCTTCTGGCTACTACAAATAGGGCTGCTATGAACATAGTGGAGCATGTGTCCTTATTGCATGCTGAAGAATCCTCTGGATATATGCCCGGTAGTGGTATAACAGGGTCCTCAGGAAGTGACATGCCCAGTTTTCTGAGGAACAGACAGACTGATTTCCAAAATGGTTGCACCATCCCAGCAGCAGTGGAGGAGTGTTCCTCTTTCTTCACATCCTCGCCAACACCTGCTATTCCCATAAAAATCCCAACCCAGTTCTTCATAGAGCTAGAAAGAACAATTCTCAAATTCATCTGGAATAACAAAAAACCCAGGATAGCTAAAACTATTCTCAACAGTAAAAGAACTTCAGGGGGATAAAATATCCCAGACTTTAAACTCTACTACAGAGCAATAGTGATAAAAACTACATGGTATTGGTACGATATCATGCAAGCAGATCAATGGAATAGGATTGAAGACCCAGAAATGAACCAACACACCTATGGTCACTTGATCTTCGACAAAGGGGCGGAAAGCATCCAGTGGAAAAAAGATTCTCTTTTCAACAAATGGTCCTGGTTCAATTGGAGGTCAGCATGCAGAAGAATGTGCATCGATCTATTCTTATCTCCTTGTACCAAGCTCAACTCCAAATGGATCAAGGACCTCCACATAAAACCTGACACACTGAAACTAATTGAAAAAAATAACTGGGGAAGACCCTGGAGGACATGGGCACAGGGGAAAAGTTCCTGAATAGAACACCAATAGCTTATGTTCTAAGATCAAGAATTGACAAATGGGACCTCATAAAACTACAGCCTCCTTTCTTATAGAATGCAGGATGACAAATCTATGGATGGCCCTGCACACAATATTCTGAGCCCTCTCTCAGCATTCACTAATTAAGAAAATGTCCTGTAAACTTGCTCCAGCCTGGTCTTGTAGAGGCAATTTCTCTATCTCAGATGCACCCTCCTCTCAGATGACTTTAGCTTGTGTCAAGTTGACACTAGAATAGCCAAGACTAATGTCATGAGAGTGGAAGGCAAATACATAAGTCATGTCATGAAGTACCATAAGGACTATAAGTTAGTGAAGTGGGGCTAATCATGTCAAAGAATATATAAATGGCATCAAGAGTAAAGAGTGGCGAAGCAAGGATGAAAGGTAAGAGTGGAGAAACCTCACCAGGCCAGATTCAATAATACCGAGTATTAGGGTGAAGAGACTTGAAGGAAGGCGATAGGTGACTGTCTAGGAGCTCTTTCCACTTCAAAGTAGCAAGGTCCCAAAAATCGGTGGTGCCATCCAGTTGGAAACCACAACTCTACCTTGCCAGGGTTTCCTCTAAGTATGAGTAACTGGATGCACTGAAAGTTGGAAAAGACAGATAGGAGACCTTGAACATAGCAGAGTCTTCAGGCGAAAATGATATTTTCAACTAGGACAGATGTGTAGCCTAGGAAAAAGCCATTCAACCACTGCAGAGTTTCATGTTTTTTGAAATAACCCTCATTTCTCCTTTGCTCATAGGCCCCAGGTCCTTTGTATGAATGTTGAGACCTTTGTTAGCTGGAGATAGAGAGATGTTAGCCAATGGCCAGAACGACTTGAGTAAATCTCTGGAAAAAGAGACAGTGGCTTTGTCATATATGAAGACTTCTAGTAAGATCTAGGACCTTGATTTGCTCTTGACTCTGTTTTTTTTTGTTTGTGTTTTTTGTTTTGTTTTGTTTTGTTTTTTTGAGACAGGGTTTCTCTGTGTAGCCCTAGCTGCCCTGGAGCTCAGTCTGTAGACCAGGCTGGCCTAAATCTGCCTGCCACTGCCTCCCAAGTGCTGGGATAAAAGGTGTCTGCCACCCTTGCCCAGCTGCTCTTGGATCTCCATTTTCAGCCTCTTTAGATTCCTAACCCCATTGATACTGTGCTTGCCAGGTTGTTCTGTCATTTCAAACTTAATTGTAGAAACACCAAGATGTGTTGGCTCATTTTGTCAACTTGTGATAGGATCTAGAGTTATCTGAAAGGGGAATCTCAATTGAGAAAATGATTCCATAAGGTCCACCCAAAGGGCATTTATTTCCTTTATTTTTCCACTAATTTCTTTATCCACTTTACATCCCAGTCTCAGTCCCAGATCCTCCTAGTCCCTGCTCCCTGGCTAACATATCCCCTTACCTCACTTCCCTGTTCTTCTTGAAGTTGTAAGTCCCTTGACAGGAACCAACCCATTCTGGCGCCCCAAGTCACTGCAGGAGTAGGTGTATATTCTTCCACTGAGGTCAGACAGAGCAGTCCAATTAGGGGATCAGAATCTACAGGTAGTCAGGAGAGTCAGGTTAAGCTCCCACTCCAGTTGTTGGTGCATTTGAAGACCAGCTGCACATCTGTGCAGGGGGGAGGCTAGACCCAGCACTTTTATGCTCTTTGGTTGGCAATTCGGGCTCTGGGAGCCCCCAGGGGTCCAGGTTAGTTGATTTTGTTGGTCTTTATGTAGAATCCATATCCCCTCCATGTCCCTCAATCCTTCCCCAAATTCTTCCACAAGACCCTCAGCTCGGTCTCTCTAATATTTGGCTGTGAGTCCCTGCATCTGTTTCAGTCAGCTGCTGGGTGGAGCTTCTCTGAGGACACTTATGTTAAGTTCCTGTTTGCAAGTATAGCAGCATATTTTTAAGAGTGTTTGTCAGGGATTAGCTCTAGCTCATGGGATGGTTCTCAGGTTGATCCATTCATTGTTTCGCCATTCCCTTGGACTCTGTGACATCCCTATCCCTGAACTTTTTGTAGACAGGACAAATTTTAAGTCAAAGTATTTGTGTGTAGGTTGGTGTCCTTATACCTCCACTAGGAGTCCTACCTAGCTATAAGACAGCCATGCCAGCCTCTATATGCCTCAATGCTAGGAATCTCAGCAAAAGTCACCCTCATAGACTTCCTGGAATCTACCCCATCCCAGGTCTCTGGTAACTCCTAGAGATGTACACCCCACAATATTCTCTCCAATCAACCTCCAATTTCTGTTCACACTCCCTGTCCTCTTTCCCACACTTTTCTGTCCCTCTATCCACTCCCAATCACAATTTATTTTCCATTCTGAATAAGATTGAAGTGTCCTCTCCTGGCTTTCCTGGGCCCACCTGGTTACTTAGCTTCTTTGGGTCTGTGGATTATTATGTGGATATTCTGTACTTTATGGCTAGTATCCACTTAGAAGTGTTTGTATATTCTGCATGACATTTTGAGTCTGGGTTACCTCATTGAGCATATTTTCTTTTTTTTTTAAATCTCTTTCTATTTTTTTATTCAAAATATTCCTTTTTAAAATATTTTCCTTTTCTATATTCTTTGTTTACATTCCAAATGATTTCCCCTTTCCCAGATCCTTCCTCCCTACATGTCCCATAAACCTTCTTCTCTCCATCCATTCTCCAATCACTTCCCTCCTTTTTCTCTGTCCTTATATTCCCCTCCAATGTTAGATCAGTCATTTCCAGGATCAGGACCCTCTCCATATTTCTTCCTGGGAGTCACATGTTATCCAATTTGTGCCTTGGGTATTCGGAGCTTCTGGGATAATTGATATCCACTTATCAGAGATTGCATTCCATGTGTATTCTTTTGTGATTGGGTTACATCACTTAGGATGATATTTTCCAGATCAAACCATTTGCCTAAAAATTTTGTGAATTCATTGTTTCTAATTGCTGCGTAGTATTCCATTGGGTAAATATACCACGTTTTCTGTATCCATTCCTCCTTTGAGGGACATCTGGGTTCTTTTCAGCTTCTGGCAATTATAAATAAGACTGCTATGAACATAATGGAGCATGTGTCTTTATTGCATACCGGAAATCCTTTGGGTATATGCCCAGGAGAGGTATAGCATGTTCCTCCGGAAGTGTCATATCCAGTTTTCTGAGGAACCGCCAAATCGATTTCCAAAGTGGTTGTTCCATCTTACAGCCCCACCAGCAGTGGAGGAGTGTTCCTCTTTCTCCACATCCTTGCCAACACCTGTTGTCTCCTGAGTTTTTGACCTTAGATATTCTGAGTGGTGTAAGATGAAATCTCAGGGTTGTTTTGATTTGCATTTCCCTAATGACTAATGATGTTGAGCACTTCTTAAGGTGCCTCTCAACTATCAGAATTGCTTCAGGTAAAAATTCTTTGTTTAGATCTGTACCCCATTTTTTAATAGGGATAATTGGTGCCCTGGGGTCTAATTTCTTGAGTTCTTTGTATATATTGGATATTAGCCCTCTATCAGATGTAGGGTTGGTGAATATCCTTTCCCAATTTGATGGTTGCCATTTTGTCATTTTAACAGTGTCCTTTGCCTTACAGAAGCTTTGTAATTTTATGAGGTCCCATTTGGCAATTCTTGATCTTAGAGCATAAGCTATTGGTGATCTGTTCAGGAACTTTTCCCCTGTGTTCATGTCCTCAAGGGTCTTCCCCAGTTTCTTTTCTATTAGTTTCAGTGTGTCGGGTTTTACATGAAGGTCCTTGATCCATTTGGAGTGAAGTTTACTACATGGAGATAAGAATGGATCAATTCGCATTCTTCTGCATGTTGACTTCCAAGTGAACCAGCACCATTTGTTGAAAAGGCTATCTTTTTTCCACTGGATGTTTTCGGCTCCTTTGTCGAAGATCAAGTGACCATAGGTATGTAGATTCATTTCTGGATCTTCAATTCTATTCCATTGGTCCACTTGTCTGTCACTGTGGAATACCATGCAGTTTTAAAAATATTTCTCTGTAGTATTGCTTGAAGTCAGGGATACTGATTCCCCCAGAATTTCTTTTGTTGTTGAGAATAGTTTTAGCTATCCTGGGTATTTTGTTATTCCAGATGAATTTGAGAATTGCTTTTTCTAACTCTGTGAAGAACTGAGTTGGGATTTTGATGGGGATTGTGTTGAATCTGTAGATCACTTTAGGCAAGGTGGACATTTTAACTATATTAATCCTGCCGATCCATGAGCATGACAGATTTTTCCATTTTCTGAGGTCTTCTTTGATTTCCTTCTTCAGAGACCTGACGTTCTTTTCATATAGATCTTTCACTTGTTTGGTTAGAGTCACACCAAGATACTTTAAATTGTTTGTGGCTATTGTGAAGGGTGTCATTTCCCTAACTTCTTTTTCAGCTTGCTTATCCTTTGAGTATAGGAGGGCAACTGATTTGCTTGAGTTGATTTATAACCAGCCACTTTGCTGAAGTTGTTTATCAGCTGTAGGAGTTCTCTGGTGGAGGTTTTTGGGTCACTTAAGTAGACGATCATGTCATCTGCAAATAGTGATAATTTGACTTCTTCCTTTCCAATTTGCATCCCCTTGACCTCCATATGTTGTCTAATTGCTCTAGCTAGAACTTCAAGTACTATATTGAAAAGATAATGAGAGAGAGGACAACCTTGTCTAGTCCCTGATTTTAGTGTGATTGCTTCAAATTTCTCTCTGTTTAGTTTGATGTTGGCTACTGGTTTGCTGTATATTGCTTTAATGATGTTTAGGTATGGGCCTTGAATTCCTGTTCTTTCTAAGACTTTTAGCATGAAAGGATGCTGAATTTTGTCAAATGGTTTTTCTGCATCTAATGAGATGATCATATGGTTTTTTTTCTTTGAGATTGTTTATGTAGTGGATAGCATTGATGGATTTCCTTATATTGAACCATCCCTGCATCCCTGGGATGAAGCCTACTTGATCATGGTGGATGATCGTTTTGATGTGTTCTTGGATTCAGTTGGCAAGAATTTTATTAAGTATTTTTGCATCAATATTCATGAGGGAAATCGGCCTGAAGTTCTCTTTCTTTGTTGGATCTTTGTGTGGTTTTCGTATCAGCGTAATTGTGGTTTCATAGAACAAGTTGGGTAGAGTTCCTTCTGTTTCTATTTTGTGAAATAGTTTGAAGAGTATTGGTGTTAGGTCTTCTATGAAGGTCTGATAGAATTCTGCACTGAAGCCATCTGGTTCCTTGCTTTTTTTGGTTGGGAGACTTTCTATGACCCTTTTTATTTCTTCAGGTGTTATGGGACTATTTAGATGATCTATTTGATCCTAATAAATCTATTTGACTTAGTTTTGGTGTTGGATATCTCTCTCAGAAACTGTCCATTTAATCCAGATTCTCCAATTGTGTTTAGTATAGGCTTTTGTAGTAAGATCTAATAATTTTTTGAATTTCCTCAGTTTCTGTTGTTATATCTCCCTTTTCATTTCTAAGTTTGTTAATCTGTATACTGTCTCTGTGCCCTTTGGTTAGTCTGGCTAAGGGTTTATCTATCTTGTTGATTTTCTCAAAGAACCAGCTCCTGGTTTTGTTGCTTCTTTGCATGGTTCTCTTAGTTTCTACTTGATTGATTTCAGCCCTGAGTTTGATGATTTCCTGCCTTCTACTCCTCCTCGGTGAAATTGCTTCTTTTTGTTCCAGGGCTTTCAGGTGTGTCATTAAGCTGTTAGTGTATGATCTCTCCATTTTCTTTTTGGAGGCACTCAGTGCTATGAGTTTTCCTCTTAGCAAAGCTTTCATGTGTCCCATAGATTGGGGTATATTGTGTCTTCATTTTCATTAAGTTCTAAAAAGTCTTTAATTTCTTTCTTTATTTCTTCCTTGACCAAAGTATCATTGAGTAGAATATTCTTCAGTTTCCATGTGTAGGTGGGTTTTCTGTTGTTTTTGTTGCTATTGAAGACCACTTTTACTCCATAGTGATCTGATAGGAGGCATGGGATTAGTTCGATCTTCTTATATTTGTTGAGGTCTGTCTTGTGCCCAATTATATGGTCGATTTTGGAAAAGGTATCATGAGGTGCTGAGAAAAAGGTATATTCTTTTGCTTTAGGATAGAATGTTTTATATATATATATATATATCTGTTAAATCTAATTGGTCCAAAGCTTTAATTAGTTTCACTGTGTCCCTGTTCAGTTTCTGTTTTCCTGATCGGTCCATTGAAGAAAGTGCAGTGTTGAAGTCACCCACAATTATTGTGTTAGGTGCAATGTGTGCTTTGATCTTTAGTAAAGTTTCGTTTATGAATGAGGGTTCCCTTGCATTTGGAGCATAGATGTTCAGCATTGAGAGTTCTTCTTGTTGTATTTTTCCTTTGACCAGCAAGAAGTGTCCCTCAGAGTCTTCTTTTGTTGAATTCGGGTTGAAAGTCACTTTTATCTGATAGTAGAATGGCTACTCCAGCTTGTTTCCTGAGACCATTTGCTTGTAAAATTGTCTTCCAGCCTTTTACTCTAAGGTAGTGTTTGTCTTTGACCCTGAGGTATGTTTCCTGTATGCAGCAAAATGTAGGGTCCTGTTTACGTATCCAGTCAGTTAGTCTATGTCTTTTTATTGGGCATTGAGCCCATTGATGTTAAGAGATATTAAGGAATAATGATTATTACTTCCTGTCATTTTTGATGTTATTTTTTAAATTTGATTGGTTATCATCTTTTGGGTTTTATGAAAGAGGGTTACTATCTTGCTTTTTCCAGGGAGAAGTTTCCCTCCTTGTATTGGTGTTTTCCTCCTATTATCCTTTGTAGGGCTGGCTTTGTGGATAGATATTGGGTAAACTTGGATTTGTCATGGAATATCTTAGTTTCTCCATCTATAGTGATTGAAAGTTTTGCTGGGCATAGTAGTTATGGCTGGCATTTGTGTTCTCTTAGAGTCTGCTTGAGATCTGCCCAGGATCTTCTAGCTTTCATAGTCTCAAGTGAGAAGTCTGGTGTGATTCTGATAGGTCTTCCTTTATATGTTACTTGGTCTTTTTCTCTTACTGCCTTTAATATTCTTTCTTTGTTCAGTACATTTGGGGTTTTGATTATTATGTGACAGGAGGTATTTCTGTTCTGGTCCAGTCTGTTTGGGATTCTGTAGGCTTCTTGTATAATCATGGGCATCTCTCTCTTTAGGTTAGGTATGTTTTCTTCCATAATTTTATTGAAGATATTTGCTGGCCCTTTAAGTTGTAAATTTTCACTCTCATCTATGCCTGTAATCCTTAGGTTTGGTCTTCTCATTGTGTCCTGGATTTCTTGGATGCTTTGGGTTACAAGCTATTTGCATTTTGCATTTTCTTTAAGTGTTGAGTCCATGCATCTGAGATTCTTTCTTCTATCTCTTATATTCTGTTGTTGATATTTGCATCTCTGTCCCCTGATTTCTTCCCAAGGCTTTCTATCTCCTGAGTTGTCTCCCTTTGCGTTTTCTTAGTTGTTTCTACTTCTGATTTTAGATCCTGGATGGTTTTGCTTAGCTCCTTCACTTGCTTGTTTGTGTTTTCCTGTAATTCTTTAAGAGATTTTTGTGTTTCCTCTTTCATGACCTCAGCCTGTTGACCAAAGCTTTCCTGTAGTTCTTTAGGTGATTTTTGCATTTCCTCCTTATTGGCTTTTGTATTCTCCTGAATTTCTTTCAATGATTGTGTTTTCCTTGTAAGGGCTTCTAACTTTTGATCCATTTTCTCCTGAATTTCTTTAAGTATGTCCTTCATGTGTTCCTGAACCAGCATCATGACCAGTGATTTTAAATCCAAATCTTGTTTTTCTGGTGTGATGGGGTATCCAGAACATGCTGTTAAAGGAGGATTGGGTTCAGATGTTGCCATATTGTCTTGATTTTTGTTAGTGACATTCCTGCGTTTGCCTTTTGCCATCGAGTTCTCACTGCTGTTAGTTGGTTTTGTTGTCAATGCTGGACTCACCAGTGAAAGTTGTCTCTTCCCAGCTGGCCTCTGGTGCACAGCCCACCTTCTGCACTGCCTGGAGGCAGTATTCTGTGGCCCAGGATGTTCAGATCCCAAGCAGACACCTGAAGGCTCCTGCCTGGGGCCTGTTGGACACACCAAAGCACAATAACTACTCCCAGCTGGCCTCCTGGTTCCCCTCTGGCCTCTAGCAGGACCTGGAGATGTGGTGTTGTAGCCCAGGTTGTTCTGGATCCTGAAGCAGAGATCTGAAGGCTCCCGCCAGAGGCCTCAGGACTAGAACCTATGCTCTGTGGGGTCGGACCCACATTGTGTCCTCCCAGTCTGCCTCCGGGTGCACACCAGCCTCTTGTACTTCCTGGAAACTGAGTGCTGTGTCCCATGCTGTTCAGATCCCAAAGCAGACACCTGAACGCTCGCACTGTGGCCTGCTGTACTCACCAGAGCACACTGACTCTTCCCAGCTGGCCTCCGGGTGCCCCTCTGGCCTCCTGCAGGTCCTGGAGATGTGATGTTGTAGCCCAGGCTGTTCTGGATCCCGAAGTGGAGATCTGAAGGCTCTCGCCAGAGGCCTCAGGACTGGAACCTCCTGCTTTTCATTTCTAATTTTGTTAATTTAGATACTGTCTCTGTGCCCTTTGGTTAGTCTTGCTAAGAGTTTATCTATCTTGGTGATTTTCTCAAAGAACCAGCTCCTGGTTTTGATGATTTTTTGTATGGTTCTCTTTGTTTCCACTTGACTGATTTCAGCCTTGAGTTTGATGATTTCCTGTCTTCTACTACTCCTGGGTGAATTAGCTTCTTTTTGTTCCAGAACTTTCACTTTAAGGTGCTAGTGTATGCTCTCTCCCATTTCTTTTTGAAGGTACTCAGAGCTGTGAGTTTTCCTCTTAGCACTGCTTTCATTGTGTCCCATAGATTTGGGTATGTTGTGCTTTCATTTTCGTTAAATTCTAAAAAGTCTTTGATTTCTTTCTTTATTTCTTCTTTGGCCAAGGTATCATTGAAGTAGAATATTGTTCAGCTTCCATGTGTATATGGGCTTTCTGTTGTATTTGTTGCTATTCAAGGCCACTCTTACTCCATAGTCATCTGATAGGAGGCATGGGACTAGTTCAACCTTCTTATATTAGTTGAGGTCTTGTGACTCAAGACCTTGTTCACTTTGGAGAAGGTATTATGAGGTGCTGAGAAAAAGATATATTCTTTTGCTTTAGGGTGAAATGTTACATAAAGGTCTGTTAAATCCAATCGGCCCAAAGCTTCATTTAGTTTTACTGTATCTCTGTTTAGTTTCTGTTTTCCTGATCGCTCAGTCCATTGAGGAGAGTGGAGTGTTGAAGTCACCCACAATTATTGTTTTACGTGCAATGTGTCCTTTGAGATTTAGTAAAGATTCTTTTGTGAGTGATGGTGTCCTTGCATTTGGAGTGTAGATGTTCAGAATTGAGAGTTCTTGGTGGATTTTTCCTTTGCCCAGCAAGAAGTGTCCTTCCCTGTCTCTTTTGATGACTTTAGGTTGAAAGTCAATTTTATCTGACATTAGAATGGCTACTCCAGCTCGTTTCCTGAGACCATTTGCTTGTAAAATTGTCTTCCAGCATTCAAGGCCCATACCTAAACATAGTAAATGCAATATACAGCAAACAAGTAGCCAGCATAAAACTAAATGGAGAGAAACTTGAAGCAATCCCACTAAAATCAGGGACTAGACAGGGCTGCCCCTTTCTCCTTATCTTTTCAATATTGTACTTGAGGTACTAGCTCAGGCAATTAGACAACATAAGGAGGTCAACGGGATACAAATTGGAAAGGAAGAAGTCAAACTATCATTATTTGCAGATGATATGATAGTCTACCTAAGTGACCCAAAAAACTACATTAGAGAACTCCTACAGCTGATAAACAACTTCCGCAATGTGGCAGGTTATAAAATCACTCAAGCAAATCAGTAGCCTTCCTATACTCAAAGGATAAGCAGGCTGAGAAAGAAATTAGGGAAATGACACCCTTTACAATAGCCACAAACAGTATAAAGTACCTTGGGGTGACTCTTACCAAACATGTGAAAGATCTGTATGACAAGAACTTCAAGACTATGAAGAAGGAAAAGGAAGAAGACCTCAAAAGATGGAAAAACCTCCCATGCTCATGGATCAGTAGGATTCATATAGTTAAAATGGCCATTTTGCCAAAAGCAATATACAGATTCAACACAATACCCATCAAAATCCCAACTCAATTCTTCACAGAGTTAGAAAGAGCCATCCTCAAATTCATCTGGAATAAGAAATAACCCAGGATAGCTAAAACTATTCTCAACAATAAAAGAAATTCTAGGGGTATCAGTATTCCTGACCTCAAGCAATACTACAGAGCAATAGTGTGAAAAACTGCATGTTATTCGTACAGTGACAGGCAGGCAGATAAATGGAACAGGATTGACGATCCAGAAAGAACCCACACACCTATGGCCACTTGATCCTCAACAAAGGCACTGAAAACATCCAATGGAAAAAAAAAGATAGCATTTTCAACAAATGGTGCTGGTTCAACTGGAAGTCAGCATGCAGAAGAATGGGAATTGATCCATCCTTGTCTCCTTGTACTAAGCTCAACTCCAAATGGATCAAGGACCTCCACATAATGCCAGAAACTCTAAAGCTAATAGAAAAGAAACTGGGGAAGACCCTTGAGGACATGGATACAGGGGGAATGTTTCTGAGGAGATCACCAATAGCGTATGCTCTAAGATCAAGAATTGACAAATGGGACCTCATAAAATTACAAAGTTTCTGTAAGGCAAAGGACACCATCAAAAGGACAAATCTGCAACCAACAATTTGGGAAAAGATCTTCACCAACCCTACATCAGATAGATGGATAATATCCAATATATATAAAGAACTCAAAAAGTTAGACTCCAGAAAACCAAATAAACCTATTACAAAATGGAGTATAGAGTTAAACAAAGAATTTTCACCTGAAGAACTTTGGGTGGCGGAGCATCTTAAAAAATGCTCTACTTCATTAACCATTGTGGAAATGCAAATCAAAACAACCCTGAGATTTCACCTTACACCAGTCAGAATGACTAAGATTAAAAATTCAGGAGACAGCAGATGTTGGCAAGGTAGTGGAGAAAGAGAAACACTCCTTCACTGCTGGTGGGGTTGCATATTGGTACAACCACTCTGGAAATCAGTCTGGCAGTTCCACCGAAATCTGGGCACCTCATTTCCAGAAGATCCTGCTATACCAATCCTGGGCATATACCCAGAAGATTCCCCAGCATGTAATAAGGATACATGTTCCACTATGTTCATAGCAGCCCTATTTATAATTGCCAGAAGCCGGAAAGGACCCAGGTATCCCTCAACAGAAGAGTGGATGCAAAATGTGTGATATATATATATATATATATATATATATATATATATATATATATATATATATATGCAGTGGAGTACTATTCAGCCATTAGAAACAATGAATTCATGAAATTCTTAGGCAAATGGATGGAGCTGGAGAACATCATACTAAGTGAGGTAACCCAGACTCAAAGGATAAATCATGGTATGCACTCACTAATAAGTGGATATTAACCTAGAAAACAGGAATACCCAAAACATAATATACACATAAAATGAGGTACAAGAAGCATGGAGGAGTGTCCCCTTGTCCTGGAAAGACTCAGTGAAGCAGTTTAGGGCAAAACCAGAACAGAGATGTGGGAGGGAAAACAGGGGGAGGGAAGGGGGCTGATGGGACTTTCGGGGAGTGGGGGTCTAGAAAAGGGGAAATCATTTGAAATGTAAATAAAAATATATCAAATAAAAAAAAAAGAAAAAAACCAAAAAAATTGTCTTCCAGCCTTTTACTGAAAGGTCGTTTTTTTTTTTTTCTTTGACACTGAGGTGTATTTCCTGTATGCAGAAAAATGTAGGGTCCTATTTCCTTATCCAGTCTGTTGGCCTATATCTTTTTATTGGGGAAATTGAGTCAATTGATATTAAGAGATATTGAGGACTAGTAATTATTGCTTCCTGTCATTTTTGATGTTACTTTTATATTTGCATGGTTATCTTCTTTTGGATTTGATGAAAGAAACTATACCTTGCTTTTTCCAGGGTATATTTTCCCTCCTTGTATTGATGTTTTCCCCCTATTATCCTTTGTAGGGCTGGATTTGTGGAAAGATATTGTGTAAGTTTGTTTTTGTCATGGAATGTCTTGGCTTCTCCATCTATGGTGATTGAGAGTTTTGCTGAGGTAGTCTTGGATGACAATTGTGTTCACTTGGAGTTTCCATGAGATTGACCCAGGATCTTGTAGCTTTCATGGTCTCTGATGAGAAGTCTGCTGTCATTCTGATAGTTCTGCCTTTATATGTTACTTGACCTTTTTCTCTTACTGGTTTTAATATTCTTTCTTTGTTTTGTGCATTTTGTGTTTTGACTATTATGTGATGAGAGGAATTTCTTTTCTAGTACAAACTATTTGGAGTTCTTGTATATTTTTGGGCATCTCTTTCTTTAAGTCAGATAAGTTTTCTTCTATAATTTTGTTGAAGATATTTACTGGTCCTTTAATTTGGGAATCTTAACTCTTCTATACCTGTTATACTTAGGTTTGGTCTTCTCATTGTGTCCTGGATTTTCTGGATGTTTCAGGTTAGGAGCAATTTGCATTTTGCATTTTTTGACTGTTGTGTCAATGTTTTCTATACTATCTTCTAAACTTGAGATTCTTTCTTCCATCTCTTCTATTCTGCTGGTGATGCTTGCATCTATGACTCCTGATCTCTTTCTTAGGTTTTCTATCTCCAGAGTTGTCTCCCTTTGTTATTTCTTTATTGTTTCTATTTCCATTTATAGATCCTGCATGGTTTTGTTCAATTCCTTCACCTGTTTTGTTGGGCTTTCCTATAATTCATTAAGGGAATTTTGGGGTTCCTCTTTAAGAGCTTCTAGCTTTTCACCCATATTCTCCTTTATTTCTTGAATGGAGTTATTCAAGTACATCTTAAATTCCAGAGTTGTCTCCCTTTGTTATTTCTTTATTTTTTCTATTTCCATTTATAGATCATGCATGGTTTTGTACAATTCCTTCACCTGTTTTGCTGTGTTTTCTTGTAATTCATTAAGAAATTTTTGTGTTTCCTCTTTAAGTGCTTCTAGCTTTTCACCTGTGTTCTCTTTTATTTCTTGAATGGAGTTATTCTTTAGTTATTCAAGTCTATCTTAAAGTCCTCTATCATCATCATGAAATGTGACTTTAAATGAGAATCTTGCTTTTCTGGTGTGCTGTGGTGTTCAAGGTTCACTGTGATGGGATAGCTGGGTTTGGATAATGCCAAATAGCTTTGGTTTCTGTTGCTTATATCCTTGCACTTGCCTCTCAATGCAGTAACCAGTCATGCACTAAAGCCTTCATATCATGACCCAAAATGATCTTTTCTCTTTAAAAATGTTGATTATCTAAATCAGTGTTTCTCACCCTTCCTAATCTGCAGCCTTTTAATAAAATTCTTCATGTTGTGGTGATCCTCTAGTCATAAAATTATTTGCATTGCTAATTCATATTTTTGTTGGTTATAAGTGGCATAATGTAAATATTTTTGTAGATATAGGTTTGTCAATGGGGTCTCAATTCAAAAGTTGAAAACCACTGATCTAAATTTTCTTGCTATTTTGATGAAACCTAACACAGACGATTTAGACGACAGGGCTGGTGTATTAGTTTGGGTTCTCTAGAGTCACAGAACATATGGGCAGTCTTTATATAGTTAGGGAACTTGTCGATGACTTAGTCTATAGTCCATCTCCCCAACAATGGTCAGCAGCAGCTGTGGATGGAAGTCCAAGGATCTAGCAGTTGCTCATTCTCACGAGGCAAGCAGGCAAGGAAGAGTGAGTAGATCTTCCTTCTTCCAATGTTCTTATCTAGATCTCCAGCAGAGGGTGTAGCCCAGATTAAAGGCTGTAGGTCTCCAGCAGAGGTGTGGCCCAGATTAAAGGAGAGTGGGTCTCCAGCAGAGGTCGTGGCCCAGATTAAAGGCATGTATCCCTGTGCCTTTAATCACAGATGATCTTGAACTCAGAGATCTCCTTGTCTTAATCTTCTGGAATTCATAGCCACTATGCTTCAAGATCTCCATGACAAGATCCAGGACAGAAACTTATATCTCTGAGCCTCCAGATTAGGATCACAGATGAGCCTTCCAATTCTAGATTGTAGTTCATTCCAGATATAGTCAAGTTGACAACCAGGAATAGCCACTACAGCTGGTAAGGCAGCTCAGCAGTTAAGAGCACTGACTGCTTTTCCAGAGGTTCTAAGTTCAATTTCCAGCAACTACAAAGTGGCTGACAACCATCTGTAATGAAAGCTAGTGACCTCTTCTGGTGTGTCTGAAGACAGCTACAGTGTACTTTATTGTGTTTATTTATTTACTTATTTATTTATGATGAAATAAATAAGTCTTCTTTAAAAAGATTTAAAAAATACACAAAAATCATGTTGAAAATGACATTCATCTAATAACCTTAAAAATTTAGGCTGGCTGTGGATATGGCTCAGTAAAGCATGTGCTTTGCAAGCCCAGGGACCCGAGATAGATTCATTCCCAGAACCAAATTAAAGTGTTCGTTGTGGCACATGCTTATAGTTTCAGAGCTGGGAGCTGGAGACAGAAGGATCCCATTGAGATGCCCTTGGCCTGTAAAGATCCTAGATCAGGAGTAAGGATGGCTGTGAGTCACCATGTGGTTGCTGGTGTTTGAACTCAGGACCTTTGGAAGAGCAGTTGGTGCTCTTGCCCTCTGAGCCATCTTTCCTGCCTTGTGCTGAACTTAATGAAATTGGTTTAGTCTAGGATGAACCTATCCCAAACCTGTTGAAAAACCACAGTTATGGATCTGGCTTTTGAGATGGACCATTACAATGGAATGTTGTGTTCTGCTTAATTTTGACAGTAATTTAATACCTATGTTTCTTTGTTTTTTATTTTTAGAGCCAGTGACAACAAGACTTAAGAATGCAAACTAGATGTGGTAAACATCCAGAAAATGCAGAGACAAGAAGAAAATGCACAGTATTAGTACTGGGATGTTTGAGATAGGGTCTCCATGGCCCTGGCTGTCCCTGTTAATCTGTCTAGTTATCAGGACATCATCTGGCATGTCCTGCAGAGTTGATTCTTGTACATTCTTGTGGGCTGTATGTAAATGGATTGTTTTTCCATTTACATCCTGTTCTGTGAAGGTTGTGGTGAGCTCACTCGGACCAAGCTGGCCTTAGGAATTTATGGCAATCCTGCCTCCCAACTGTAGATTACAGATAAGTGTCACCAAGCTAGCCAGAGAATGCTTCCTATTAAAGAATTAAGCAAATGGAGTCCAAACCAGTTGAACTTTAGAAAACATAAAGCTAGGCTTAAGGTACTGCATGAATAAAGCATGGTATGGTTTCAGATGTATTTGTGATACAATGGGATCTTGGTATTAATGGGATGGGAAAAATGGAATGCCAGATAAGGCTGAATGCTACATACATTGTAGTTTCTGAGCAGATGTGTTCAAATTGTATTGCATTTTCAGTAAGATGCTGTGATGAGAATTTGATGTGTTCATTATGCATTGAAGGAGGAACATGGTCAGGTTTTACAGGGTGGGGATTAGGGGTGTTATGTTTATGTGTGCAATTGCCCTTTTGTGCCAGAGTGGCATATTGGATCTCATGCTAGAGTTCAGCTGCTGTGAGGGAGCTAGGTAATGAACTTGGATCCTGAAAGCAGTTAGCACATTTGACCACTGAGCCATCCCCATCACTGACCTGAACAAGAGACAAGTTCAAACAAGGCATTGTTTTAGTGGGGAGTAAACTTATTTTCCATTAAATTTACTAACTCAAACCTTTTAATATACACTGGATGAGATTTTTGGCTAAGCCTCCCAATTTAGAGATTCTGACTGAATAATTCTTTTTGTTAATAAAGGGCTAATACTATTTATCACCTGGGGCCTGTAGCTTGTTAAGGAACTTACCTGAGATCTCAGTAGAGACTCAAGCCTTAAAAAAAAAAGCTGGGGTCTGGGGCTGGAGAAATGACTGCAATTCAAAGAACCTGGGTGTTGACAGTGCACACCTTTAATCCAGGCACTCCTGGTTCCAGGCTCACACTGTCCCTCCCCCTAACACCACGTACCTCCTCTGAGAGAGTGGAGATTCCCCCATCCCCAGTATCCCAGGGATGGCTCAGCAGTTATTAGCACAGGCTGTTCTTCAAGAGGTCATGAGTTGAAGCCCCAGCAACCACAAATAGTCTCAGAGCCATCTATAAAGTGAGCTGTTGGCCTCTTCTGTCATGCAGGTGCACATGCTGATTGAGAAATATATTTAGTTTGCTTTGTTTTATTTGAGTCAGGGTGTAGCTTTGGCTTTCCTGGAGCTGAAGTTTGTAGGCCAAGCTGGCCTTGAACCACAGATTGCCCAGCCCCTGCTCCAGAGTGCTGGGGTTGAAGGTGAGTGCCTCCACACCCAGCTTGGAAGAAGGATTCCCAATTGAGAAAACACATACATAGAATTGGCCTATCCTATGGGCAAGTCTAGAGCACTTTGTTAATTAATGGTTGCTCAGCATCACTCCTGGGAAGGTGAGACTGAGTAGTATAAGGAAACAAGCTGTGCTGGGTGCTGGTGTCCAGCAGTTCTCTGCGAGCTGAGGACAAACAAAGAAACACTTTATTAGGAAAACAGAAAACTGAGCAAGCCACTGGGCACCTTTCTCCCATGGAGCCATTCCTCCATGGCTTCTGCTTCAGCTCTTTCCTTGAGTTCTTCCCTGATTTTCCTGAGTGATGGAGTGTGGCCTGAGTCCTGAGAGTTGAAATAAACCCTTTCTTCCCCAAGTTACTTTTGGTCTTGGTGTTTATTACAGCGATGGAAACCCTAACTAAGAAGGGAGCCCTTAGGTAAAATATAACCCCCTTGAGAAATAGCTTTCAAAAGAATTATTTGAAAATCTTAACATGACGACTGTACATTACATTGGGCAGTGGTGGAACACACCTTTAATCCCAGCACTTGGGAGGCAGAGGTAGGTGGATGTCTGAGTTCAAGGTGAGCCTGGTCTACAGACTGAGTTGCAGGACAGCCAGAGCTATACACAGAAAGCACGTCTTGAAAAAACAAACAAAAAAAAACCCATAAAACAACAAACAAACAAACAAACAAAATTTGTACATTCCTGGTCTAGCAAGATATTTCAATGAGTAAGGACACTTAACACCAAACTTGAGGACCTGCTTCCCCAACCCAAGATGCCCTCTGATCTCCATATTCCTAGCATGGTATCTATCTGCATACGCTCACAAATAAATATAAAAATACAAAAAGAAAAACTTTTGGGGACTGTTTCTGTTATCACTAGAGGAAGCAGATTCCTTGCTCTGAGGTCGAGTGATAGAAGCTCCAAAAGAATCAAAATCTTAAGTGTAAGACTTTAATGAAGCTACTCATCTGAACTAAAAAAAGATGCTGCTTATCATTGGACACAACAGAAGAAAGTGTTCCTAAAAGCTTATCACAAACTGAAGGTCTGGGACTGGACAGATGACTCTGAATAAGAGAGAGAATTATTGTTCTTGAGGACCTGAGTTAAAATCTCAACAGCTATCTAGTCAGACAGGTCACAACTACCTGTAACTCCAACTTAAAAGGTAATCCCACACCTCTGACTTCTGTGGGTGCCTGCACTCACACAGTGCACAGGTGCTCAGACATACATAAAAACAAAATCTTAAAAACAAACTGAAGCCCCAACTGGATAACTGGACGTGTTCCAAAATAAGAAAGATCAACTGGTAAAGGGCCTTGAGGTCAAGCCTGACTAGACACCCCATGGACCATACTGTAAAGGAGAAACCAACCTGTCCTCTGTCCTCCATGTGTATAACATGGCACAGCTCGATAGACACACCAAACAAAAATATGTTGGAGAAAATAGAAGGTTGATTTAAAGGAAAGGAAGGATAGAAGAGAGACCTCAGTGAGAGAGGAAGCCCATAGCCTCTCAATTTGTGCCAGTTTAAGGGGTACCTTTAGAGATCGCCCTCCCCTGCTCAGAGAAAAAGTGACAGGGGATGGAGGAACGATTTAAGATGGGGTGACCTGGAGGGAAGCAGTAAGTGGGATGTAAAGGGAATAATTAAATAAATAAAATTAAATTTACAAAAATATGGTGTTCAGACCCAAACAGTATTCTCAACAGATGAATCTTAAATGTCTGAGAAGCACTTAAGGAAATGTACATCCTTAGTTATCAGGTAAGGACAAATCAAATTGACTCAGATTTCACCTTCACATTCATCAAAATGGCTGAGAAAAAAAATGCTAAGTTACAGTTCATCCTGGAAAAGATGTGGAGCAAAGAGAACACTCCTCCATTGCTGGTGGGAATGCAAACTTGTGCAGATGCTTTGGAAATCAATTTGGTAGTTTCTCAGAAAAGTGGAAATAGAACTATCTCAAGGCCCAGGTATACCACTCCTGGGTATACAACAATAAGATGCTCTAACATTTAATCCAAGCACTTGGGAGGCAGAGGCAGGTGGATTTCAAGGTTCCAGGCCAGGCTGGTCTACAGAGTGAGTTCCAGGACAGCCAGGGCTACACAAAGAAACCCTGTCTCAAAAGCCAAAAAAAAAAAAAAAAAAAAAAAAAAAAAAAAAAAAAAAAGATGCTCTATCATACCATAAGGACACCTGCTCAACTATGTTCTTAGTAGCTTTATTCATAATAAGCAGAAACAGAAAACAACCAAAAAATGGATAAAGAAAATGTGGTACGTTTACTGTCTTAGTCAGGGTTTTTATTCCTGCACAAACATCATGACCAAGAAGCAAGTTGGAGAGGAAAGCGTTTATTTAGCTTACACTTTCACATTGCAGTTTATCACTAAAGGAAGTCAAGACTGGAACTCAAGCAGGTCAGGAAGCAGGAGCTGATGCAGAAGCCCTGGAGGGATGTTTCTTACTGGCTTGCTTCCTCTGGCTTGCTTGG
Source organism: Apodemus sylvaticus (assembly GCF_947179515.1). Taxonomy (NCBI): domain Eukaryota; kingdom Metazoa; phylum Chordata; class Mammalia; order Rodentia; family Muridae; genus Apodemus; species Apodemus sylvaticus. The sequence continues at coordinate 37,504,246 of NC_067478.1, forward strand.
CCTGCCCTCTTATAGAACCCAAGAGTACCAGACCAGGGATAGTACCACCCACAAGGGGCCCTCCCACCCTTGATCACTAATTGAGAAAATGCCCCGCAGCTGGATATCACTAATTGAGAAAATGCCCCGCAGCTGGATCTTATGGAGGCACTTCCCCAACTGAAACTCCTTTCTCTGTGATAACTCCAGCCTGTGTCAAGTTGACACACAAAACCAGCCAGTACAATTGACCCCTTGTCAACTTGACACACAAACACATCACTGTTAAGCCTCAACCCTTTCTTACTCATCCCCAAAATCTAAATTATTTTAAAAGTCCCACAGTCTTTACACATTAAAAGTTCAACCACTTCAAAATGTCCAATATCTTTAAAATTCAAAGTCTTTTAAAGATTCAAAGTCTCTCAACTCTGGGATCCACTAAAATGCTTTCTACCTTCAAGAGGGAAACATATCAGGGCACAGTCACAACCAAAAGCAAAACTCAAACCCCAATGATTCAATGGCTGGGATCCAACTCACGATTTTCTGGGTTCCTCCAATGGTTTGGGTCACTTCTCCAGCTCTGCCCTTTGTAGCACACAGCTTGTCTGCTAGGCTCCAGCTGCCTGTACTCCACTGCTGCTGCTGTTCTTGGTGGTCATTGCATGGTACTGGCATCTCCAAAACGCTGCTATCTTCCACTGTAATTAGGCTTCACCAATAGCCTCTCATAGGCTCTCTTCATGGTGACAAGCCTCTGCTCCTATACATGTCCCCTTCAAGTCCTGGGCCATCAATTGCAACTGAGGCTGCACCTTCACCAATGGCCTTCCGTGGCCTCTCACTGTGCCAAGATCCTCAGCTGCACTTCATGACCCCTTCATGCCTTCAAAACCAGTACTGTCTAGGTGACTCATACACAGTACCAAGTCCAGCCACAGCACAAATACAACTGTGGCTATCTCTGGAACACACTCTCTGCGCTCTCAGAAAACACTTTCAAGATTATTTCATCTCAGTGATGCTGGTCTCTTCTTAATCACTGCTAATTTCTTAGCTCCAGGTAACCAGCATCAATAGTCTCAGTAACACAAAGGTTTGCTTTAGTGGTTCTGGTATCTTGTTACTTACAGCTGATTCTTCAACCCCAGATAACAAAAACCACAGAATCTTCACAATCAAAACATGGTCACTTTAAGAGTCTTTAATCTTCCCTCTGAAATTTCACAAGTCAGGCCTTCATCTTCTGCACTGTATGTAACATTTTCTTCCAAGCTCCTACACAACTTTCCACAGCTTCTCTAGCTCAAAGTTCCAAAGTCCTTGCACAGTCCTCCCCAAAGCATGGTCAGGTTGTCACAGGAATACCCCACTATGCTGGCACCAATTTGTCTTAGACAGGGTTTCTATTCCTGCACAAACATCATGACCAAGAAGCAAGGTGGGGAGGAAAGGGTTGCAATCCATCACTAAAGGATGTCAGGGCTGAAACTCAAGCAGGTCAGGAAGCAGGAGGTGATGCAGAGGCCATGGAGGGATGTTTCTTACTGGCTTGCTTCCTCTGGCTTGCTTGGCCTGCCCTCTTATAGAACCCAAGAGTACCAGCCCAGGGATAGTACCACCCACAAGGGGCCCTCCCACCCTTGATCACTAATTGAGAAAATGCCCCACAGCTGGATCTCATGGAGGCACTTCCTCAACTGAAACTGCTTTCTCTGTGATAACTCCAGCCTGTGTCAAGTTGACACACAAAACCAGCCAGGACATTTACAAAAAGGAATATTACTCAAATATTAAAAACAATGACACCATTAAATATGTAGGCAAATTGATGAATCTAGAAAAGATCATCCTGACGGGCAGTGGTGACACAAACCTGTAATCCCAGCACTCTGGGAGGCAGGGGAAGGTGGATTTCTGAGTTTGAGGCCAGCCTGGTCTACAGAGTGAGTTCCAGGACAGCCAGACCTATACAGAGAAACCCTGCCTCAAAAAAAAAACAAAAAACAAAAAACAAAAAACAAAGCTAAAAACCAAAGCAAACAAACAAAGAAAAATAGAAAGAAAGAGTGGGAAAAAAGGAAGAAAGGAAGGAAGGAAGGAAGGAAGGAAGGAAGAAAGGAAGAAAGGAAGAAAGGAAGAAAAGAAGAAAGGAAGAAAAGATCATCCTCGGAGAGGTAACCCAGACCCAGAAAGAAAAACATGGTATATATTCACTTATAAGTGTATATAAGCCACAAAGTAGAGGATAACCATTCTCCAATCTACAGACATAATGAAGCTAAGTATCAAGGAGACCTGTGAGGAACACTTTTGGAGTTAACTTTGCTTGTGATTAATCATGAATGAGTCTGCCGACACCTGTCTTTGTTTTTGATTAAGATGTGTTATGCTCTCCAAGTTCCTCTGCTTAGGCATATGTCATGGAGAGACTGTCCTAGTCTGATGGAAACAGCCTTACTCAAACATAGATACTGTGTACCATAAATCTCCCACATAATGATTTATGGTCACTGTTTATCTTCTTGGAAATGGTCATGCTTGGTGTTGCTTGCCTTTAAAAGACACTGAGGAAATACACTTGCTGCTGGCATGGTATTCACCAACAGCCTTCCCAGGCCTCTGTTTCTGGAAACTTCTTGCTGCCTTTCCTAAAATCCTCCCCACTCCCCCAGTGGTGACTCCCACACTGACTGACCTGCTGGCTCCTGCCAGGTCCCAAGGAGTGATGCTTGAATCTCACTGAGAAGGGGACTTAAAATAGACATAGAGGTGCTTGGAAGGAGGGATTGGGTTGGGGAATGTTTAGGGAAGGGAACAGGAGAGATCAATTATGAGGATGATAGAGGAAAACAGAACTGGGAGAGGGGACTGGAAGTAGTTGTGGGGAGGTAGAAGCATCTCTGGGAAGAGGTAGAAACCTAGGACAGTGGAAACTCCAGGAATCTTTGAAGGTATCTGTACCTAAGACTCCTAGCAATGGAAGATATGGAGCCTAGAAACGCCACCTCCTTCTACCAGAAAAGACTTACAGTGCAGGCTGAGAACACCAAAACAGCCAAACAACCTTCAACCCACAATTTGTCCTTCCTACAAGATGTTCAAGAGTAAAGATGAAGCAGAAATTGATGGAGAGGCCAAAGAAATACTGAACATACTTGAGACTCATGACATGAGGGAAAGCCCACTGACACTATTAATCATATTTGGCCATACTTGCAGATCGGTGCCTAGCATAACTGTCATCTGGAAACAGATGCAGAGACCCACAGTGAAACATTAGGTAGACCTTGAGGAATTCTGTGTAAGACAGGGAGGAAGGATTGAGAGAGCCAAGAAGTCAAGGACACTACAAGAAAACCTACAGAATCAACTGACCAGAACCACTGAACAGAGAACATTGATGGGCTGGACTTAGGTCCTCTGCACATATGTAACAGATATGCAGCTTGGTGTTCATAGGGATCATGCCTGTGCAGGGGATGTCAGTGACTTTGTTGCCTGTCCTGAGCTACCCGCCTCCTAATTGGGCTGCCTTGTCTAGCCCCAGTAGAAGAAGATGTGCCTAGTCTTACTGCAATGTGATATGCCAATGAGGGTTAATATCCATGGGAGTCTTCTTTTCTGAGAAGAAGGGGATGAGGGATAGTAGAAGGGGAAGTGAGGAGAGACTGGGAGGATAAGAAGGAGGGGAAGATGCAGTTGGGACATAAAGTTAATTATCAATTAATTAATGAATGGGAAAAAACACTCATGGTATTGACATTAAAAACAGATTGATCAGTGGAATCAAATCAAAGACACAGTAAGAAATCCACACACACATTGAATCCTGATTTTTGATATAAAAGGCAGAAATTCACAATGGTGAAAAGAAAACACCTTCAACAAATAGTGCTGATCTATTTCGATCTGAAGCTGTAGAGGAATGCAAATTGATGCATATCTATTTCCCTATGTAAAACTCAAGACCAAGTGGATTGAAGACCTCAATATAAAACAAAATACAGTGTACCTGATAGAAGAGAAAGTGGGGGAAAGGCTTGAACTCATTGGCACAGGAAACAACTTCTTAAACATAAAACCAGTAGAACAGGCACTACAAACAATGATTAACTAATGGGCCTTCACGAAACTGAAAAGCATGTGTATAGAAAAGTACAGCATCAATAGGATAAAATGGCAGCCTTTAGAATAGAAAAAGATTTTTACCAACTCAACATTCAGTAGAGGGCTAATATCTAAAATATATGAAAAACTTAAGAATCTAGTCATCAACCAACTAAATAGTCCAATTATAAAATAGAATACACATGTAACCAGAGAATTCTCAATGGAGGAATTATAAATGTCTGAGAAACACTTTAATGTTCAAAATCCTCAGTCATCAGGGAAATTCAAATCAAAACACCTTTGAGATTCCATCCTATACCTGTCAGTGGTTAAGATCAACAACATGAGTGACAGCTCATGCTGGTTATTAGGGGAACAAACCACTATCTCTGGAAATTGTAATAACTTGTACAAACTTTATGGAAATCAATATAGTTCCTCAGAAAACTGGGAACTGATCTCTCAAGACGCAGCTATACCACTAATGGGCATTTACCCAAAGGGTACACTATACTATCATAAAAACACTTGCTCACATAATTCAACGTGGCTTTATTCATAATAGCCCAAAACTGGAAACAACATTAAATTTCCCTCAAATGAAGAATGAATAAATTAAATGTCGTACTTTTATTTCCATGCAAATTATCATTTATTAGGAATTACTGAAAAATAAACACTTCAAATAAGTATCACTTGTACGATTACTGATGTCCTTTTAAAGAATATTTTAGGTATTAGTTATTTTTGTGTTATTTAGTTATTAGAAGAAACTTGTATATATTAATGTGGGTGCCAGTGAAGGACACAAGCAGGCATATCCCCTCTTGGGAGGGAGCTGGTTTTGAGCCATCCAGCAAGAAACAGAAGTTGAGTCTTCCTCAGGCCCTTGATACCCTGTTTTTGAATGTGACAACATAATAGCTTTCTTCCCAAATTTTGTTGATATGAGCATGTTTAGGCACTGAGTATAATGACCATTTGTAGGATCAAATAAGTATAACCACACTACTGCTCACAATACTCAGTGTCTAGGCTGCTGTATCCAATCACAACCTCAGCATAATATTCTTCCATTACCATAGATATTTTATTCACATTTCTAACACAAATGAGTTATTTTGGTTGTGACTTACATAACTAAGTCCAAACAGAAAACAAATAGCTTCTGGGTTTTTTTTGTTGTTGTTGTTGTTGTTGTTTGTTTGTTTGCTTGCTTGTTTTTTTTTTTTTTTTTTCAGACGGGGTTTGTCTGTATAAAAGAGCCCGGAATGTCTTGAAGTTGCTCTGTAGACCAGGTAGTCCTTGAACTCAGAGGTCCACCTGCCTCTGCCTCGAGTTCATGGATTAAAGGCGTGCACCACCATGTCTGGCAACGTTTCCAGACATTAAGGGTCTATAGGCCAGACCCTTCGCGACCTTTGTTCTGCATTTCTCCTGTTTCTATTCTCTCTTGGCCTTCAGTCTTTTTCTTAGCCTCTGGTTCATCCACAATGGTTACTGTCCATGCAGATCCAGAGTCTTTCTCTTCCTCTTAATTTCAGTTCCCATTTTCATGTCATTCTTTTCATCATCCATGTCACACTGCACTTTCTCCTGGCAATATTTGGGCACCACCACAATTTAAATTTCTTCAATGACTTTCATTAAAGCATCACCATCAACTCGAAGAATACTTTTAAGTCTGTTGAGCTCCCTTGGCACATTTTTCTTTCTCTTCTCAGCAAGCATCTTCATTTCCACTTACTCTGCCACCTTTTACCCATGCTTTACTTGAGAAACACCACTGCTCACCATGAGTAACACACCAACAAGAAGCGCAGACACTTCCCTCCATAAATGTGTTACTTTTATACTATGGAATATTACACACCTATTTTTAAAAATGACATCATGAAATTTGTAAAAAAAGAGATGGAATTAGAGAAAAACACCCTGAATGAGGTAACACAGACCCAGAAAAACTAGCACGGTATACAATCAATTATAAATGGATATTAGCTCTTAAGTAACTGATAATCATGCTGCAGTCCACCAACCCAGAGAGGCTAATTAGCAAAGAGGACTCTTCCAGGGACAAAGGTATGTCACTGACAAGGGGGAATTAGGATACGTTTGAGGGGAGACTATGGCAGGTAAGGATGGGAACAGGAGTGATCAAGATCTCAAGGAGGAATGGCGGGAAAGTATGAGAGAGACAACTGGAAATGGATGACATTTGGAGCTGATGTAGACATCTAGTGAAATTGAAATTCCCTGGAATCTACAAAGGTGACCCTAAAGACCATTCTTATCAATGGAGGATATAGAGCCTGGACCAGCCATATTCCATAACCAGGCTACTTACAGTGGCAGGATTGTAACATGACCCAGCTATAGTCCTTAGACCTACTGTCCCGACCCGCAGGACAGTCAACAGTGTTCCTGGAGCTACCTAGGAAGGGGGTGAGGTGGGGGGGCAAGAAACACAAAGAGGCAGACAGCAAGTCTGAATCCCGATCAAGCTGTCAAACTTTAATTTTCACACAAGGCCTTATAAAGGCAAGCAAGCAGGTTTGGGGAGGGGTGAAGGGGGAAGTCATTGTATTCAGGGAACAATCTCAAGGGGCTGGCATCATATCTCAGGAACAGTTTCTCAGAATTGTCTCTCAGGATCTCAGCAAAGATTTGGCAGTTGCAGTAGGAACTTGGCATCATATTTCTATCATGAGGAGGTGAAGTGGAAAGGAGTTGCTATGGTAACCTAACCACAGGTGAGTTTCATTTATTAGAGCCCACTCGGGTGAGCTCTGTATGTACTGACCATCTAGCTTACTCGGCTAATCTTTAAACTAGTACATTTCCTATTAAAGTCAGCCTAGAGAAAGCAAGCTGGAAATGGCTGAGAGGAGGGTGTTTTTGAGGTCTCTGTGAGAATGGCTCCTGGCAACCTAGAATGTGTCTGGCCTGAAAGATGTGCTGGGGCAATGGAGAAGAACTTTTGGGAGTGGCCAAATCATGACTGGTTTAACTCGAAGCCCACAACTGGCGTCTGGGTAGCCAAGGACCTAGGGTAGGAAAAATAAGTCAATGAAATGATTCCTAGTGCTATTCTGCTATACTCATAGATTGGACCCTAGTTCAATAATCATCAGAGACACTATTCCTAGAAGCTGATAAGAGCCAATGTAAAGACTCAGAGTCATACAGTAGGTAGAGAGAGAGCCCAAATTGGAGTACTCCATTAGGTCTCTCAACTTGGAGCTCAAGGAATCCTATGCAAGTTGGGGAGGAAGAATTATAAGAGCCAGAGGAGTCAAGGGCATTAGGATAATACAGCACACAGAATCAACTAAATAGGGATCCTGGGAGTTCGTAGAGACTGAAGCAGCAATCCTGGGGCATTGATCTGTGCTTAGGTCCTCTGCTTTTTATGGTTTTTAGGTTGTGGCTTTGTAGGACTCCTAACAGTGCACAGAGATCTGACTCTTTTGTCTGCTCTTAAGACCCATTTCCTCCTATAGTTCTCCCTTGCCCAGCCTTGGACTGGGAAAAATGGAAGAAGAGGATATGATCTGGCTGTATTGTATTTAAGAATAAATTTTAAAATGTATATATATATATGAGTTTTGTATTTTACCTTATTACATATGAATTCAAAAGACCACAATAGTTAAATAAGAAAGGATCTATACTTTATAATGCTCTAAATGTGGCCAAGATTAAGGCCTTTTGCCCACACCAAAAGTGCATTTGAGGAGCTTGGAACAGGAGATAAGTCACTGAGTTGCTGTTGACTATTCTACTGTGATTTTTACTTTCCCTCCTTTATTAATTTATGGCAACTTCATACATTGATTATTCACCCATGAACTTTTCTACTCCCTCTTCCTTTGTGTGCCTAATTTGAGGAGATGTTCTGGTGATTTGGCTGGTATGATGTATCTGCCTCTTCTGCAAAGTTTCCTGAGTGTTAGATGAGTGTTAGATAGGAGATGTTGTATTGTTGATATATCAAAACTGATGTTTTATGGCTAGAAAAATGCTTTCAGGAAATTTGGGGATTTAGAGATTCTCCAGAACTCTGTACATTATATAAATGCAACACTAACATTTGCTTTTGATTTTTCTAATAGAAATGAGCACATTAGAAACACAAAACACAGACAGGCAGTGCTGTCACAGGCCTTTAATCTCAGCACTTGGGATGTAGAGGCAGGCAGATTTTTGAGTTCCAGGCCAGCCTGATCTACAAAGTAAGTTCCAGGGCCAGGGCTTTACAGAGAAACCCTGTCTCAAAAACCTCCCTCCAAAAAAATTCCACACATAACACCTCATCCTCTTTGAGCTTAATGTCTCTGTATTTTGAGATCTTATTGAACTGCACTATTGTTGATTATTGTTCTCAAATAACTGGTGCTGGCCAAGTAGTCAACATGCGGCATTTCTTATGTCTACTGTGTTCTTAATTAGCCTAGTCTTTTCTAAAATAATATTTGCAAGAAGATTCCTAAAGAGACACCCTAATTTCTCAGGTCTCTGTATAGTCCTTGGAGTAAAATTCAGGTCAGAGCCTTGGTATCACACAAGTCAAACCATATGTGGACAAAGAAATGGTCAATGCAGTAAATTATCCATATGTTGGGATATTAAGAGGTGTAATATTAAGCCTTTAGGAACAACATGAGAAAGACAGGGGGAACCATACTGGCTAACCAAATGGAAGGCAAAAATTTGAGAATTCATTTCTGAAAGTCTAGGACGATGAAAGTAAGTGTCCTTGGATGGACATTACAGTCTACTTCTCTCAGTGTTCTCAAGTGCATAGGACACTCTAGCAAACCACCAATGAGAGGTTTCCAGAAAAGGATTGCAGCTTTTGAATGTCAGAAAACAATTGTGTGTTCTCAGACTGGAAGATTATTTGATATTTAAAGCTGTTTCATGTTGGGGACCATTAATTAACGTTTTTCAAGTGTGTCCCCAAAATAAAACAGCTATAAAATAATGAAAGTGAAAGAAGAGGGGGAAACTTGTTTTTTTTTCTAGAAAAAATAATCCCTTCTCTCTGAATGATGAAAGCATGGTTTTATCAATCACAGATGGTAAACATTTATATTTGTTTAGATCAAATAGGGATTCAAGCTTTTATTGATCAACAAAACAGCCTACAGTACATCTCTGTGCCTCTGCTTGACATCATTAAGTTAGAATCACATAGATATATAATATTTTAATAGTCTTGGAATCCTACTTTGTATCCTGAGCACACTTAAAATTTCTAATTCTATAGTAGATCCTAGATTCTAATTAATAATTCTTACAAATATGTAAAAAAGGAAAAGCAGTACCCACTGTGAAACTAAGTATTCTGGGAGGAACATATGGACCACAGATAAGAAGAAAGCAGTCACCCATCTTTTACATGTAATGTCATTGTAATATTTGTTTAAGTTAGGGTTTGACTGCTGTTAACAGACCCCATGACCAAGGCAAATCTTAAAAGGGACAATATTTAATTGGGGCTGGCTTACAGGTTCAGAGCTTCAATCTCTAATCATCAAGTTGGGACCATGTCAACATCTAGGCAGTCATAATACAGGGAGAGATGAGGATTCTACATCTTCATCTGAAGGCTGCTAGTAGAAGACTGGCTTCCATAAAGCTAGGATGATGGTCTTAAAGCCCACACACTCAGTGACACTCATACTCCAACATGGTCACACCTTCTAATAGTGCCACTCCCTGGGCCAAGCATATACAAATCATCACAATATTTAATCACAATAAAGAGAGGACACATTATCATAGAAAACCACTAGCATACTAGATACAGATCCCTATGACCATGTGTAGACAGTACAGTAGCAAGGCCTGACAGTATAATGGAATGTTACAGGGAAGTAGCTCTATGAGGGAACTCTTAGCTACATCCAGGAAACTCACACATCCACCCTCAAAATCAATGAACACTCCAACCTGGCCATCTGGTTTCTATATATAGTGGTGAAATGTTGGGCAGGTCTTGAGGAGACTATAATGATCACTGTCCTTCAAAAACACAGGAAGAAATGCACCTTCAGATCCAATCTCAAAGTGTCTCAACCAGACATTGTCACAGACCCCTACAGCCCATTGCTCATGGTCCTTCAAATCCAGCTCCCAGTAATGTTTTCTAGTGATGAAGCTCTCTGATCCCCAGGAAGCACGATAGGATCCCGGTACAGCTAGAAATGGACTTTCATTGCGAGGTCTAGAGGTTGACTTCTGAAATCAAAAACATGTCTTGGCTGGCAGTTGAACAGGACTAAATTTTGAAAAAAAGTTTTCACTGTGTTAAGAGACAACATTTTCATTAAAACAAATATTTACATTTGTCAGTTGAGAGAGAGAGGGACCCCTAGAGATTTTCTGGGTTTTAAAAATAGATAGTCTAAGACTGGAAGGGTAGGTATAATCCAGATAAATAAAAGTCAAGAGTTACCCCAAAGAAACAGAATGAGCACATAAGGAAAACTTTTTTTAAAAAATCTGGAGAAGCTGCAGAGGTGGAAGCCACAGCACAGTTCTGTCAGGGGCTTTAGTTACACCAGGCAAACAAGCTGTGTGCAATGCAACGAGGATCCCCTGAAGGCTGTACCCCTGAGTCTCCATGAAAAGTTATTCCTAAGTCATAAGTCAGGGTTGCTTTCATCTTATTGTTTGGATTTTCATCCCACTATGCAGATTTGTACCAAAGATAAATCCAAGCATGCATTAGAAGTTATTCCCTAGTAGCAATTTTCTGCATTTAACTAAACCCTGGTTGCTCTCATATTCTTTCCCTGTGATGTTACAATCCATATTTTGATCTCCCAGTGTGATTCAGACTGCCCCATGTCTTTTCAACTTGTTGTTGTTGTTATTATTATTACCATTATTATTATTGGTTTTTTGGATTTTGGATTTTTTCGAGAAAGGGTTTCTCTGTATAGCCCTGGCAGTCCTGGAAATCACTCTATAGACCAGGCTGGCCTTGATCTCAGAAATCTGCCTGCCTCTGCCTCCCAGAGTGCTGGGATTACAGGCATGTGCCACTACCCCCCAGGCTTTGTTTTATTTTTATTGCATGTGATATATGACTTTTTTGTGATCATTTCTGTAGTTTTTTGAGATAGGATTTCTTGCAATATACTCTTGACTACCATGGAACTCACTATGTCACTCTATCTGGCCTCAAACACTTTGGCAGTCCTCCTGATGCCATGTTTTTAATATTGGGGTTACAAGTGGGTGCCACAATATCTTGCGAATTTTTAATCTATGGAGTATAATACACTTTAAGAATTCAACTGATAGCTGAGCATGGTTTTGCATGTCATTAGTTAATGCATTCCAGAGCCAGAGGCAGGTGGATCTCTGTGAGTCTGAGCCCAGCCTGGTGTATAGAGCTGGTCCCATGATAGCCAGGGATACAAAGAGAAATAATGTCTCCAAAATAAAAAAAGAATAAATTGCTAAAAATTTAATCAAATATACAAATATTTTAATGGCTTAATATATATTAAACTGTCCTGAATTAATCATTCTTTGTGTCTCAAGGAACATATGAAACTATATTTTCAACCAGAATCATGTACATCATTAAATTGGTATTCATTAATCTTTGCTTGTAAAATGACTGTCTGCCTAAATATGATGTGGATTAACTAAACATGTATGTTTAGGGAATTAAAATATTCATTGTACAAAGGTTATCTCACAGTTCAAGGGCACCACTGGACATTATATCAGTGCTGATACTCACCTTGGAAGTTGTTGAACTTTGTAGTCAGCCCAGTATTGGGATGGGCACTGAGTTTTGGTTTCATACCCTGTGTCAGCCCCACTACTCACTCCTGCAAGGAGAAGACATTGATTGGCATGTACTACAGATATCACCCCAGTGATGAGGAAAAATCTTCAGTAGGAGCCAAATATTAAAACCCTTGTCATACAACCTGACAAGTGAAGTTCAATCTCAGGAACCAATGGTGAAGGGAGAGGACAGGCTCCTGAGAGTGCTCCTGTGTCCCACATACATGTGCACTCACATAGGTATTCCTAACAAATCAAATTGATAAAAGGAAACACTTACCTGAACATTTTTTCACACAGAACATTTTCTGGTATTAAAGAAACCCCATGGTCAAGAGACAGGATGGTTTCCTCTTAGATGTTCTTTCTCAAGCCCTTCCTGTTACCAACCTCTTCCCTGTGCTTCCAGGCCCTTTCTTCTACTACCAGGAAAGTACAGCCCATGGGCCTCAATGATTAGGATTTGAAAACAACAAATTTTACCTCAAGCCCATTATATACACTGCTTCATTCATAGGGAAAAAGAAAAGACACTGTCTGGTGAAGGCAAACAGGCTTCATATCCATGAAAACAATCCCAAAGTCATCATCCATAAACAATTAAATATTTTCTATGTAAAGTATATCTGTAAATTGCTAAGAAGGCTTGTCCAGCTTTGAATGATAGTTCATAGCATCCTGGTTTACACTGAGGATTAAACTCACCTTCTGAACAAGTCATCCAAATCCTGCAAACAAAACAAGGGAAGATATCTGAAGAAACAGCCTACAATGTATTTCTATATATACATAAAGATTTATTTTAGAGACTTATTTATTCATTTTATGTATTGAGTATAAGCTTGCTCCTTTCAGACACACCAGAAGAGGGCATCAGATCCCATTACAGACAGTAGTGAGCCACCATGTGGTTGCTGGAAATTGAACTCAGGACTGCTGGAAGAGCAGTCAGTGCTCTTAACCGCTGAGTCATCTCTCTAGACCATAAAGCTTTTTTCCCCCCCTTTTCTTTCTCTGTTTATAATTTTATTTGTTCCCTTCAACATTCCACATAAAAATTTAAATAAATTCAACAAACACCTACTGGTTTATATTGTTAGTTACTGCAGTCAGCAGTGGAGCAATGGAGACAGAATCAGAATAATATAATAGTTTATTTTGTCTTTAGAAAACTTCCCACTTCCTTATTTGGCAAGAACTGGACAATCTTAGGACCAAGCTTATTAGTACGATACAGATGAGTGATTCCTGGGGAGGTTTCAAAATGTCTGACTCCATTTTTCTGAGGGGAAAAAATTAGAATTATTATTATTGGACCAGAGAGGAGTAACAGACTAGACAAAATTTGATTCAACTTGTGATTAAATTCTGATTATGGCAATAAAGACTTTTTTATTTTTTTCTTTGCCCAAGAACTTTTCCCTACATATTGCCCGACACCATTCTAGATCTACCATCTACATTCCTACTGAAGACTTCAGCCCAAATTGGTATGTTTTTCAAGGCCAGAGACATTCCTCTTTATTGTTATAGAGAAAGATATACCATACTGAGGAGTGATCCAAGTCCTTCTGCTCCATAGGCCACTCCTTCACTGCAGGCACGTGAGTAAACAGCTCCTTCATCTGTTGTCTATTCAATAAAATGCACACTATTTCATACCTTCTTTACTAAATATTTGTGTTTGGTATCTGACTTTTACTTTCTTATTATTCAGATTTTACTGCCCCAACCCTTAAATCTTCATGGGAAATATCACTCACTTCTCTTCTTTCGGCTACAAAATGCCTAAAAGTAAAGAATTTATGCTCTCTCCTACTTCAAGGATATCACAGTGGGGAAGAAATCATGGCAGGAGCTCAAGGCAGCTGTTCTCATGACTTCCAAAATCAGGAAGCAAAGAGCAAAGGAAAGCTTGCTCCTCAGCTCCTCTTCCACCTTTTTCTTCATTGGAGCCCTCAACCCATGGGCTGGAGGATCTCACCAACATTTAGTGTGGCTCTTGCCAACTGAATGAATCTAATCAAATAGATTTTCACAAATATATCAGGTCATTTCTATAGCAATCATGCTCCCCTCAAGTAGAACACAAGGGGAATTCTTTTTTTTAAGATTTATTTTATTTTTTATGTATGTTAGTACATTGTCACTGTCTTCAGACACACCAGAAGAGGGCATTGGATCCCCATTACAGATGGTTGTGGTTCCTGGGAATTGAACTGAGGACTTCTGGAAGAGCAGTCAGTGCTCTTAACTGCTGAGCCATGCCTCCAAGACAGGGGGAATACTTTGCAGACTCTTGTTTATCTCCCCAAAATACAATTCCTGCCTTGAGTTTGTGGGAAGAAATTTATGCCTCAAGAAGAAATCTTGAGGCATAAATGAAACACTCATGTGTATGTGAGACTTGGTTATCTAACCAACAGGTACACATTTACCATCTCTTAACTTTTACATGTAGAAATAATCTCAGACCCAGCAGTGGTGGTGCATGCCTTTAATCCCAGCACTTGTGAGGCAGGGGTAGAGACATGTGGATTTCAGAGTTCAAGACCATCCTGGTCAACAGATTGAGTTCCAGGACAGCCAGGGCTACACAGAGAAACCCTGTCTTGAAAAGCCAAATAAGAAAAAAAGTAAATAAAAGAAATAAAGATGGAAAGAAAGAAATAAAAGAACAAAGGAAGGAAGGAAAGAAAGGCAGAAGAAAGAAAGAAAGAAAGAAAGAAAGAAAGAAAGAAAGAAAGAAAGAAAGAAAGAAAGAAAGAAAGAAAGAAACAAAGAAAGAAACAAAGAAAGAAACAAAGAAAGAAACAAAGAAAGAATTTGTTTGATTGAGGCAAATTTTGTCAAAATAATTAAGCTTTGCAGTTAGACACAGATGGAATCAAATGGCTTTAGCTGGTGTTCTGTATATTTCAAACTGCAATACTAATATTATCAAAAATCAGATTAGCAAAAATATTGGTACTTTAATGCTGCCTTCCTTAATTTAGCTAATGGTCTGAAGTTCTCTTTCTTTGTTGGATTTTTGTGTGGTTTTGGTATCAGCATAAGTGTGGTTTTGTAGATGGAGTTGGGTAGTGTTCCTTCTGTTTCTATTTTGTTGAATAGTTTGAAGAGCATTGGTGCTAAGTCTTTTTTGAAGGTCTGATAGAATTCTGCACTGAAACCGTCTGGTCTTGTGCTTTTTTTGGTTGGAAAACTTTCTATGACCCCTTCTCTTTTATTAGGGGTTATGGGACTGTTTAGATGACCTATTTGGTCCTGATTTAATTTTGATATGTGGTATCTGTCTAGGAAATTGTCCTTTTCCTCCAGATTCTCCAGTTGTGTTGAGTATAGGCTTTTGTAGTATTGAGTTGGGGTCTCTCAGTGCCTCTTTAATACTTGAATAATACGTTTTATATTTTTTCATTCAAAGCTTGCTATACTTGTTCAAAACACTCTTAATGAGACTTAAACAGAGAACAAAGTCTATTCTGGGTATTTTAGAGACTTCCTTTGTCTTTTGTTTTTGGGGGTCTTTTTTGTTTGTTTGTTTGTTTTTTTTTTTGAGACAGGGTTTCTCTGTAGAGTCTTGGCTGCCCTGGAACTTACTTTGTAGACCAGACTGGCTTCAAACTTAGAAATCCTCCTGCCTCTCCCTCCCAAGTGCTAGGATTGAGAAACCTCAACTCAATGTTTGTAGACCCCTAAACAACTAGCCCATCACAGAATAACTTGTTTTTTCTGCTTTCAGCTTGAGAAAGTTAGCCCACCCCGTTCTAGTTCCAACGTTTAAGTATATAATGTGCCAAGGATGTTTGCTCCAGATAATCTCTAACCTTTCCTAGGCATAAACTATTGCCTGACTTCCTCATTCTGTACTTCCCCATTCCATGCATGTTTTGTCCTCCACCCCTTGCCTTTTGAATTGTGTCCCCCATGCTTGTCTTGTGATTTTCACCAATCAATTACCCCTGATTTCAGTTGCACGGGGTTCCACAGTCCTCTACCCAAATGTGGTGTATGGCTGTGGACCCCTGAGCCTTGGAATAAAAGAAATCCTCATGCTATTGCACCAAGACTGTTTCTCAAGAGTGATGTGTGTCACCTTCCCAGGTATGGGGTGCTGGGGCAACACTGCCCAGTGAGACTTCCTTTGTCAAAGAAATTAATCTGAGTCTCTTCAACCTATCCTCGGGCAAACTCTTAAAACTGGGGCAAAAAAGCCCCCCCCCCAAAAAAAAAAACCCAAAACAAACCAAAATCAATCAGAAAAGCCCTAGGGCAAAAGGCAGGCACATTTTTTTCTTTCACGTAACATCACATGAGTAGCCTCTACCCCTCATTCTACCCCTCATACTGAGATCCTTCTCTCACAGTTCAAAACCCTCAGCACCAATGTCTTCAAATTCCTGTTAGAATGGTTCATTAAACCGAACTTAAAGCACTTCACTGCTTTCCACATCCAAAGTCACCAAATCAACGTTCCTCCAAAAACATGAAAAAGCCTACCACAGTAATACCCTAGTCCCCAGTACCAACTCCTGTATCAGTCAGGATTCTCTAGAGTTCGAGAAATTATGGAATGTCTCTATATATTAAAGAAATTTGTTCTCTACAGTACATCTAACCCAATAATGGGCAGCTGTGACTGGGAAGCCTCACTTCATGAGAAAAAAAAAATTGTTTGTTTTTTTTTTTACAAGATTTCTCTGTATAGTCCTGGCTGTCCTGGAACTCACTCTGTAGACCAGACTGGCCTTAAAGTCAGAAATCCACTTGCCTCTGCCTCCCAGAGTGCTGGGATTACAGGCATGGGCAACCAGCGCCCAGCTGAAAAATTTATTTTCAATGATAAAAAAGAAATGCCTAGTAAATCAACAGGCTATATTCCCTTGAATATGTCTATGAGGGCCTTTCAGAGAACAAGAGGGAAGAGCCATCCTGTGAGCATCCATCCAATAGATTAGGCACACAGGAATAAAAGAAAACAGTAAGTAAGGGCAGGCATTCTGCTACCCTGCCCTTTGGCTGCTGAGGTGAAGACCTTACTTCTGACACCTAGACAAAGAATCAGCTTGTATCAGGGATAAGCTTTCTAACTGATCACCCAATACAAAGTGGTCAGCCTCTGTGATGGCTGTTCTTGGTAATTATTTGACTACACCTGGAATTAAGAATAACTCAAGTGGCTGGAATTTTTCTTGTGAGGATTTTTTCCCCTCTTGACTGAATCATTTGAGGAGGAAAAAACTACCCAAACCCTGACATTTTGAGCTTTGAGAATCTACCTAAAATCCTAGCCAAAGCTCTGGTAGCCACCTCTATGAAGGACCTGTAAGAAAGGAAGGGAGAGGAAAAATTATGGCATTTTATTTTAACTAAGAAAATATTAAAAAAAATAGACATTCCAGGTGTAAAGGAAGCAAAAACCTGACTGAGATGTGGAAGGTTCCTAGTTATTTCACATCTACAACATTAACACACAACTGTCTGGTTAATGTGAACTCAACAGATGGGGAGGTAGGTATCTTTGAAGTCTAATGACACGATACACAGTCAAAAGTAAATAGAGGGAGATTCGTGCATTTTCCCCCCTTTTAGTAAATGGGGTAGACTTAGAAGAAGTAGCAGTTGAGATTAATATGAACAAAAGAAATTGTAACACATCCCCAAAGAACTGAAAATATATTCATGTTGATAATTGTTAGAATCAGAGATTAATGGCACCACCACCTGTAAAACTATGAAAAGCAAAGTATGAACACATTGCACAATATGTAGTTACAGTAAAACAATGTTGTAAAATTACTATGTTTCTTAGAAAAATTCTCGCTGTATATTTTAGGCAGGTCTTGAACTAAAAATCTTCCTGCTTCAGCATTCTGATTCCTTGGACTCTGGGTAAAGGTGTGAGCTACCACACCCAGCTAAACAGTGACTCAGGAAATTTCTTGGGAGAGACTTGCTTGTGGAGATTGGCCAATGTGTTAGTTCAACCTTCCATCCATTTAGATAATCCCACTTAGAGAAGCTCACCCATTGGAAGCACTAGCAAAAGTCACCATGGGAGGAAGTGGGAGTGGAAACACAGTCCTAGAGCCCACCAGGTTCATTCTACTTCAGATCAGACACAGAGTGTTTTCAACCTTCAGGTCCAGACACTGCTAGACCCCTGTGCTCTGAGGATCTGATCTCAGAACTGAGCTAGTATTGTCTTGCTACCAAGCATTGATGAGCTCAGGGATAATTGCTTGGGTAAGTGCACAATTTACAAGAGAAAATTCCTTCATAGTCCCTATTTTTAGCTAAATACAAACAGGTGTTTGCTTAGAAGTTGTATGTTGTCACTCAGCAAAACTTGACTCAATTTGCATTTGGATTTCTTTCTTGGTATATAATGGTGGTTCAGGTTATAGATAATTTTAAATTTATCATTATGCACATTTGAATTGATCTGATGTATTGTATTGATAGTTTCATGATACCTTTCAATTTTGTATTGAGAGATAGTTTCATTATACTTTTCAATTTTTTGTGTTGTCTAAATTCTAAATGTTTCTTTTTCTTTTTTTGTTTTGTTTTGTTTTGTTTTGTTTTGTTTTGTTTTGAGTCAGGGTTTTTCTGTGTAGTCCTGTCTGTCCTGAACTCACTCTGTAGACCAGGTAGGCCTCGAACTCAGGAATCCACCTGCCTCTGCCTCCCAAGTGCTGGGATTACAAGTGTGAGCCACCAAAAATGCCTCTAAAATATTTCAAGAGCATTCTATGCTTAACATGACATAGTTTAAAGACGTAGGAATTTAAATATATATAGAAAAGTATAGAAGTAAAAACTCAATTATCAGCAAAAGAATTTTAATATTTCTTCTCTTGTAAATTATAGGAGGGAAAATTTCACAATATAAATGGGTACTTACGTGTACCATGGTGATGGAATTGGCTATTCCTGATAGAGTTGGGAATGCTAGATTGGAAGGTTACATGTAGTTAAAGAATAGAAAACTAACCACTCCCTTATTCATAAGAGTACATTCTGGTTAAAATCTGATGCCATTTTTCTTTTGTGTTTAATCTGGGTTATCTCTGTGTTCTTGTTTTGTAGTAAAATGTCTAATGTACAAAAAACAAAACAAAACAACAACAACAACAACAACAACAACAGCAAAAAAAAAAAAAAAACGAAAGGAAAACATGACCATTAATAAATTAAGGAAGGCAGCATTAAAGTCCAAATGTTTTTGCTAATCTAATTGTTGACAATATTAGTATTGGAATTTGTAAAACAAGAACCATCAGCTAAAGCCATTTGATTCCATCTGTGTCCAACTGCAGAAGCTTAATTATTTTGACAAAACTTGCCTCAAACTGTGATTTTCTTTTTCTTTCTTTCTTTCTCTCTTTCTTTCTTTCTCTCTTTCTTTCTTTCTTTCTTTCTTTCTTTCTTTCTTTCTTTCTTTCTTTCTTCTTTCTTTCTTTCTTTCTTTCTTTCTTTCTTTCTTTCTTTCCTTCTTTCCTTTTCTTTTCTTTTGTTTTCTTCTCCCTTTTCTTTCTTTTCTATTCTTTTTTCTTTTTGGGTTTCTCAAGACACAATTTCTCTGTATATCCTTGGCTGTCCTGGAACTGAATCTGTATACCAGGCTGACCTTGAATTCAAATATCTGCCTGCCTCTGCCTCAAAAGTGCTGCCTGGGAGTTAAAGGATGCACCACCACTGCTGGGCTGAGATTATTTCTCCATGTAAATGTGAAAAAAGATGGGAAATACATACCTGTTAGTTAGATAACCAAGTCTCACATAGACATGGGTGCTTCATTTATACCTTAAGATTTCTTCCTGCAAACTCTAGGCTGGAGTTGTGTTTTGGGGAAGTAAACAAATGTCTACAAAGTATTGCCCCTGGGCTAATGGCATGGCTCAGCAGGTGAGAGCACCAACTGCTCTTCCAGAAGTTCTAAGTTCAATTCCCAGCAACCACAACCATCTCTAATGGGGATCCAATGCCCTCTCCTGGTGTGTCTGAAGACAGTGACAGTACACTAACATATAAAAAATAATTAAATCTTAAAAAAAAAAGAATTCCCCTTGTGTTCAACTTGAGGGGAGCAGGATTGCTTTAGAAAGAGCTGATAAGCAGGGCTTGGTGGCACATGCCTGTAATCCCAGCACTTGGGAGGCAGAGGCAGGCAGATTTCTGAGTTCAAGGCCAGACTGGTCTACAGAGTGAGTTCCAGGACAGTCAAGGCTACACAGAGAAACCCTGTCTTGGGGGGAAAAAAGAAAGAAAGAAATGACCTGATATATTTTTGAAAATGTATTGCATTAGATTCATTCAGTTGGGAAGAACCACACTAAATGTTGGTGAGATCATTCCTCCAGCCCATGGGTTGAGGGCTCCAATGAAGAAAAAGGGGGAAGGGGGAGGTGAGGAGCAAGCTTTCCTTTACTCTTTGCTTCCTGATTTTGGAAGTCAGGAGAGCAGCTGCCTTGAGCTCCTGCAACCATTTCTTCCTCACCATGATATCCTTGAAGTAGAAGACAGCATACTAATTCTTTTAGGCATTTTGTAGCAGAAAGAAGAGAAGTGAGTGATATTTCCCATGAAGATTTAAGGGTTGGGGCAGTGGAATCTGAATAATAAGAAAGTAAAAGTCAGATACCAAACAAAAATATTTAGTAGAAAAGGCATGAAGTAGTGTGTATTTTCTTGGATAGAAAATAAACAAAGGAGCTGTTTACTCACATGCGTGCAGTGAAAGGCTAGCTTGTGGAGCAGATGGACTTGGATCACTCCTCCATGTGGTATTTTTTTTTCTCTATAACATTGGAGAGGAATGACTCTGGCATTTGAAAACTACCAATGTGGGCTGAAGTCTTCAGGATGAATGTAGATGGTATATCTAGAATGGTGTCACATCAGGCAATATGTAGGGAAAAGTTCTTGGGCCAAGAAAATTAGTCTGTATTTTTTGCCATAATCAGAATTTTACCTCAAGTTGAATTATACTTTGTCTAGTCTCTTGCTCTCACCTGGTCCAATAATAATAATTCTACTTTTTCCCCCTCAGAAAAATGGAGTCAGACATTTTGCAAACCCTCCAGGAAACACTCACCTGCTTCATTTGCCAGGGCATCTTTATGGTTCCAGTCTCCTTAAGGTGTGGCCATACCTTCTGCAAGGCCTGTCTCATCCTTGCTTCAGAAGACGTTGGAATCCCTGACCTCTGCCCTATATGTAGGCAACCATCTGATGGGACATTCAGAAATAACATCACTATCTGTTACCTGGTATCTGCTATGAGAAAAAAAACAGGCTCATGAAGTATTTGCATTCTCGGGATCAAAAGTGCATGATCCACAAGGAGAGAAAGACAACATTCTCTGGTGATAGCAGGGTCGTCTTCTGTCAATTGTCTTCTGACTCCCAGAATCACAGAGGTCAGAGATACTGCATCATTGTACTGCATGTTTGTACGCAAATGGTTAGTGATATTTCTGAAAAAAAATGAGAGCTTGAGAGAGGGAGGCTTAGCAGACCATGTGGAGAGGCTTGTCCTGATTCTGAGGAATCCACTGTGCTCCAAATTTTGCCAGTTTTTAAACAAAGAATGAGGAATGGCGATAAAATACAAACATTCCGTGACAGGTGCAGAAGTATAAATGCCATTTCTAGTTTCATGATTCATTATGTTCATGTTATTGAAAAGTATAATCATAAATTTACATCTTTAAAAACTGCTTTAAAAACTGACATGAGACTAAAATCCCAAAAGTACATTGGAATGAGGTGGTTAGAAGCATCTGGGGATCCCAGTCGGATGCTAATTATCCAGACAATCATCATTTTCAGTCCATCACTTTACTTGAGCACAGGGTGGTTGTGTTTTGTAATTCTATAGTCTGAAATCTAAAGATCCATAGTTATTAAAATAAAATATAAATAGCACTGTGATTCTTCTTCTACCCTCCATAAATTAATTGTGTTCAGTGCTAGAGTTTGTCATCAGGTAAATTACATTATTTATGTAAGGATGATATTCATTTATTTACTTATATAATTATTTACTTTTATTTATTTATTACAGATGAAACTTGAAAAGAAAATGGCATCTTTATTGAAGAGGATCCACGAACAGCAGGAGACTCTAAATGCAGAGAGGAGAACAATCTTTCAGTGGTTGGTGGGTATGAGAGTGATCTGTAAAGTCAACCAGATGCAGATATCTTGCAAAGCTGGTCATTCACAATTTGAGGATCATACATGTGAAGTGATGCTAGGAAATTCTTTTGTTAACCTTAAATTCTTAAAGGCAAAATCCAATTTTGAACACAGAAGGGCCTGGCTATGTGGCAGAAAATTTTGATATTAAATCTTTTTTAAAAAGGGAAAAGTTTGATATTAATAGGCAAATTTCTGAGTGTTTAGCAGAGTATATTAGACTCTATGGCTCCACTTGGAATTTCGGTTACAATGTATGTACAACGTTCCTTTTTTTTTCTTTTTTGGTTTTTGAGACAGGATTTTTCTGTTTAACCCTGGCAGTCCTGGAACTTACTCTGTAAACTAGGCTGCCCTCAAACTCACAAATCTGCCTACTTTTTCCTCTGTTGCTTTTTTGAGTGAATATTGTAACTATCAAAACCTTTTTTTCCCAGATATCTCAGAGTCTCAATTAATAGACGAAAATGGGAGCCGGACGTGGTGGCACAAACCTGTAATCCCAGCACTTGGGAGGCAGAGGCAGGTGGATTTCTGAGTTCAAGGCCAGCCTGGTCTACAGAGAGAGTTTCAGAACATCCAGGACTATACAGAAAAACCCTGTCTCGAAAAACCAAAAAAAAAAAAAAAAAAAAAAAAAAAAAAAAAAAAAAAAGATGAAAATGGTAATAGAAAAAAGGATGGATTTGTTTGCTTCCTCTAATAATAATGAAGAAATGTATAAAATCAAATGATTTACATTTTCTGAAAAGTGGGGAGAGTAAATCAGCGTGTACAGCACCCTGATGGGATCCTGTAGGTGAATTTAAACATAGAAGAACTCAGTGGAGAGGATCAAATACTCTCCAGATGTGATCTAGGATGTCCTTTTTCCTTCAGCACTATGTGGCCCTATGGGGGCGGGGGGAGTGGGAATGGTCAGAACAGAGTATAGCAAACTACATCCACCCCTCGAAGAAGGAGAGAATCAATATATGGAGTGTATGAAAAATCAAAGCAACACTATTTTAGAGGAGTTCAAGAAAAGTGAAGCCATGATGGTCCACAATAGGAGTCAACTAATAGAATTGTATCAGAAGCTGAAGGCGATGTCCCAGAAGCCATATGAGGTGGTGCTGCTGCAGGTAAGCATGGAAGAGGGCTTGAAACAGCTTTATTATCTGAGGCCCACACCTATGACTGTTACATCTGAGATCCCTTTCTATATCCCCTCTACTTATCAGGTTTTAAGAAAAAACTGGAGAGACAATTTTTGCAATAACCTAAAAAGAGCAAGCTTGCTGACATTGTGTCAGTAGATTCCCCATTGAATATCTCATTTTTTGTGTTCATAGCTTGCTTCGCTTCTTTGAAACCAAAATAAGTGATTCTTGATACCAAACACTCCATTTTACCTCTACTTGGATGCTAGTTCAGTTTTAAAGTAGTGTACCTTAAGTTTGTTCTGTTTGAAAGCTGTGTTTTAGAGATTTCTTTGGGAGGTGGGGGATTTGATATTTGTTCTTCTTTATTGGTGAACAATGGCCTCGGATTCACAGGATTCCTGAGACCTAAACCCAAAATTCTAGAGTTAAAGATATGAGACACCATGTAGGGCTTAGGCCTCAGTTTTGAATTACCCATAATGAAAGTTTCATATGCTTTGTGTACAAGATCAAAGAAAGTTCTCTTTGCAGACAGTTGTGTGTTACAAAGCAGTGTATAACTCCTACCCATATGCTTGTCAAATAGTCTCACAGCCTGCTTTCATTAAGAATTCATCCCATGTCATTGGCCTTACCCTGGGACATGAAAATACTTTTGCAGGATGAATAGGTGTAGTGATGACTGGAAATTACCTTTATATATAAAACTTTATGGACTGTAGAGATGGTTCAATGGTTAAAAGCACTGACTGCTCTTCCAACAGTCCTGAGTTCAACTCCCAGCAGCCACATGGTGGCTCACAACCATCTGTAATGGGATCTGATACCCTCTTCTGGTGGCTCTGAAGGGAGCCAGAGTGTACTCATATACATAAATAGAATAAATAAATCTCTAAAAAAACTTTATGTATGTATAGATCCACATAGTAGTGTGTTCCTTCAGATATCTAAGCTTCTCTTGTTTGTTTGCAGGATTTGGATGACTTGTTGAGTAGGTGAGTTTAATCCTCAGTGTAAGCCAGGATACCCTGAACTATGGTACAAAGCTGAAAATGCTCTCTTAGCAATGTACAGACACACTTTATATAGAAAATACTTAGTTGTTTATGGATGATGTGTTTGGGATTGTGTTCATGGATATGATGCCTGTTTGGCGTTACCAGACAGTCTTTTCTTTCTCCCTATGACTGAAGCAGTGTATGTAATGGGCTTGAGCTAAAATTTGTCATTTTCAAATCCTAACCATTGAGGCTCATGGGCTGCACTTTCCTGGTAGTAGAAGAAAGGGTCTGGAAGCATGAGAAAGAGGTTGGTAACAGGAAGGGCTTGAGAGAGAGCATCTAAGAGGAAGCCACCCTGTCTCCTGAACATGGGCATTCTTTAATATAAGAAAATGTTCTGTGTGGGTGCACATGTGTGCAGGACACAGGACCACTCTCAGGAGTCTGTCCTCTCCTTACACCACGGGTTTCTGAGATTGAACTTCAGTTGTCAGGTTATGTGACAAGGGTTTTAATACTTAGCACTGAGTGAATATTTCCCCCTCATCCCTGGGGTGATATCTGTAGCACATGCCTATCAATGTCTTCTCCTTGCAGGAGTGAGTTAGCACAGCTGACACAGGGAATGAAACCAAAACTCAGTGCCCATCCTAATACTGGGCTGACTGCAAGGTTCAACTGCTTCCAAGGTGAGTGTCAGCACTGATATAATGACCAGAGGTGCCCTTCAATAGTGAGATGACCTTTGTACAATGAATATTTTGTTGTTGTTTTTTCGAGACAGGGTTTCTCTTTATAGCCTTGGCTGTCCTGGAACTCACTCTGTAGACCAGGCTGGCCTCGAACTCAGAAATCCGCCTGCCTCTGCCTACCAGAGTGCTGGGATTACAGGTGTGTGCCACCACCGTCCAGCTCCAAAGAATATTTCAATTCCCTAAAAATATATGTCTAGCTAAGCCACATTGTAATCATATTTAGGCAGATGGTTTTTTCACAAACAAAGATTAATGAATACCAATTTAAGGATGTACATGATTCAGGCTGAAAATATAGTATCATTTGTTCCTTGAGACACACAGAATGATTAATTAAGACTGTTTAATATATATAAAGCCATTGAAATATTTGTATGTTTTCTATTAAATATTTTAGCAATTGATTTTTTTTTTTATTTTACAGACATTATTTGTCTTTGTATCCCTGGTTATTCTGGGACTAGCTCTGTAAACCATGCTGGGCTGAGACTCACAGAGATCCACCTTCCTCTGGCTCCAGAATGCTTTAATTAAAGACACGTGAAACCATGCTCAGCTATCAGTTGAATTTTTAAAGTGTATTATACACCATTGATTAAAAATTCACAAGTTATACTGGCAACAATTTGTAGTCCCAGTATTAAAAACATGGCATCAGGAGGATTGCCCAAGAGTTTGAGGCCAGATAGATTGAAATAATGAGTTCCATGCCAATCAAGTGAATATATCAGGAAATCCTATCTCAAAGAATCTACAGAAATGATTACACATGCACACACACACACAAAACCCAAACAGACAAAGTCATATATCACAGGCAATAAAAATAAAACAAGTTGATAAGACATGGGGCAGTCTGAATCACACTTGGAGATCGAAATATGGATTGTAACATCACAGGGAAAGAATATCAGAGCAACCAGGGTTTAATTAAATGCAGACAATTGCTACTAGGGTGCAACTTCTAATGCTTACTTAGATTTATCTTACAAATCTGCATAGTGAGATGAAAATCAAAACCGTAAGATGAAAGCAATCATGACCTAGTACTTAGGAATAACTTTTCATGGAGACTCGGGTACACAGCCTTCGGGGTCCTCATTGCATTGCATACAGCTAGTTTGCCTTGTGTAACTAAAGCCCCTGACAGAACTGTGCTGTTCTGTGCTGTGGTTTCCACCTCTGCAGCTTCTCCAGATTTTCAAAGCAGTTTTCATTATGTGCTCATTCTGTTTCTTTGGGGACCTTCTTGACTTTGATTTACCTGGGCTATAGCTAACCTTTCAGTGTTAGACTTTCTATTTTTAAAACACAGGAAATCTCTAGGGGCTTCTCTCTCTCACCTGATGAATGTAAATATCTGTTTTAACTAAAATTTCTTTCTTTTTTTGATGTTGGTTCTGTTTTTTGTTTGTTTGTTTGTCTTTCTGGGGTTTTTTGAGACAGGGTTTCTCTCTGTGTGGTCCTGGCTGTCCTTGAAGTCACTCTGTAGACCAGGCTGTCCTCGAACTCAGAAATCCACAGCCTCTGCATCCCAAGTGCTAGTAATAAAGGAGTGTGCCATCGCTGCCTGGCTTAACTAAAATTCTGTCTCTTCCTACAGTGAAATTTTTCTTTCAAAATTTAATCATATACAACTACTACCCAAGCATAGTTTTTGATGTCAGAAGATTCACCTCTAATCCTCGAAGTGAACATCCAGTTCTGGCTGTGCCTGGATCCTGTCGTGCTTCCTGGGGAGCAGAGAGCTTTACCAATGGAAAACATCACTGGGAGCTGGATTTGAAGAACTATTTATTGTGATTAAATATTGTGATGGTTTGTATATGCTTGGCCCAGGGAGTGGCATTATTAGAAGGTGTGGCCATGTTGGAATATGTGTGTCACTGTGGTTATGGGCTTTGAGACCCTCATCCTAGCTCACTGGAAGCCAGTCTTCCACTAGCAGCCTTCAGATGAAGATGTAGAATCCTCAGCTCTCCCAGGACAGCGAGGGCTACACAGCAAAAACTCTGTCTCGATAAACCAACAACAACAACAAAAAAGAATCCACAGTTCTGCCTGCACCAGGCCTGCCTAGGTGTTGCCATGCTCCCACTTTGATGATAATGGATCAAACCTCTGAACCTGTAAGCCAGCCCCATTTAAATATTGTCCTTTTTAAGACTTGCCTTGTTCATGAGGTCTGTTGACAGCAGTAAAACCCTAACTAAGACAAATATTACAATGATAATAAATGTAAAAGATGGGTGACTGCTTGCTTTGTATTTGTGGTCCACATGCTCCTCCCAGAACAATTACTTTCACAGTGTTTAGTGCTTTTCATTTGTTTTTACATATTTGTAAGAATTGCTAATTAGCATCTAGAATCTACTGTAGAATTTGAACTTTTACTTTTTTGTTTTGTTTTATGTTTTTTTGTTTTTTGTTTTTTGTTTTTTTGTTTTTTGTTTTTTTTTTTTTTTTTGAGTTGCTTTTTATTCCAGACAGGGTTTCTCTGGATAGTCCTGGCATTCCTGGAGCTCACTCTGTAGACCAGGCTGGCCTCGAACTCAAAAATCCACCTGCCTCTGCCTCCCAGAGTGCTGGGATTACAGGCATGTGCCACAACCACACAGCTTAGAATTAGCACTTTTAAGTGTGCTCAGTATACAAAGTGGGATTCCAGAACTATTGAAATATTATGTATCTATGTGATTCTAACTTAGTGGTATCAGGCAGTACAGAGATGTACTGTAGGCAGATTTGTTGATGAATAAAAGCTTCAATCCCTATTTGATCTAAACAAATATAATTATTTACCATCTGTGAATGAACCATACTCTCATCATTCAAAGAGAAGGGATTTTTTTCTATAAAGAAACAAAAGTGCATTTCCGCCTCTTCTTTCATTTCCATTATTTTATAGCTGTTTATGTTGGGGACACACTTGAAAGATGTTCATTGACCCCAACATAAAACAGCTTTAAATATCGAGTATTCTTCCAGTCTGAGAACACACAATTGTTTTCTGACATTCAAAAGTGATGACTACTTGGCCTGCACCAGGTATCTGAGAAGAGTAATCAACAATCATGCAGTTCAATAAGATCTCAACACATAGAAACATTCATTTCAAAGGGGATGATGAGGTATTTTATGTTTCTAATGCATCCATTTCTATTAGAAAAATAGAGAAAATGTTGGGGTTGCATTTAAATCATGTACTGAATTCTTTTTTTTTTTTTTGTTTTGTTTTGTTTTGTTTTGTTTTGTTATTTGAGGCAGGGTTTCTCTGTGTAGCCCTGGCTGTCCTGGAACTCACTCTGTAGACCAGGCTGGCCTTGAACGCAGAAATCCGACTGTCTCTGTGTCCCAAGTGCTGGGATTAAAGGCCTGTGCCACCACCACCTGGCACAGAATTCTTGAGAAACTCTGAATTCCCCAATTTCCTGAAAGATTACATTCCAGTCATAAAACATCACTTTTGATACATCTACAATACAACATCTCATATCTAACACTCAGGAAACTTTGGAGAAGAGGTAGATACATCATAAGTGCCAGAGCACCAGAACATCTGCTTCAAAGTAGCTACACCGAGAAAGATGGAGTTGAAGGAGGGTTCATGGGTGATTATACAATATAACAAATTGCCTTAAATTAATAAAAGTTCTAAAATACACAGTGGTTAAGTGCACTGCTCTTCCTAAGGTCCTGAGTTCAAATACCAGCAAGCACATGGTGGCTCACAACCATCTGTAATAAGATCTGATGCCCTCTTCTGGTGTGTCTGAAGACAGGGACTATGTACTTACATATAATAATAAATAAATCTTAAAAAAAACAAAACAAAACAGTAGAACAGTCATAGCAACTCAGTGGCTTATCTCCTTTTCCAAGCTCCTCAAATGCACTTTTGGGTTGGGCAAAAGGCCTTCATCTTGACCACTTTTAATGAAATATAGAATATAGATCCTTTCTTATTTAATTACTGTTGTCATCGTTTGAATTCATATGTAATAAGGTGAAAAACAAAACTCATGTATATATATATTTTAAAATTTATTCTTAAATACAATACAACCTGATCATAGCCTCTCCTTCTTCCATTTTTCCCAGTCCAAGACTGGGCAAGGCAGCTCTGTAGCAGGAAATGGGTCCCAAAAGCAGACAAAAGAGTCAGATCTCTATCCACTGTTAGGAGTCCTACAAAGCCACAAGCTAAAAACCATAACATGCAGAGGACCCAAAGCACAGACCAATGCCCCAGGATTGCTGCTTCAGTCTCTGCTTAGTTGATTCTGTGGGCTGTATTATCCTAGTGTCCTCGACTCCTCTGACTCTTATTATTCTTCCTCCCCTACCCCTTGCCGAGCAGGGGTGGTGCACACCTTTAAGCCCAGCTCTTGGGAGAAAGAGGCAGGCAGATTTCTGAGTTCAAGTCCAGCCTGGTCTACAGAGTGAGTTCAAGGACAGCCGGGGCTACACAGAGAAACACTGTCTCAAAAAATAAAATCTTCCTCCCTCGCAGCCATAGGATTCCTTGAGCTCTGAGGACAAAGACCTAATGGAGTACTCCAATTTGTGTTCCTTCTCCAACTAATATATGGCTATGAGTCTTACACTGACTTTCATCAGCTTCTAGGGAAAGTGTCTCTGATGATTATTGAATTAGGCCCCAATCTATGAGTATAACATAGCACCACTAGAAATTATTTCATTGATTTATTTTTCCTACCCTAGGTCCTTGGCTATCCAGACTCCAGTTCTTGATTATCCAGGTAGTGTCAGGCATAGCTCCCTCTCTTGTTGTGGAGTTTGAATTAGACCACTCACAATTTGACCACTCCCAAAAGTTCTTCTCCATTGCCCCCCACCCCCGGCACATCTTTCAGGTAGGATAGATTGTAGGTCTAAGGACTGTAACTGGGTTCATGTTGCAATCCCACCACTGTAAGTTGCCTGGTTATAGAATATGGCTGGTCCAGGCTCTATATCCTCCATTGCTGAGAATGGTCTTTAGGGTCACCTTTGTACATTTCAGGGATTTTCCATTTCACTAGATTTCTACATCAGCTTCAAAAGTCAACTATTTCCAGTTGCCTTTCCCATACTCTCTCTCCATTCCTCCTTGAGAACTTGATTCCTTCTGTTCCCATCCCTCCCTACCCTAGTCTACCTTCAAATGTATCCTACTTCCTCCATGTCAATGATATACATTTGGCCCTGGTAGAGCCCTCCTTGTTAATTAGCCTCTCTGAGTTGGTGGACTGCAGCATGATTATCATTTACTTAACAATTAATATCCACTTATAATTGAATGTATACCAGGTTAGTCTTCCTGGGTCTCTGTTACCTCATTCTGGGTGTTTTTCACTAATTCCATCTATTTTCCTGCAAATTTCATGATGCCATTTTAAAAAATAGCTGTGTAATATTCCATAGTATAAAAGTACCAAATTTACAGCTGGAAGTGTCTGTGCTTCCGGTTGGTGTCATAAGCTTGGTGAGCAGTGGTGTTTCTTCAGTAAATCATGGGTAAAATGTTGCGGAGTAAGTTGAAAAGGAAGATCCTTGCTGAGAAAAGAAAGAATAATTCATCAAGGGAGCTCAACAGACTTAAAAGTATTCTCAGAGTTGATGGTGATGCTTTAATGAACCTCATTGAAATAGAAACTATGGTGGTACCCAAACATTGCCAGGAGAAAGTACAACGTGACGTGGATGATGAAAAGGATAACATGAAATGGAAACTGAAATTAAGAGAAACAGAAAGACTCTAGACCAACATGTCCAGTACCCAGGGTAAATGAACCAGAGGGAAAGAAAAAGACTGAAGGCCAAGAGAGAAAAGAAACAGGGGAAAGGCAGAGCAAAGGTTGTGAAGAACATGGCCCTTAAAGAATGGAAAGAGAGCCAGGCATGGTGGTGCACCACTTTAATCGCAGCACTCAAGGCAGAGGCAGGTGGATCTCTGAGTTTGTGGCCAGTTTGGGCTACAGAGCAATTCCAAGATACCCAGAGATCTTTTACACAGAGAAACCCTGACTCAAATAAACAAGCAAACAAACAAAAAACAGAAGCTATTTGTTTTCAGTTTGGACTTAGTTATGTAAATCACAACCAAAATAACTCATTTTTCTTAGAAATGTAAATAAAATATCTTAGGTGATGAAAGAGTGTTATGCTGAGGTTGTGATTGGATACAGCAACCATGATGCTGGGTATCGTGAGCATTAGTGTGGTTATACTTATTTGATTTTACAAATGTCCATTATACTCAATGCCAAAACATGCTCATATCAACAAAGTTTTGGCAGAAAGCTATTATGCTGTCACATTCAAAAATTGCGTATCAAGGACCTGAGGATGACTCAACCTCTGTTCCTTGTTGGGTGGCTCAAAACTAGCTCCCTGGGATGTGCCCTCTTGTGGCCTTCACTGGGACCCATATTTGTATGCACAAGTTAATAACTAAATAACTAAAAAAATAACTAATAACTAAAATAGTCTTAAAAAGGACATCAGTGGATCTTACAAGTAGTACTTATTTGAAGTGTTTATTTTTAATACTTAATAATAAATAATATTTTGCATGGGAATAAAAATACCACATTTAATTTATCCATTCTTAATTTGAGAAAAATTTATTGTTGTTTCCCGTTTGGGGTTATTATGAATAAAGCCACTTTGAACATACCTGAGCAAGTGTTTCTGTGATAGTATAGTGTGCCCTTTGGGTATAGGCCTAATAGAGGTATAGCTGGGACTTGAGAGATCAGTTCCCAGTTTCCTGAGGAACTATATTGATTTCCATAATTCTTTTATAAGTTTTTACAGCTGCAGACATTGCAGATTGTTCCCCTACTCTCCAGCATGAGCTGTCACTGATGTTATTGATCTTAACCATTGACAGATATAAGATGGAATCTCAGAGGAGTTTTGATTTGCATTTCCCTGATGACTGAGGATTTTGAACATGTAAGTGTTTCTCAGCCATTTGTAATTCCTCCTTTGAGAATTCTCTGGTTACATGTGTATTCCATTTTATAATTGGACTATTTAGTTTGTTGTAAATAACCCACTTTTTTCCCTATCATTAATTTTACTTGTTTTGTTTGTCTATCAAGCTGTACCATTAATACACATGAATGCAAGAGGACAGGTTGGTTTCTCCTTCACAGTGTGGTTTGTGGGACTCCACTCAGTCAGGCTTGACAGGAAGGCCCTTTACCAGTTGATGTTTCTTTATTGGAGCAGGTGCAGTTATCCAGTCTGGGCTTCAGTTTGTTTTTAAGATGTTGTTTTTAGGCATGTCTGTGCCCCTGTGCAATGTGTGAGTGCAGGTGCCTATAGAAATCAGAGGTGTTGGTCCCCCCCTTCAAGTTGGAGCCAGAGTACAGATTAGTGTTGAGATTTGAACTCAGGTCCTCAAGAATAATAACACTCTTTTTAAAGAAGAGTCATCTGTCCAGTCCCAGACCTTCAGTTTGTGATAGGCTATTAGGAACACTTTATCCTCCTGTGCCAAATAGTAAGTAGTAACCTTTTAGTTCAGAAAATTGACTTCATATTTGAAAGTCTTACACTTAAGTCTTTGATTCCTTTTGGGTTTCTACTACTCAACCTGAGAGGCACGGGTCTGCTTCCTCTAGTAATAACAGAAATAGTCCCAAAGCAGTCTTTCCTTTTGCATTTTTATATTTATGTGTGTGTGCATAAATATATAAAGGTTTTCTCTTTCCTAAGAAAGGGTTTATCTGTGTAGCCCTGGTTGTCCTCAGCTCACAGAGAACTGCCTGCCACCAGCACCCAGCTCAGCTTGTTCCCTTATATTACCCAGGCAGACCTCCTGAGGAGTTATGCCGAGAAGCCATTAATTCACCTTCATTCCCAGCAGTCTGGAGTCAGAGGCAGGGCAATCTGTGGTTCAAGGCCAGCCAGGCCTACAAACTTAAGTTCCAGAGAGCTTCATATTGAGACCCTGATTCAAACAAAAGAAAACTATCTAAATATATTTCTCAATCAGAGTGTGCACCTGCATGCCCAAAGAGGCCATCAGATTGCACTATAGATGGCTGTGAGCCTCTTTGTGGTTGCTGGGAATTGATCACATGACTTTTTGCAGAACTGTCAGTGCTATTAACTGCTGAGCCATCTCTGGGATTCTGGGGATGGGGGAATCTCCACTCTCTAAGCGGTGGAGAGTGGTTTTAGGGTGAGGGACTGCGAGGCTGGAACCAGGAGTGCCTGGATTAAAGGTGTGTACTGTCAACACCCAGGTTCTTTGAACTGCAGTCATCTCTCCAGCCGCAGACCCACACCCCAGTTTTTTTAAGACTTGAGTCTCTATTGAGCTCTCAGGTAGGTTTCTTAACGAGCTAGATGTCAGGGATGATAACTAGTATAAGCCCTTTATTAACAAAAAGAATTATTCAGTCAGAATCTGTAATTAAAAGGTTTAGTCAAAAATGTCATCCAGTGTGTATTAAAAGGTTTGAGTTATTAAATTTAATGGAAACTAATTTTACTTCCCACTAAAACGATGCCTTGTTTGGACTTGCCTCTTGTTCAGGTCAATAATAAGGATGGCTCAATGGTCAAATGTGCTTACTGATTTCAGGACCCAAGTTCAGGACCCAGCTCCCTCACAGCATCTGAACTCTAGCATGAGATTCAGCACCCCCTTCTGTCCTAAAAGTGCAATTACACACGTAAACATAACACCCCCTAATCCCCAACCTATAAAAACTGACCATGTTTCTCTTTCAATGTACAATAAACACATCAAATTATCATCACAGTTTCTTACTGAAAACCATTGCAATTTGAACCCATCTACTCAGAAACTACAATGCACTTAGCATTCAGCCTTATCTTGCATTCCATTTCTTCCCATCCCATTAATACCAAGATCCCATTGTATCACAAATACATACCATGCTTTATTCATGCAGTTCCTTAAGGCTAGCTGTATGTTTCCTAAAGTTCAACTGGTTTGGCCTCCATTTGTTTAATCCTTTAATAGGAAGGATTCTCTGGCTAGCTTGGTGACACCTACCTGTAATCTACAGGTAGGAGGCAGGATTGCCAAAAATTCCTAAGACCAGTTTGGTGTGAAGGAGCTCCAGGTCTAAACAGTGATGCACTCTTCTAAAGTAATCAACCAACATAGAAAATCTTCACTTGTGTTTTCTATTTCTATAAGGTTGCTTTTGATTTTATTCAGCATCCTGTATATATATAGGTTTTTTTGGATTTGGTTTTTTCAAGACAGGTTTTCCCTGTATACATCTGGCTATCTTAGAACTCACTCTGTAGACCAGGCTGGCCTCAAACTCAGAAATCCACCTGCCTCTGCCTCCCAGAGTGCTGGGATTAAAGGCTTGCACCACCACTGCCCAGCATGAATTTCCTGAGCCTGGTCTACAGAGTGAGTTCCAGGACAGCCAGGGTTACACAGAAAAACTCTGTCTCGAAAAACCCAAAATAAAGAGAAAAAAAGGGAAATTCATATTTCTTCAAATAAATAAAAAGGAGGCACAACAAATAACATGTGATATAGCAAAACAGAATGTAGGAACAAGGAAAAATAAAAAAAAAAAAAAAAAACAGTATCAAACAGAATTCTGACATCCTGAAAAATAAGCTACCTGACTAAACATTCAGCTGCACCTAACGTAGAGAATCCACAAAGAACTTTGTATCCACAGGAAAACTCATTTTTCAAATGTAGCAAGTTTTCACCAATGCTACCAGGAAAACTTAACATATATAGGGGGAAAAAAACAACACAAACTAGATTCCTGCTGCTTAGTGTGAAAAATCATTTTAAGACCTTGACTTTAATAATAAGCTAGGTAGAGGGGTGGACTGATATGCTTTTAATCCAAGAGTTGGGGAGGCAGGAGGATTGAGTTCAAGATCAGCCAAGTTCAGAGTTCAGATAGCCAGGGATACTGAGAACTGTCATGAAAAGTGTTACCACAAAGCAACGGCATACCAGAAGAATTTATCCATAACCAGTGACACTACTTTATATAGGTAACAAAAAATTGAAGCCTACCAATTTTATAGTATTCTAAGGGTAGGCATGGTGGCTTTTTCTTTAAACTGAGGCCATCTCTATAGTTGAGTATCAGGACAATTTTGAGATACTGTTGCCAATAAAAAAATCAAGTTCAACCCTTGTCAATTACCACAAAGGAAAATGGAAGTATGCAGCAGTTAAGAATTTAGAAATTAAAGCCCACTTATTCTTACCGCTTGGGAAGCAGAGACAGGTGGAATAAAGACCAATCAGTCAAAGATCATTAGCTCTGAAAACTCAATAACCATGGAAGTGGAACATGTACCAGGGCACTCTGGTTAATCTTCTGACACATACTGAATTGAAGAAATATTTGCAACTGGATGTTTATTGCAGCACTCTCAAATATCCACTGTGGGATGCCTAAGGAAATAGCTCACAATCAAGTTTACAATCACTGAGATGGTGACCTGCTGCTTTAAGTTCATGATTGCATTCACTCTGCTCAGTCTGTACAGCTGTGTCAGCTCACCACAACCTTCACAGAACAGACCACCCTCAATGGATTGGCAAAACAATCCATTTACATATAGCCCACAAAAAATGTACAAGAATCAACTCTTCAGGCCATACCAGATGCTGTCCTGATCACTAGACAGATTAACAGGGACAGCCAGGGCCATGGAGACCCCATCTCAAACATCCCAGTACTAATACTGTGCATTTTCTTCTTGTCTCTGCCTTTTCTGGATGTTTATCACATCTAGTTTTCATTCTCAAATCTTGTGTCACTGGCCCTAAAAATAAAAAAACAAAGAAACACAGGCATTACATAGCTGCCAAAATTAAAACAGAACACAACAGACCTTTGTAATGGTCCATCTCAGAAGTCAGATCCATAGTTGTGGTTTTTCAAAAGGAATTCAGGTTCATGATAGGATTATCATAGACTAGACCAACTTCATTAAGTTCAACACAGGGCTGGAAAGATGGCTCAGCGGGGAAGAGCACCAACTGTTCTTCCAAAGGTCCTGAGTTCAAACACCAGCAAGCACATGGTGACTCACAGCCATGCTTACACATATCTCATGATGCCTTCTTCCGGTGCTTCTGAAGACAGCTTCAGTGTACTTACACATAAAAATAAATAAGTCTTTAAAACAAACCAAAAAAAAGTTCAGCAGAAAACAAACCAGAGAAGCACTCACATGCACTCCTGCTCTAGGATCTTTACAGGCTACAGACATCCCAATGGGTTGGCATTCCCTGCTGGCAGAAAGAAAGAAGTACAGTGACACACTATTAATATGAACTGCATAGAAAGAGTAAACAAGACCACTTCACTAAAGCACAATGTTCTTCTCTCAGAAGCTGTATTTGTCTTCAGGTCATCAACTTCTGGATATAGTTCATCACTGTTCAGACCAGGTACGTCCCACAACTTTAATTTGTACCCTATGCATTCACTACAGTCATTCCAAATTGAAAAAGCAAGGGTAGTTGGTTGGCTTTAGTTTACCAGCACTATTTCAGAAAACATTTACAGGAAGCTGATGCTAATTCACAATGGTAAAAACGTATGCTGACAAAAATATAAATCTAGGTTTCTTACACACCTTTCAAAAGAGTCAGGTTTTAATCAAGTTACTTTCTGTTACAAATTCTCTTGGATGCTATGGGCTCCCCTCCACCTAAGGAAAAGAAATTCTAAGCAGCACACTCCACTTCCTATTGCTCTAATACTTCAAGTAGAAAACTAAGCTATATTGCCCTTAACTTGGCATCGTTTTGCAGCTGTTTTGACCATATGAGGAATGGTGTCACCATTGTTCAGGTGAGAGGATTTGTGTTTCTCTTGGGTGTCACCATTACCTTCTGAATAGCACAAGAGGCCTAGCATATTTTTCTGCAAACCCTGCTGTATAAGAACCCACCCAAGGTGAGACCAAGGAACCAGAAAGCAAGCAGCCTTCAACCAGGCTGTCCAGTCCCAATCTCCCCAGGACCTAGGCTCCAATCCAGAAATCCCTTTTGCTGCTGCACATTTCCCCTAGGAAGTTTACATGGGTACCCTGCTCCACAGACCCGGAGCCTCTAAATTCACTTTGCATGTCCACATTTTGGTTGGCCATCCGGGCACTTAAACCACACACCTACAGAAAAGAAGGAATGCTTAGCTTTCCAAGCAGCTCCCATTATACCTTCAGTTGAGGGAAATGGAGGATGCCCCTCCCTCTAGCACCGATTGGACGGAAGAACACATGGGGCGTGGCCTTTCCTGGAGCACTGTCTGGAGCTGTTCTCAGTGGTCTTTTCTTCCAGGGCATTCCAGGGCATGGTGAGCACCTGCCAAGTGCCTATCCTGTTCTGTGTGCACTACCACAGGCTCCGCACCACCTGTCTATTCCAAGTCTGGAGACCCACTGAACTTGATGTGGAGTGGGAGTGGTGCCAGAATTCAAAGGAACAACAGCAGTTGGAGGTGAGGTCTCCTCCGACTTCCAGCCTAGTTGGTTGGCACACATGGTTGGCAGCTGGGAGTGGCCTTGACGTCACCCTAACTGTAGCCCAGATGGCAGGGGCACCTCTGAAGGGACCTTGGAGGACAGAACTATGCAGGTGAAACCAAGCAGCCCTGCTCATGTATGCACATGTATGTGGAGGATGAAGGACAGCCTTAAGTGTTGTCCCACGAACACCATTTTTTTTCCTTTGAGAAAGGGTCTTTTATTGATCTGGAGCTCACAAATGAGGCTAGACTGGCTGAGCACAAGGAGATCCTCCAGCTCCCAGCTCTGAAACTATAACCATGTGCCACAACGAACATCTTTTTTTTTTTATGTGGTTCTGGGAGTGAATCAATCTTGGGTACATGGGCTTGCAAAGAAAATGCTTTACTGAGCCATATACACAGTCACATTATTAGGTTTTTTTGTTTTGTCTTGTTTTGTTTTTGGGGGTTTTTTTTTGGTTTGTTGTTATTGTTGTTGTTTTGGGACAGGGTTTCTCTGTGTAGTCCTGGCTGTCCTGGAAGTCACTCAATAGACCAGATTGGCCTTGAACTCAGAAATCTGCCTGTCTCTGCCTCCCAAGTGCTAGGATTACAGGCGTGAGCCACCATTCCTGGCTCAGAATTAGGTTTTTAAGGTTACTAGATGAATGTCATTTTCTAAATGATTTTGGTATGTCTTTTTAATCTTTTTTAAAAAAGATTCATTTATTTCATCATAAATAAATAAGTAAATAAATAAACACAATAAAGTACACTGTATCTGTCTTCAGACACACCAGAAGAGGGCACTAGATCTCATTACAAGATGGTTGAGAGCAACTGTGTGGTTGCTGTTAATTGAACTCAGGACCTCTGGAAAAGCAGTCAGTGCTCTTAACTGCTGAGCCATCTCTCTAAACCTGTAGCTTAAATCTTCTGTGTTAACACTCATCACAATAACAAGAGAATTTAGATAAGGAATCGTGGTATGCACTCACTAATAAGTGGATATTAACCTAGAAAACTTGAATACCCAAAATATAATCCACACATCAAATGAGGTACAAGAAGAAAGGAGGAGTGGCCCCTTGTTCTGGAAAGACTCAGTGAAGCAGTATTCGGCAAAACCAGAACGGGGAAGTGGGAAGGGATGGGTGGGAGGACAGGGGAAGAGAAGGGGGCTTACGGGACTTTCGGGGAGTGGGGGGCTAGAAAAGGGGAAATCATTTGAAATGTAAATAAAAAATTATATCGAATAAAAAATAATTAAATAAAAAAATAAAAAAAATAAAAACACAAAGGAGGCAAAGAGTTTTCTAGAGCTTCTCCATTTTCATAGGTTTCTTTTCAGTCTATAATAAATAGGACAATAAATTTCTTTCTGATTCAAAAAAAACGATCTCATTTCCTATTTCCAGTTAGTAATCAGAGTCAGAATGGTGCTTCAGGAAGGTCACCATATTTTGTGAATAGGCATTACACAGACACCTTAGGCCATGTGTACATTTGTGTGCCTATGACAATATGGCAGGAGCAGAAGGAGGTCCTGAGTTCAAATCCCAGTAACCACATGGTGGCTCACAATCATTAGTAATGAGATCTGATGCCCTCTTTTGGGGTATCTAAAGACAGCTACAGTATATTTGCATATAATAAAAAAAATAAATCTTTAACAAAGATGTCTGTTTTTCAGAAAATGCAATATTAAGAACTGTTTCTAAGGGAACAAGCAAACAATTAAATGAACAATATATTGTTATAACTTTTGAAACCACTAGAGCCAAACACTTGTGTGGAAGGAAACAGCAAGCAATTTATGTTATAAGTCAGGGATGTGCAAGCCTCAGCTTACTCCACAACTCCTGCAGACCTTCAAATTCTGTAACACCTGGGTGATTTCACACTATCAGTTCCAGCTGCAGTACCA
Organism: Apodemus sylvaticus; assembly: GCF_947179515.1. Taxonomy (NCBI): domain Eukaryota; kingdom Metazoa; phylum Chordata; class Mammalia; order Rodentia; family Muridae; genus Apodemus; species Apodemus sylvaticus. The sequence goes on from NC_067478.1 coordinate 37,543,693, forward strand.
GGTACAGCCTTAGCTATCTCTGGAACACAACTTCTTTGTACTCTGAGAAAACACTTCCTAGAAGATTTCACCTCAGTGATGCTGGCCTTTTTTTAATCCCCTCTAATTTCGTAGCTCCAGCTAACCAGCATCAATTACCCCAATAGTCCCTTCTATTTCTGACTCTAAAGCCAGGTCTAAGTGACAGAAGCTGCTGAGTTCTGCTGCATGAAGGATATGGGGCATGGCCCCCTTGTTCTATTTCATTATCACTAGCTTTCCGTTTGCCACCTGCTTCACTGCCTAAACTTGTCTGTACTGGAACTTGTTCTGTACATATTTGGGGGGGGGGGGATTTTGTTTTTTTTTTTTTTTTTTGAGACAGGGTTTCTCTGTATAGCTCTGGGTGTCCTGGAACTCACTCTGTAGACCAGGCTGGCCTCGAACTCAGAAATCTGCCTACCTCTGCCTCCCAGAGTGCTGGGATTACAGGCGTGTGTCACCTCCGCCGGCTTGTTCTGTACATTTATCTCTGAGATCTGCATGGCTCTGTGTCCTTAATGTGGAGATTGAAGGCGTGAATCACCATGCCTGCATCTAAATTTAGCTGGGGGGGGAATCTTGCTCCAAGATCACCATTCCCTTTATTTAATGTAATAGCCTAGAAATCACGATCAAGCTCCATTTCGCTTCCTAGTGCAACCCATTTTGTTGTTTTGTTTTTGTTGTTGTCTGTTTCTAGGTTGTTTTTTTTTTCTAGACTGAGTTCCTCAGTATATTCCTGGATGTCCTTGAACTAAGTCTGTAGACCAGGCTGGCCCCAAATTTAGAAATTCGCCTGCCTCTGCTTTCCAAGTGCTGGGATTAAAGGCGTGCACCACCACTGGCCAGCTGGCGCCCCCTTTAATACTTGAATAAAACATTTTATATTTTTTCTTTCAAAGCTTTCTATACTTGTTCAAATCACTCTTCATGAGACTTAATTAGAGAACAAAGTCCATGCTGGGCATTTTTGAGACTTCCATGCAATTGACAAGAGACGTGTCAATGCAATTAATCTGAGTCTCTTCAACCTACCCTCAGGCAGACTCTTAAAACTAGGGAAGATAAAAGCCTAGGGCAAAAGGCAGGCACCATTTTCCCACTAAATACGACAAGAACAGCTTCTAGGCCTCATACTGACATTCTTTTCCCACAGTTCAAATCACCTTCAGCACCAATGTCTTCCATATTCCTACTAGAATGGTTCACTAAGCCCAACTTAAAGCACTTCACTGCTTTCCACAACCAAAGTCATCAAATCAACATTCTTCCAAACAAAAACATGAAAACGCTTATCACAGTAATACTCTAGGCCCCAGTACCAACTTCTGTATCAGTCACGATTCTCTAGAGTTAGAGCAATTATGGAATGTCTCTACATATTAAAGGAATTTGTTGTCTGCAGTGCATCAAACCCAATAATGGGCAGCTGTAAATGGGAAACCTGCTTCATGAGAAAAATTTATTTTCAAGGAAAAAAAAGAAATGCCTAGGAAATCAACAGGCTATTCCCTTGGGTATGTCTATGAGGGCCTTTCAGAGAACAAGAGGGAATAGCCATCCTGTGAGCATCCATCCAATAGATTAGGCACACAGGAATAAAAGAAAGGAGTGAGTGAGGGCAGGCATTCTGCTTCTCTGCTCTTTGGCTGCTGAGGTGAAGACTTTAGCTCTGACACCTAGACAAAGAATTAGCCTGTATCAGGGATAACCTTTCTAACTGATCACCCAATACAAAGTGCTCAGCCCTTGTGATGACTGTTCTTGATAGTAATTTGACTACATCTGGAATTAAGTATAACTCAAGTGGCTAGAATTTTTCTTGTGAGGATTTTTCCCCTCTTGACTAAATCATTTGAGGAGGAAAAAAACTACCCAAACCATGACATTTTGAACTTTGAGAATCTACCTAAAATTCTAGCTGAAGCTCTGGTAACCACGTCTGTGAAGGACCTGTAAGAAAGGAAGAGAGATGAAAAACTATGGAATTTTATTTTAACTAAGAACATATTAAAAAATAAACCATCCAGATGCAAAGCATGCAAAAGCCTGATTGAGATGTGGAAGGTTCCTAGTTATTTCACATCTACAACATTAACACACAACTGTTTGGTTAATGTGAACTCAACAGATTGGGAGCTAGGCATCTTTGAAGTCTACTGTCACTATACGCAGTCAAAGGTAGACAGATGGAGATTCATGCATTTTCCACCTTTTAGAACAGAACGTCGAGTTAGTAAATGGGGTAGACTTGGAAGAGGTAGCAGTTGAGATCAATATGAGCAAAAGAAGTTGTAAAAATCCTCCAAAGAACTAAAAAGATGTTCATGTTGATATTTGTTAGAATGAGAGATTAATGATGTCACCATTGATGAAAATCAAAGTATCAAAGTATAAGCACATTGCATAATATGTAGTTACAGTAAAACAGTGTTGTAAAATTACTAATATTTTTCTTTAGAAAATTTCTCACTGCACATTCTAGGAAAGCCTTTAACTAGAAATCCTCCTGGTTCAGCATTCTAATTCCGTGAACTCTGGGTAAAGGTGTGAGCTACCACACTAAACTATACAGTGATTCAGGAAATCCCTTGGGGGAGATTTGCTTGTGGAGATTGGTCAAGGTGTTAGTTCAATCTTCCAATCCATTTAGATAATCCCACTTAGAGAAGCTCACCCATTGGAAGCATCAGTAAAAGGACCATGGGCGGAAGTGGGAGTGGCCTTTTGAGACTCTAAGCACAGTCCTATGACCCACCAGATTCATTCTATTTCAGATCAGACCACAGTGTGCTTTCAACCTTCAGGTCCAGACACTGCTAGACCCCTGTGCTCTGAGGATCTGATCTCAGAACTGAGCCAGTATTGTATTGCTACCAAGCATTGCTGAGCACGGGGATAATTGCTTGGGTAAGTGCACAATTTGCAAGAGAAAATTCCTTCATAGTCTCTATTTTTAACTGAATAAAAACAGGTATTTGCTTAGAAGTTATATTTTGCTATTCAGCAAAACTTGATTCAGTTTGCCTTTGGATTTCTTTCTTGGGATATAATGTGGCTTAAGGTTATAGATAATTTTAAATTTATCATTATGCACATTTTAGTTGATCTGATGTATTATATTGAAAGATAGTTTCATGATACTTTTCAATTTTGTGCTTTGTCTAAATTTTAAATATTTCAAGAGCATTTTATGCTTAACAAATGCCCTGAATAGTTTAAGGACATTGGAATTTAAAGATATCTAGGAAAGTATAGAAATAAAAACTCAATTTTCAGCAAAAGACTTATCTTTGTTCTTCTGTTACAAATTACAGGAGGAGCCGGGCGTTGGTGGTGCAAACTTTTAATCCCAGCACTTGGGAGGCAGAGGCAGGCAGATTTGAGTTCAAGGCAAGCCTGGTCTACAGAGTGAGTTCCTGGATAGCCAGGGCTATACAGAGAAACCCTGTCTCGAAAAAAACCAAATCCAAAAAACCCCCAAAAATAAAATAAAATAAATTACAGGAGGGAAGATCTCACAGTATAAATGGGTACTTAAGTGTACGATCATGGTAGAATTGGCTATTCCTGCTAGTGTTGGGTATGTTAGATTAGAAGGTTACATGTAATTAAAGTAGAGAAAACTAACCACTCTCTTATTCATAAGAGTACATTCTGGTTAAAATCTGGTGCAATTTTTCATTTCTGTATTTCATCTGGGTTATCTTTGTGTTCTTGTTTTGTAGTGAAATGTCTAATGTACAAAAAAAAAAAAAAAATGCCAAAGGAAAACATAACCATTAACTAAATTAAAGAAGGCAGCATTAAAGTCCCAAAGTTTTTGCTAATCCAATTGTTGATAATATTAATAGTGGAATTGGAAATACACCAAACCTCCAGCTAAACCCATTTGATTCCCTGTATGTCCAACTGTAGTAGCTTAATTATTTTGACAAAATTTGTTGCAATCAAACTGAGATTCTTTCTTTCTTTTATTTCTTTCTTCCTTTTCTTTTTCACTTTTCTTTCTTTACTTTTCTTTCTTTTCTTTTATTTTGTTCTTTTTTTTTTGAGACAGGATTTCTCTATGTAGATAGCCCTGGGTATCCTGGAACTTAATCTGTAGACAAGGCTGACCTTGAACTCAAATCTGCCTGCCTCTCCCTCCCAAGTGCTGGGATTAAAGGTATGCATCACCACTGCTGGGCCTGAGATTATTTCTATATGTGAAAGTTAAAAGAGATTGGAAATGTGTACCTGTTGGTTAGATAACCAAGCCTCACTTAGAAATGAGGAAGTAAACAAGTATCTACAAAGAATTGCCGTTGGCTGGAGAGATGGCTCAGTAGTTAGGAGCACTGACTGATCTTCCAGAAGTCCTGAGTTCAATTCCCAGCAGCCACAACCATCTTTAATCGGGATCCGAAGCCCTCTTCTGGTGTGTCTGACGACAATGACAGTGTACTAACATATACAAAATATAAATAATCTTAAAAAAGAATTCCCCTTGTGTTCAACCTGAGGGGAGCAGGTTTGCTATAGAAATGACCTGATATATTTTTGAAAATCTATTGGATTAGATTCATTCAATTGGGAAGAACCACACTAAATGTTGGTGAGATCATTCCTCCAGCCCATGGGTTGAGGGCTCCAATGAAGAAAAAGGGGGAAGAGGAGCTGAGGAGCAAGCTTTCCTTTGCTGTTTGCTTCCTGATTTTGGAAGTCATGAGAACAGCTGCCTTGAGCTCCTGCCACCATTTATTCCCCACCTTGATATCCTTGAAGTAGGAGACAGCATAAATTCTTATTTTAGGCATTTTGCAGCAGAAAGAAGTGAGTGATATTTCCCATGAAGAACTAAGGGTTGAGGCAGTAGAATCTAAATAATAAGAAAGTAAGAGTCAGATACCAAACAAAAGTATTTAGTAGAGAAGGCATGAAGTGGTGTGTATTTTCTTGGATAGACAACAAATGCAGGAGCTGTTTTACGCACATGCCTGCAGTGAAAGGCCGGCCTATGGAGCAGAAGGACTTGGATTACTCCTCCGTATGGTATTATTTTCTCTACAACATTGGAGAGGAATGTCTCTGGCCTTTAAAAACATACCAATGTGGGCTGAAGCCTTCAGGAGGAATGTAGATGTTAGATCTAGAATGGTGTCACATCAGTCAATATGTAGGGAAAAGTTCTTGGGCAAAAATAATATGTCTGTATTGCCATATTCAGAATTTAATCATAAGTTGAATCACATTTTGTCTAGTCCCTTGCTACTCCTCTCTGATCCAATAATAATAATTCTCCTTTTTTCCCCTCAGAAAAATGGAGTCAGACAATTCACAACCCCCCCAAGAAATACTCACCTGCTTCATTTGCCAGGGCATCTTTATGGATCCAGTCTTCTTAAGGTGTGGCCATACCTTCTGCAAGGCCTGTCTCATCTTTTCTTTGGAAGACGTTGGAATCCCTGACCTCTGCCCTATATGTAGGCAACCATCCCATTGGACATTCATTAATAACAACACTATGAAGATTCTGGTATCCACTGTGAGAGAAAACAGGCTCATGAAGTATTTGATTTCTGAGGAGCACAAGTGCATGACCCATAAGGAGAGAAAGACGACATTCTGTGGTGAGAGCAGGGCCCTCCTCTGCCAATTGTGTTCTGACTCCCAGGATCACAGAGGTCACACACACTGCACTATTGGAGCGCGTGCTTGTATGCAAATGGTAAGTAATATTTCTGAAAAAAAAAGGCTGAGAGCTTGAGAGAAGGAGGCTTAGCAGACCACAGGGAGATGCGTGTCCTGATTCTGAGGAATCCACTGTACTCCAAATCTTGTCACATTTTAAGCAGGGAATGAGGAATGACTATAAAATGTAAACATTCTTTGAGAGGTGCATAAATATAAATATCATTTCTAGGTTCACGATTCATTATATTCACGTCACTGAAAATTATAATCATGGTAAATTTACATCTTTAAAAAGTGAAAATGACATAAGACTAAAATTCCAAAAGTACATTGGAATGAGCGGCTTAGAACCGGGATCCGGGTTGGATGTTAATTATCCAGACAGTTGTCAATTACAGCCCATCACTTCACTTGAGCTCATGGTGGTTGTATTTTGTAATTCTATGGGCTGAAATCTAAAGTTCCATATTTAATAAAAATAAAAAGAAACAGCACTGTGATCTTTCTTCTAACCTCTCTAAAGTAATTGTGTTCAGTGCTAGAGTTTGTCTGCCAGGTAACTCATTATTTATGTAAGGATGACATTTATTTATTTATTACAGCTGAAACTTGAAAAGCAAATGGCATCTTTATTGAAGAAGATCCAAGAACAGCAGAAGAATCTAAATGCAGAGAGGAGAACAATCTTTCAGTGGTTGGTGGGTATGAGACTGATGTGTAAAGTGAACCAGAGGCAGATATCTTGCAATTTGAGGATTATACATGGGATGTGATGCTAGGAAATCTTTTTATATTTACCTTAAATTTGTAAAGGCAAAATCCAATTTTGAACACAGAAACACCTAGCCATCTGGTAGAAAAGTTTGACATTAATGGGCGAATTTCTGAGTGTTCAGCAGAGTACACCAGACTCTATGACTCCACTTGGAATTTTGGTTGCTATGTATATGCAAAGTTGCATTTTTTCTTTTCCTTTCTTTTTGTTTTCTTTTTTTGTTTTTTTGAGACAGGCTTTCCCCGTGTAGCTCTGGCAGTCCTGGAACTTAGTCTGTAAACCAGGATGGCCTCAAACTCAGAACTCTGCCTGCCTTTGCCTCCCAAGTGCTGGCATTAAAGGCATGTGCTACCACTGCCTGGCCCAAAGTTGCATTTTTGAGTGAACATATTATTAGTCCAAACCTTTTTTCCAGATATCTCAGAATCTCATTTAACAGAAGAAAATGGTAAGGGAAAAAAGAATGGATTTGTTTGCTTCTTCTAATAATAATGAAGAAATGTATAAAATCAAATGACTTACACTTTCTGAAAAGTGGGGACAGTAAATCAGCATGTGCAGCACCCTGATGGGATCCTGTAGGTGAATTTTAAACATAGAAGAATTCAATGGAAAGGACCAAATACTCTCCAGATGTGATCTAGGATGTCCCTTTTCCTTCAGCACTACGTGGCCCTACGGGGGGAAATGATCAAGAAAGAGTATAGCAGACTGTATCCTCCCGTCCATGAAGAAGTGAATCAATATATAGAGTGTATGAAAAATCAAAGCAATATTATTTTAGAGGAGCTCAGGAAAAGTGAAGCCATGATGGTCCACAAGAGGAGTCAACTAATAGAAATGTATCAGGAGCTGAAGGCCATGTCCCAGAAACCATTTGAGGTGTTGCTGTTGCAGGTAAGCATGGAAGAGTGCTTGAAACAGATTGATTATTTGAGGCCCACACCTATGACTTTTACATCTGAGATCCCTTTCTATATCCCCTGTACTTATTATCAGGTTTTAAGAAAAATCTGGAGAGATAATTTGTGTAATATCCTAAAAAGAGCAAGCTTGTTGACATTGTGTCAGCAGATTCCATATGGAATATCTCATTTATTTGTGTTTGTAGCTTGTGTCTTTGAAACCCCAAATTAAGTGATTCTTGTTACCAAACACACCATTTTACCTCTACTTGGATGCTAGTACAGTTTTAAAGTAGTCTACCATAAGTTTGTTATGTTTGAAAGCTGTGTTTTTGATATTTCTTTGGGAGGTGGGGGATTTGATATATGCTCTTCTTTTGTGGTGTACAATGGCCTCGTATTCACAGGATTCATGAGCCCTAAACCCAAAATTCTAAAACTGCAGATATGAGCCAACATGTAGGGGCTAGGCCACAATTTTGAAGTACCCTTCATGAAAGTATTCTATGCTTTTTGTTCAAGATCAAAGAATGTCCTCTTTGCAGACAGTTGCATCTTACAAAGTAGTATATAATTCCTACCCATATGCTTCCCAAATATTCTCACAGCCTGATTTCATTAAGAATTCATTCCATTGTGCAAGTCCACAATGGACTCTGGGGCATGAAAATACATTTGCAGGGTGAATTGGTGTAGCAATGACTGACAGTTATATAAAGATAATAAAATTTACATATATATTTATATAATGATATAAAACTTAATGTACTGGAAGTTGACTGAGCAGTTAAGAGCACTTTCTGCTCTTCCAGCAGTCCCGAGTTTAATTCCCAGCAGCCACATGGTGGTTTACAACCATTTGTAATAGGATCCGATGCCCTCTTCTGGTGTGTCTTTAGGGAGCATGAGTGTACTCATATACATAAAATGAATAAATAAATCTCTAAAAAAATCTTTATGTATATATAGATCCACATTCTGGGCTGTTCCTTCAGATATCTAAGCTTCTCTTAATTTGTTTGCAGGATTTGGATGACTTGTTCAGAAGGTGAGTTTAATCCTCAGTGTAAGACAGGATAACCCTGAACTATGTCACAAAGATGAACAAGCTCTCTTAGCAATGTACAAATACACTTTATACAGAAAATACTTAGTTATGGATGATGGGTTTGGGATTGTTTTCATGGATATGAAGCCTGTTTGCCTTCACCAGACAGTGTCTTTTCTTTCTCCCTATGAGTGAAGCAGTGTATGTAATGGGCTTGAGCTAAAATTTGTCATTTTCAAATCCTAATCATTGAGGCCCATGGGCTGTACTTTCCTGGTAGTAGAAGAAAGGGGCTGGAAGCATGGGAAAGTGGTTGATAACAGGAAGGGCTTGAGAGAGAGCATCTAAGAGGAAGCCACCCTGTCTCCTGACCATGGGTTTTCTTTAATATAAGAAAATGTTCTGTGTGAAAAATGTTCAGGTAAGTGTTTCCTTTTATTGATTTGATTTGTTAGGAATACCTATGTGAGTGCACATGTGTGCAAGACACAGGAGCACTCTCAGGAGTCTTTCCTCTCCTTACACCATGGGTTTCTGAGATTGAACTTCAGTTGTCAGTTTGTATGACAAAGATTTTAATACATACCTTTGTTTGTATGACAAAGGTTTTCAGCTCTGCCTGAAGATTTCTCCTCATCACTGGGGTGATATCTGTAGCACAGGCTCATCAATGTCTTCTCCTTGCAGGAGTGAGTCAGTGCAGCTGACACAGAGTATGAAACCAAAACTCAGTGCCCAACCCAATACTGGGTTGACTGTAAGGTTCAACTACTTCCAAGGTGAGTGTCAGCACTGATATAATGACCAGAGGTGCCGTTCAGCAGGGAGATAACCTTTGTACAATGAATATTTTAATTCCCTAAAAAGATATGTCTAGTTAAGCCACATTGTAATCATATTTAGGCACACAGTCATTTTACAAACAAAGATTAATGAATACCAATTTAATGATGTACGTCATTCAGGCTGATAAATATAGTATTTGTCCAATGAGACACACAGAATGATTAATTCAGTACAGTTTAATATATATTAAGCTATCAAAATATTTCTATGTTTTCTATAAAATATTTTAGCAATTGATATTTTTTATTATGGAGACATTATTTCTCTTTGTTTCCCTGGCTAACCTGGGACTAGCTCTGTAAACTAGGCTGGTCTGGGACTCACAGAGATCCACGTGCCTCTGGCTCCAAAATGCTTTAATTAAAGTCATGTGAAACCATGCTCACCTATCAGTTGAATTTTTTTTAGAGTTTACATATAACATTTATTGCAACATTCACAACATGTACACAGAAGTTCTCAGAACAAGAAAATATAAAACAGCCCGGGAATCTATCTCATCCTTTAAAAAACATGTTTCTAAAACTAAGTTTAAAAGAATATGGGACTTTCAGGGAGGGGGGAACCAGGAAATGGGAAATCATTTGAAATGTAAATAAAGAATGTATCTAAAAAATGAATATGTTTAAAATACTTCGATAGTAGATTGACAATATAAGAAACATCTGAAAGTGAATTATACTCCATAGATTAAAATTCACAAGATACAGTGGCGCCCACTTGTAACCCCAATATGAAAAACATGGCATCAGGAGGATTGCCCAAGAGTTTGAGACTAAATAGATTGACATAGTGAGTTCCATGCCAGTCAAGGGTATATAGCAAGAAATCCTATCTCAAAGAAACTACAAAAATGATCATTAAAAAAGAACCCAAACAGACAAAGCCATATATCACAGGCAATAAAAATAAAAAGTAAAATAAGTTGATACAACATGGGGCAGTCTGAATCACACTTGGAGATCAAAATATGGATTGTAACATCTCAAGGAAAAATTGTCAGAGGACCATGGTTTAGTTAAATGCAGAAAATTGCTACTAGGGAACAACTTCTAATGCATGCATAGATTTATCTTTGATACAAATCTTCATAGTGGGATTAAAATCAAAACCATAAGATGAAAGCAATCAAGACCTAGTACTTAGGAATAACATTTCATGGAGACTCAGGGGGTGAGCCTTTGGGGGGGTGGTGGTCCTCATTGCATTGTGCACGGTTGTTTGCCTGGTGTAACTAAAGCCCCTGACAGAACTGTGCTGTTATTTGCTGTGGTTTCCACCTCTGCAGCTTCTAAAGATTTTCAAAAAAGTTTTCATTATGTGCTCATTCTGTTTCTTTGGGAAAACTCTTGACTTTGATTTATCTGGATTATAACTACCCTTCCAGTCTTAGACTTTCTATTTTTAAAACCCAGGAAATCTCTAAGTATCTGTCTCTCTGTCTCTGTCTGTCTGTCTGTCTGTCTGTCTCTCTCTCTCTCTCTCTCTCTCTCTCTCTCTCTCTCTCTCCTGACAAATATGAGTATTCGTTTTAACTAAAATGTCTCTTCCCACAGTGAAAATTTTCTTTCAAAATTTAATCATATTCAACTGCAACCCAAGCCTACTTTTTGATGTGAGAAGATTCACCTCTAGACCTTACAATGAAAACCCAGTTCTGGCTGTGCCTGGATCCTATCGTGCTTCCTGGGGAGCAGAGAGCTTCACCACTGGAAAACATTACTGGGATCTGGATTTGAAGGACCATGAGCAATGGGCTGTAGGGGTCTGTAACAATGTCTGGTTGAGAAACTTTGAGATTGGATCTGAAGGTGCATTTCTTCTTGTATGTTTGAAGGACGATGATCAATACAGCCTCCTCACTACTTGCCCAACATTTCATCACCACATAGAGAAACCAACTGGCCAGGTTGGCGTGTTCCTTGATTGTGAGGGTGGATGTGTGAGTTTCCTGGATGTAGCCAAGAGTTCCCTCATATACAGCTACTGTCCTGGAACTTTCCATTGCACTGTCAGGCCTTACTACTGTACTGTCTACACATGATCATAGGAAGCTGTATCCAGTATGCTTTTCTATGGCAATGTGTCCTCTCTTTATTGTGATTAAATATTGTGATGGTTTGTATATGCTTAGCCCAGGGAGTGGCACTATTAGAAGGTGTGATCATATTGGAGTATGTGTCTCACTGCGGGTGTGGGCTTTAAGAACCTTATCTCAGCTGCATGAAAGCCAGTCTTCAACTAGCAGCCTTCAGATGAAGACGTAGAATCCTTAGCTCTGCCTGTACCATGCCTGCCTAGATGTTGCCGTGCTCCCATTTTGATGATAATGGACTGAATCTCTGAACCTGTAAGCCAGCCCCAATTAAAAGTTGTCAGTTTTAACATTTGCCTTGGTCATGGTGTTTGTTGACAGCAGTAAAATCCCAACTCAGTCAAATATTACAATGATATTAAATGTAAAACACGGGTGACTGCTTGCTTCTCATCCGTGGTCTATATGTTCCTCCCAGAACACTTATTTTCACAGTGGTTATAGTTTTTTGTCTTTTTGTTTTTATGTATTTCTGAGAAATACTAATTAGAATCATGGATCTACTGTAGAACTAGAACTTTTAATTGTGCTCAGGATACAAAGTGGGATTCCAGCACTATTAAAATATTATGTGTCTGTGTTATCCTAATTTAGTTGTGTCTAGCAGAGACACAAAGATATGTTTTAAGCAGATTTGTTGATCAATAAAAGCATGAATCCCTATTTGATCTAAACAAAAATAATTATTTACCATTTGTGATAGAACAAAAACCGAGGCTTTCATTATTCAGAGAGAAGGGATTTTTTTTTCCTGGAAAAAATGAAAGTTAGTTTCCCCCTTTTCTTTCAATTCTATTATTTTATAGCTGTTTTATGTTGAGGATACACTTGAAAAAATGTTAGTTAATTGTCCCCAACATAAAACAGCTTTGAATATTCTTCCAGTCTCTAAGAGCACACAAATATTTTCTGATATTCAAGAACTGCAATCCTCTTCTAGAAACCTCTCACTGGTCGTTTTCAAGAGTGTCCTGTGTACCTGAGAACACTGAGAGAAGTAGATTGTAATGTCCATCCAAGGTCACTTTCTTTCACCATCCTAGATTTTCACAAATCAATTCTCAAATTTTTGCCTTCCCTTTGGTTAGCCAGCATGATTCCCTCTGTCTTTCTCATGCTGGTCCTAAAAGAATAATCTAAGTTCCACTTCTTTTTTTTTTTTCCTCCAGCAGTGGCAGCTGATGACACTCCTGTCACCTCTGCATCAACCACACCTTCTCTTCTCTTCAGAGTGTGTTATCTTAGTGAAGAGCAGAGCCACAGGCTCAGGCAAGGCACAGTGCAGAGATATGGTAGGGGTGTTAGGCCAGAGGGTGTGAGTGCACTCTAATTTTTATCTCTTTACAGGAGTGGAAAAGACTCAACTATGATATCTACACCCTGCGGCAGATCCGCCGGGAAGTGAGGAACAGAAGGAGACAAATCTTAGAAGACTTGGGTGAGTCCGAGAGAGCTTGTGAACCAGTGAAACGACTGGTCACATGCTTTTCACTTTTTCTATCATGGTATGGACACTGTCTCAGACCCACCAGCCGCGGAGTAATGACACAGGGACCTTTTATGAACTCTGAAAGCTCAGCCTTAGCTTAAGCTTGTCCCCAACAGCTCTTTTACATCAATTGGCCCTTTATACTAATGTACGTCTGCACCTTGGCTCGTTACCTCCTGAGTGCCACACTTGCTTTTTCTCCCGACTCAGACTCTTTCCCAGAGTACCTAGCTCTGCCTGGAAATCCCGCCTTTCCCCTCCTGCTTTGCAATAGGCCTTCCAGCTCTTTGTTAAATAAATCGGAAGGTGAAGGAGAAGATGTTTACAAGTTGCTGAGACAGGTGATGCTTCATACACAGTGCACAAGAGATTATCTCAACAATCTTTTTATCAAAAGATTGTCAGCCACTGACTAATTCTTTTTTTTTTTAATTTATTGATATATTTATTTACATTTCAAATGATATCCCCTTTTCTGGACCCCCACTCCCCGAAAGTCCCATCAGTCCCCTTCCCTCCCCCTGTTTTCCCACCAAACCCTTCCCACTTCCCTGTTCTGATTTTGCTCTATACTGATTCACTGAGTCTTTTCAGAACAAGGAGCCACTCTTCCTTTCTTCTTGTACCTCATTTGATGTGTGGATTATGTTTTGGGTATTCCAGTTTTCTAGGTTAATATTCACTTATTAGTGAGTGCATACCATGATTCATCTTTTGAGTCTGGGTTACCTCACTTAGTATGATATTCTGCAGCTCCATCCATTTGCCTAGGAATTTCATGAATTCATTGTGTCTAATGGCTGAATAGTACTCCATTGTGTATATATACCACATTTTTTGCATCCACTCTTCTATTGAGGGATACCTGGGTCCTTTCCAACTTCTGGCAATTATAAATAGGGCTGCTATGAACATAGTGGAACATGTATCCTTATTACATGCTGGGGAATCTTTTGTGTATATGCCCAGGAGTGGTATAGCAGGATCTTCTGGAAGTGAGGTGCCCAGTTTTCGGAGGAACTGCCAGACTGATTTCCAGAGTGGTTGTACCAATTTGCAACCCCACCAGCAGCAGAGGAGTGTTCCTCTTTCTCCACATCCTCTCCAACACCTGCTGTCTCCTGAATTTTTAATCTTAGCCATTCTGACTGGTGTAAGGTGAAATCTCAGGGTTGTTTTGATTTGCATTTCCCTAACGAGTAATGAAGTTGAGCATTTTATAAGGTGTTTCTCCGAAGTTCTTCATTTGAGAATTCTTTGTTTAACTCTGTACCCCATTTTATAATAGAGTTGTTTGATTTTCTGGAGTCTAACTTCTTGAGTTCTTTATATATATTGGATATTAACCCTCTATTTGATGTAGGGTTGGTGAAGATCTTTTCCCAATTTGTTGGTTGCCGATTTGTCCTTTTGATGGTGTCCTTTGCCTTACAGAAACTTTGTAATTTTATGAGGTCCTATTTGTCAATTCTTGATCTTAGAGCATATGCTATTGGTGTTCTGTTCAGAAACTTTCTCCCTATACCGATGTTCTCAAGGGTCTTCCCCAGTTTCTTTTCTATTAGCTTCAGAGTGTCTGGTTTTATGTGGAGGTCCATGATCCATTTGGATTTGAGCTTAGTACACGGAGACAAGGATGGATCAATTTGAATTCTTCTGCATGCTGACCTCCATTTGAACCAGCACCATTTGTTGAAAAGGCTATCTTTTTTCCATTGGATGCTTTCAGCCTCTTTGTCGAGGACCAAGTGGCCAGAAGTGTGTGGGTTCATTTCTGGATCTTCAATCCTGTTCCATTGATCCTCCTGCCTGTCACTGTACCAATACCATGCAGTTTTAACACTATTACTCTGTAGTATTGCTTGAGGTCAGGGATACTGATTCCCCCAGGCTTTCATTTGTTGCTGAGAATAGTTTTAGCTATCCTGGGATTTTTGTTATTCCAGATGAATTTGAGAATTGCGCTTTCTAACTCTGTGAAGAATTGAGTTGGGATTTTGATGGGTATTGCATTGAATCTGTATATTGCTTTTGGCAAAATAGCCATTTTAACTATATTGATCCTGCCGATCCATGAGCATGGGAGGTTTTCCCATTTTTTTGAGGTCTTCTTCCATTTCCTTCTTCAGAGTCTTGAAGTTCTTGTCATACAGATCTTTTACATGTTTGGTAAGAGTCACCTCAAGGTACTTTATACGGTTTGTGGCTATTGTGAAGGGGGTCATTTCCCTAATTTCTTTCTCAGCCTGCTTATCCTTTGAGTATAGGAAGGCCACTGATTTGTTTGAGTTGATTTTATAACCTGCCACTTTGCTGAAGTTGTTTATCAGCTGTAGGAATTCTCTAGTGGAGTTTTTTTGGGTCACTTAGGTAGACTATCATGTCATCTGCAAATAATGATAGTTTGACTTCTTCCTTTCCAATTTGTATCACTTTGACCTTCTTATGTTGTTAAACTGCCCGAGCTATTACTTCAAGTACAATAGTGAAAAGATAAGGAGAAAGGGGCAGCCCTGTCTAGTCCCTGATTTTTGTGGGATTGCTTCAAGTTTCTCTCCATTTAGTTTGATGCTGGCTACCGGTTTGCTGTATATTGCTTTTACTATATTTAGGTATGGGCCTTGAATTCCTGTTCTTTCCAAGACTTTAAGCGTGAAAGGATGCTGAATTTTGTCAAATGCTTTTTCAGCATCCAATGAAATGACCATGTGGTTTTTTTCTTTGAGTTCCTATTGGGTTTCTACTACTCAACCTGAGAGGCAGGGGTCTGCTTCCTCTAGTAATAACAGAAATAGTCCCCAAAGAGTCTTGACTTTTGCATTTTTATATTTATGTGTGTGCACATAAATATATAAAGGTTTTCTCTTTCCTAATAAAGGGTTTATCTGTGTAGCCCTGGTTGTCCTCAGCTCATAGAGAACTGCCTGCCACCAGCACCCAGCTCAGCTTGTTTCCTTATATTACTCAGGAAAAAACCTCCTGAGGAGTGATGCCGAGAAGCCATTAATTAAGAAGGAGACATTCACCTTCATTCCCAGCAGTCTGGAGTCAGAGGCAGGACAATCTGTGGTTCAAGGCCAGCCTGGCCTACAAACTTAAGTTCCAGGACAGCCAGAGAGAGCTTCATATTGAGACCCTGATTCAAACAAAAGAAAACTAACTAAATATATTTCTCAATCAGAGTGTGCACCTGCATGCCAGAAGAGGCCATCAGATTGCATTATAGATGGCTGTGAGCCTCTTTGTGGTTACTGGGAATTGATCACATGACTTTTTGCAGAACTGTCAATGCTATTAACTGCTGAGCCATCACTGGGATTCTGGGGATGGGGCAATCTCCACTCTCTAAGAGGCAGAGAGTGGTGTTAGGGTGAGGGACTGTACGAGGCTGGAACCAGGAGTACCTGGATTAAAGGTGTGCACTGTCAATGTCCAGGTTCTTTGAACTGCAGCCATGTCTCCAGCCCCAGACCCCACCCCAGTTTTTTTAAGACTTGAGTCTCTATTGAGCTCTCAGGTAAGTTCCTTAACAAGCTAGAGGTCATGGATGATAACTAGTATAAGCCGTTTATTAACAAAAAGAATTATTCAGTCAGAATCTGTAATTAAAAGGTTTAGTCAAAAATGTCATCCAGTGTGTATTAATAGGTTTGAGTTAGTAAATTTACTCGAAACTAATTTTACTTCCCACTAAACCGATACCTTGTGTGAACTTGTCTCTTGTTCAGGTCAATAATAAGGATGGCTCAGTGGTCAAATGTGCTTACTGATTTCAGGACCCAAGTACAGTATCCAACTCCCTCACATCAGCTGAACTCTAGCATGAGATTCAGCACCCCCTTCTGGCCTAAAACGGCAATTGCACCATTTGTTGAAAAGGCTATCTTTTTTCCATTGGATGTTTTCAGCCTCTTTGTCGAGGATCAAGTGGCCATAGGTGTGTGGGTTCATTTCTGGATCTTCAATCCTGTTCCATTGATCCTCCTGCCTGTCACTGTACCAATACCATGCAGTTTTTAACACTATTGCTCTGTAGTATTGCTTGAGGTCAGGGATACTGATTCCCCCAGATTTTCTTTTGTTGCTGAGAATAGTTTTAGCTATCCTGGGTTTTTTGTTGTTCCAGATGAATTTGATAATTGCTCTTTCTAACTCTGTGAAGAATTGAGTTGGGATTTTGATGGGTATTGCATTGAATCTGTATATTGCTTTTGGTCAGCATGCAGAAGAATGGGAATTGATCCATCCTTGTCTCCTTGTACTAAGCTCAACTCCAAATGGATCAAGGACCTCCACATAAAGCCAGACACTCTGAAGCTAATAGAAAAGAAACTGGGGAAGACCCTTGAGGACATCAGTACAGGAAGAAAGTTTCTGAACAGAACACCAATAGCGTATGCTCTAAGAGCAAGAATTGACAAATGGGACCTCATAAGGTTACAGAGTTTCTGTAAAGCAAAGGACACCATCAAGAGGACAGATTGGCAACCAACAAATTGGGAAAAGATCTTCACCAATCCTACATCAGATAGAGGGCTAATATCCAATATATATAAAGAACTCAAGAAGTTAGACTCCAGAAAACCAAACAACCCTATTAAAAAATGGGGTACAGAGTTAAACAAAGAATTCTCACCTGAAGAACTTCGGATGGCGGAGAAGCATCTTAAAAAATGCTCAACTTCATTAGTCATTAGGGAAATGCAAATCAAAACAACCCTAAGATTTCATTTTACACCAGTCAGAATGGCTAAGATTAAAAATTCAGGAGACAGCAGGTGTTGGAGAGGGTGTGGAGAAAGAGGAACACTCCTCCACTGCTGGTGGGGTTGCAAATTGGTACAACCACTCTGGAAAGCAGTCTGGCGCTTCCTCCGAAAACTGGGCACCTCACTTCCAGAAGATCCTGCTATACCACTCCTGGGCATATATCCAGAGGATTCCCTACCATGTAATAAGGATACATGCTCTACTATGTTCATAGCAGCCCTATTTATAATTGCCAGATGCTGGAAAGAACCCAGGTATCCCTCAACAGAAGAGTGGATGCAAAAAATGTGGTATATCTACACAATGGAGTACTATTCAGCCATTAGAAACAATGAATTCATGAAATTCTTAGGCAAATGGATGGAGCTAGAGAACATCATACTAAGTGAGATAACCCAGGCTCAAAAGGTGAATCATGGTATGCACTCACTAATAAGTGGTTATTAACCTAGAAACCTGGAATACTCAAAACATTATCCACACATCAAATGAGATACAAGAAGAAAGGAGGAGTGGCCCCTGGTTCTGGAAAGACTCAGTGAAACAGTATTCGGCAAAACCAGAACAGGGAAGTGGGAAGGGGTGGGAGGGAGGACAGGGAAAGAGAAGGGGGCTTACGGGACTTTCGGGGAGTTGGGGGGCTAGAAAAGGGCATATCATGTGAAATGTAAATAAAAAATATATCGAATAAAAAAAAAGAAAAAAAAAGGGCAATTGCACACATAAACATAACACCCCTAATCCCCAACCTATAAAAACTGACCATGTCTCTCTTTCAATGCACAATAAACACATCAAATTATCATCACAGTTTCTCACTGACAACCATTGCGATTTGAGCCCATCTACTCAGAAACTACAATGTACTTAGCATTCAGCCTTATCTTGCATTCCATTTCTTCCCATCCAATTAATACCATGATCCCATTGTATCACAAATACATCTGAAACCATACCATGGTTTATTCATGCAGTCCCTTAAGGCTAGCTGTATGTTTCCTGAAGTTCAACTGGTTTGGAGTCCATTTATTTAATCCTTTAATAGGAAGGATTCTCTGGCTAGCTTGGTGACACCTACCTGTAATCTACAGTTGGGAGGCAGGATTGCCATAAAATCCTAAGACCTGCTTGGTCTGAGGGAGCTCCAGGTCTAAACAGTGAGACACTCTTCCAAAGTAATCAACCAACAAGAAAATCTTCACTTGTGTTTTCTATTCCTGTATATATATATATATATATATATATATATATATATATATATATATATATGTTTTTTGGATTTGTTTTTTTCAAGACAAGGCTTCCCTGTATAGCCCTGGCTGTCCTTGAACTCACTCTGTAGACCAGGCTTCCCTCGAACTCAGAGGTCAGCCTGCCTCTGCCACTCAGAGTGCTGGGATTAAAGGCGTGTGCCACCACTGTCCAGCATGTATTTCCTGATTCTGGTCTACAGAGTGAGTTCCAGGACAGCCAGGGCCACACAGAAAAACCCTGTCTCAAAAAACCCAAAATAAAGAGAAAAAAGGGAAATTCATATCTCTTCATATAAATAAAAAGGAGGCACAATAAATAACATGTGATACAGCAAAACAGAACATAGGAACAAGGAAAAATAAAAAAAAGCACAGTATCAAATGGAATTCTGACATCCTAAAAAATAAGCTACCTGACTACAAGAACTTTGTATGCACAGACAACTCATTTTTCAAATGTAGCAAGTTTTCACCAATGCTATTAGGAAAACTTAACATGTATAGGGGAAAAAAAAAACCCAACCCTAGATTCCTCCTGCTTAGTATGAAAAATCACTTTAAGACTTTGACTTTAATGATAAACTAGTTAGAGGGGTAGGCTGACATGCTTTTAATCCAAGAGTTTGGGAGGCAGAAGGATTGAGTTCAAGATCAGCCAAGTTCAGAGTTCAGATAGCCAGGGATACTGAGAACTGTCATGAAAAGTGTTATCACAAAGCAACAGCATACTATAAGAATTTATCCATAACCAGTGACACTACTTTATATAGGTAACAAAAAAATTGAAGTCCGCCAATTCTAAGGGTAGGCATGGTAGCTTTTTCTTTAAAGTGAGGCCATCTCTATAGTTGAGTATCAGGACAATTTTGAGAGAATGTTGCCAAGAAAAAAAAATTAAGTTCAACCCTTGTCAATTAGCACAAACGAAAATGGAAGTATGCAGCAGTTAAGAAATTAGAAATTAAAGCCCATTTAGTCTTAGCAGTTGGGAAGCAGAGACAGGTGGAATAAAGACCAATCAGTCAAAGAGAAACCCTGTCTCAAAATTAAGAAATGGGTAGGGAGGGCTGGATAAATGTGATCAAGTCACTGTTTGACAATTGTCACAGGGAAACCTCATCATGTGCACAATTGGGCTAGTTAGGACACTGACACTAGTGCACCTAATGCACTTACTCTGAAAACTCAATAACCATGGAAGTGGAACATGTACCAAGGCACTCTGGTTAATCTTCTGACACAAACTGAATTGAAGAAATATTTACAACTGGATGTTTATTGCAGCACTCCCAAGTATCCACTGTGGGATGCCTAAGGAAATAGCTCATGATCAAGTTTACAATCACTGAGATGGTGACCTGCTGCTTTAAGGTCATGATTGTGTTCACTCTGCTCAGTCTGTACAGCTGTGTCAGCTTATCACAACCTTCACAGAACAGAGCACTGTCAATGGATTGGCAAAACAATCCATTTACATACAGCCCACACAAATCATGTACAAGAATCAACTCTGCAGGCCATACCAAATGCTGTCCTGATCACTAGACAGATTAACAGGGAAATCCAGGGCCCTGGAGACCCCATCTCAAATATCCCAGTACTAATACAGTGCATTTTCTTCTTGTCTCTGCCTTTTCTGGATGTTTATCACATCTAGTTTTCATTCTCAAATCTTGTGTCACTGGCCCTAAAAATAAAAAAAACAAAGAAACACAGGCATTACATTACTGCCAAAATTAAAACAGAACATAACAGACCTTTGTAATGGTCCATCTCAGAAGCCTGATCCATAGTTGTGGTTTTTCAACAGGAATTCAGGTTCAGGATAGGATTATCATAGACTAGACCAACTTCATTAAGTTCAGAACAGGGCTGGAAAGAAGGCTCAGCAGGGAAGAGCACCAACTGTTCTTTCAAAGGTCCTGAGTTCAAACACCAGCAAGCACATGGTGACTCACAGCCATCCTTACACAGATCTGATGATCCCTTCTTCTAGTGGGGCTGAAGACATCTTCAGTGTACTTACACATAATAATAAATACATCTTAAAAAAATGTTCAGCAGAAAAAAAAAAAAAAAAAACAGAGCAGCACTCACATGCACTCCTGTTCTAGGATCTTTACAGACCACAGACATCCCAATGGGTCAGCAATCTCTGCTGGCAGAAAGAAAGAAGTACTGTGACACATTATTAATATGAACTGCATAAAAACAGTAAATAAGACCACTTCACGTAAGCACAAAAGTTTTCTATCAGAAGCTGTATTTATCTTGAGGTCATCAACTTCTGGATATAGTTCATCACTGTTCAGACCAGGTACGTCCCACAACTTTAATTTGTACCCAATGAATTCACTACAGTCATTCCAAATTAAAAAAGGCAAGAGTACTTGGTTGACTTTGGTTTGCCCGAACTATTTCAGAATACACTTAAGGGAAGCTGATTCTATTTCAGAACAGTAAAAATGTATGCTGACAAAATATAAACCTAGGTTACTTACACACCTTTGAAAAGACTCAGGTTTTAATCAAGTTACTTTCTGTTACGAAGTCTCTTGGATGCTATGGGCTCCCCTCCATCTAATGAAAAGAAACAAATTCTAAGCATCACACACCTCTTCCTATTGCTCTAATACTTCAATTAGAAAACTAAGCTATATTGCCCTTTCCTTGGCATCATTTTGCAACTGTTTTGACCATGGGAGGAATGATGTCGCCATTGTTCAGGTGAGAGGACTCATGTGCATATAATCGGGTTTCTCTTGGGTGTCACCAGTACCTTCTGAACAGCACAAAAGGCCTAGCATATTTTTCTGCAAACCCTGCTGTGTAAGAACCCACCCACGGTGGGACCAAGGAACCATAAAGCAAGCAGCCTTCAACCAGGCTGTACAGTCCCAATCTCCACAGGGCCTAGGCTCCAATCCAGAAATCCCTTTTGCTGCTGCACATTTTCCCTAGGAAGTTTACATGGGTACCTTGCTCCACAGACCCGGAGCCTCTAAATTCACTCTGCATGCCCACATTTCGGGTGGTCATCCAAGCACTTAAACTACACACCTACAGAAAAGAAGGAATGCTCAGCTTTCCAAACAGCTCCCATTATACCTTCAGTTGAGGGAAATGGAGGATGCCCCTCCCTCTAGCACTGATTGGACAGAAGAATACATGGAGCAATGCCTGGAGGTGTGCTCAGTGGTCTTTTCCTCCAGGGCATTCTTGGGCATGGTGAGCGACTGCCACATGCCTGTCCTGTTCTGTGTGCACTACCACAGGTTCCACACCACCTGTCTATTCCGAGTCTGGCGACCCACTAAGCTTGATGTGGAGTGGGAGTGGCGCCAGAATTCAAAGGAACAACAGCAGTTGGGGGTGAGGTCTCCTCCAACTTCCAGCCTAGTTGGTTAGCACAGATTGTTGTCAGCTGGAAGTGGCCTTGACCTCACCCTAACTCTAGCCCAGATGGCAGGGGCACCTCTGAAGGGACCTTGGAGGACAGAACTATGCAGATGAAACTAAGCAGCCCTGCTCATGTATGCACAAGTATGTGGAGGATGAAGGACAGCCTTAAGTGTTGTCCCACGAACGCCTTTTTTTTTCCTTTGAGAAAGGGTCTGTTACTGATCTGGAGCTCACAAATGAGGCTAGCCTGGCTGAGTCTAGGAGATCCTCCTGTCTCCAGCTACCAGCTCTGAAACTATAACCATGTGCCACAGCGAACAACTTTTTTATGTGGTTCTGGGAGTGAATCCATCTCGGGTCCCTGGGCTTGCAAAGCAAATGCTTTACTGAGCCATATCCACAGCCACAGTATTAGGCTTTTAAGGCTACTAGATAAATGTCATCTTCAAAATGATTTTTGTACATCTTTTTAATTTCATTTTTTTTTTTTTGGTATTTTTTTGGATTTGGTTCTTTGGAGACAGGGTTTCTCTGTATAGCCCTGACTGTCCTGGAACTCTGTAGACCAGGCTGGCCTCAAACTCAGAAATCTGTCTGCCTCTCCCTCCCAGAGTGCTGGGATTACAAGTGTGCACCACCACTGCCTAGATTTTTAATCTTTTTTAAAAAGGCTTATTTATTTCATCATAAATAAATAAGTAAATAAACACAATAAAGTAAACTGTAGATGTCTTCAGACACACCAGAAGAGGACACTAGATCCCATTACAGAGGGTTGTGAGCCACTCTGTGGTTGCTGGAAATTGAATTCAGGACCTCTGGAAAAGCAGTCAGTGCTCTTAACTGCTGAGCCATCTCTCAAGCCCTGTCGTTTAAATCTTCTGTGTTAGCTTTCATCACAATAACAAGAGAATTTAGATCAGTGGTTTTCAACTTGTGAGTTGAGATCCCATTGACAAACCTATATCTGCAAAAACATTTACATTATAACTTACAACTAGCAAAATTATGAATTAGCAGTGAAAATAATTTGATGGTTGGAGGATCACCACAACATGAGGAACTGCATTAAAAGTCTGCAGAATTAGGAAGGGTGAGAACCACTTATTTAGGTAATCAACCTTTGTAAAGAGAAAAGAATCATTTTTGGTCATGGTTTGAAATCTCTAGTGCATTACTGGTTACTGCATTCTGCCGGGCCTATGGTAAGGCTGGGGATTATGTTGGAAATGTGCAACAGAGTAAAAGTATTCATCTCAGGGCTAGGAAATGAAATAGAAGATAAAGAAACCAGAGCCCCAGAAGTCTCTAAAAGTACACCTCCACTGACCTGAAGGCCTGGTCAGCTGCTTCTTAAAGTTTCTACCATGGGCTGGCAAATGTTCATTGTCAACTTGGTAGGACATAGAATGATATAAATATGGGATATAGATATGGGTGTATATGTGAGAGATATAGGTGTAACTGCGTGGATGTTTCCAGAGAAGTTGAACAGGTAGAGAAGATCATGGTGAACATAGATGGCATCAACCCCTGAGGAGAGGGGGACTCAGACAGACTAAAAACTGAAAAAAGGGGAAAGCTAATTGGGTAGCAGTGTTCATTCCTGACTGTGAAGGACATGTGACCAAGGGCTTCACACTCCTGCTGCCAGTCTTGGAGCCATTTTTTCCATCACCCTTTTTCCTAATTGGTAGATTATATTCTCAAAGCAGGAGCTAAAATAAATGCTTCCTTAAGTTGTTTCCCTTGGGTACTTTGTCATAGAAATGGAAAAATACAGCCATCTTTCAGTATTGCCAACAGGAGACCAACCCTCTCACACATAGAGTTTTGCAAGACACTGAATATCCAAATTACTGCATCTTGCTTTAAAAATGAAAAGGATGAATGGAGATCTGAGTTAACTAATAGCATCTCAATTTTTTTTTATTTTTGGTTTTTTGAGTCAGGGTTTCTCTGTGTAGTCCTGGCTGTCCTGGAACTCACTCTGTAGGACAGGCTGGCCTCGAACTCAGAAATCTGCCTGCCTCTGCATCCCAAGTGCTGGGATTAAAGGTGTGTGCCACCACTGCCGGGAATAATATCTCAAAATTACTGAGACTCCAGCCTCATAACCATGTCATCAGAGCATGTTGTTAGTGACATCATGGTAAGCACTGATGGTGAACAGTGGGAACAGGAAAGAGGCAAAGTGGACCCTGGCAGGGAAGAGAATGTCAGGCCCAGTGCCTCACAGAAAATTGAGATCAAGCACAAGAGGGTGAAGTGGTTTTTCTTTTGTACCATGCATGTGCAGTGCTTGTGGAGGCCAGAAGAGGGTGTCAGAATCCCTGCAACTGGAGTAACGGGTGGTTGTGAGCTCCTCGGTGGGGGATGGAAACTGAATACAAGTCCTGTAGAAGAGCAGGTAGCTGCTTTTTTTTAATAAGGTTTTTTTAAAAGATTTATTTATTGTTATATGTAAGTACACTGTAGCTGTCTTCAGACACACCAGGAGAGGGCGACAGATCTCATCATAGATAGTTGTGAGCCACCCTGTGGTTGCTGCGATTTGAACTCAGGACCTTGGGAAGAGTAGTCAGTGCTTGTAACTTCTGAGCCATCTCACCAGGCCCAGTTAGTTGCTTTTAACAGCTGAGCCACCTTCCCTTTTGTTAAATTTTAGAGGCAACATTTGGCTACATTTGCCCAGTAAGGGATCAGAATTGTTAACTGGACTCCAAGAGAAAGGTCTGGACCATA
Source organism: Apodemus sylvaticus (assembly GCF_947179515.1). NCBI lineage: Eukaryota > Metazoa > Chordata > Mammalia > Rodentia > Muridae > Apodemus > Apodemus sylvaticus. Next base: position 37,568,718 of record NC_067478.1, read on the forward strand.
GAAAGGCTAGTGGACTGACTGGTTAAGGACTTTAAGGGCTATTACAATTACAGTGGCCTGGGATTAGTGCCACAGTATGTGCAGATGTCTTGTAGTAGCTGACCTTGGAAAACATAGTACTTATAAGAAGTGGTTACATAATAAATGTGTAAGATCAATGGCACAATTGCAGCTTTCAGAAAAACCACAGGAAAATATATACACCAAGCTAAGTATAATACACACAATTCATTTATTTCAAAGCAGAAAAATAATCTTAAATATTCAAGAATACTATTGTGTCACTAGAGTGATCCCATACTTCCCACCCCCTCTGGTCTGAACTACCTAGTAAAAGTGAGGCTTCATAAAAAGGCACGCAGCTGCCAATCCTATGAGAATTAAAAACAAAAACAAAAAGAGTAAATTTATGAACTCAAAAAAAAGTCTCATCTTTGTGGATATTGATCCATGAGTCTCAAGCTCAGGAGTGGGGTTAGGGCTTGAGTGCCACTGGCATAAGAAAGTAACTTGAAGCATGAAAGGAGTGAGGTCACCAGGAAATCATATAGAGAACAGGAGAAGGTGCAGCCCAGGGGCCCCGGAACACTGGAGACTGGAAAGTTCCAGTGGAGGATGAAAAGCTCACCAAGGAAACACCTAGAGGGGAAAATTGGAGAATGTGGTATCCCAGAATTGAAGTGTTTCAGTGAGAAATCAGCCAACTGGACTGAATGCTTCTAAGACTCTGAGTTTGATAGTGGAAGCAACCATTGGGGTTGGCCATTGTTGGCATCCCATTGTAGCAGAGCAGCGATGGCTGTTCATCTGAAGGTGTGAAGGCAGATGTGGATTAGCAGGTAGTGAGGAGTGTAAGGAAAGGAGTGTTTTCAGATAGAAGTGGGTGGTATTAGACATAGACATTGTGTGGCCTTAGGATGCAGGAAAGTGGTAGAATTCCAGGAGCCAAATCTTTGAAAAGACAAGAGCTCCTTCACAGAATAGAAGTGAAGTCTTTGATCAGAATATGAGCATGGCATCTGCTAAAACAGAAGAGGAGGCGGGTGTTGACAGAGGAAGTCATATGCAGCCTGCCCACCATCACATGACTATGAAACTGTGTGCTTTGTTGTAGATTAGACCATTTTCTTTTTTTTCATGGAGTCACGACACCTGCACAGCCTGTGCTTGGAATACCACTGTCTTTGGCAATAGTTGTTTTTTCCCTCCCCAGAGTTTATGAGAACTTCTCTATTTGGCTACAAGAATGTTCATCTGCTAGAGACCCACAGCCAAACAATTGGAGGTGGGGTCTGGGAGGGTGTCCCTGAGGAAGAAGAAGAAGAAGGATTTTAGAAGGAATAGGGGTTAAGGACATCAGGACAACATGGTCCACAGAATCAACTAAGCAGGGCTCCTAGGAGCTCACAGGAATTGGAGTGGCCATCAGGTAGCCTGCATAGGTCTCCACAAGACCCTCTACATACATATTGTGTAGCTTGGTGTTCTTGTGGCATTCCTCCCAGTGGGAGTTGGGGGAGGTGTCTCTGACCCTTGTGCCTGCTCTTGGGACCCTTTTCCTCCTATGAGGTTGCCTGACCCAGTCTTCATATGAGGGATTGTGCCTAGCCTTATTTATGGTGTTATGTTGTATTTGGTTATTTCTGGGCCTACTCTTTTATGAAGGGAAAATGGAGGGGGCCATCTAGGAGGAATGGAGGGATGGGGATGTAATGTATGAGAGAGGAATAAACACAAAAGAATGTATATCCTCTAGTGTCTGAACACTGCCTCCATCCCTAGTCAAGTGAAAAGAGCTCCCATGGCCATAACCATGGGACCACCACTTTGAGGCCACTGTAAGGCAAGACAAGCTGGCCACGCGGGAAAATACTCACTGTTTAACTAATCTTATCTTTAAAAAAAAAAGATTTATTTATTATTATATGTAAGTTCACTTGTAGCTGTCTTCAGACACACCAGAAAAGGGAGTCAGATCTCATTACAGATGGCTGTGAGCCACCATGTGGTTGCTGGGATTTGAACTCCGGACCTTTGGAAGAATAGTCAGGGCTCTTAACACCGCTCAGACATCTCTCCAGCCCATCTTTATCTCTTTATGTGGGGAAAGTAGTGAGCCACGAGAGCCACTGCTTTCTTGGTAACCTTGACATCTATAATTCTTAGAGTGGACTGCATAATGAGACTGCTACCCCTGTTGTTACTCAATTAACAGTTTAGCGCAAAACCAGAATTATCCCAGCATAGAAGACACACAGTCTTATCAGTCTACGAATTTCAGGGTGGTACCTCCTTGTCCAAGGACAAAATTCTTGTCCTTAGAAGTATCAATAATTAAGAAAGAAGATCCCGGGTTACTAAGCCAGTTTAGATAGTGTGGATAATGTGTGTTCTGTGTGGGTATTCTTTTGGCCACATTAGTCAATATTGCCCCAAACATGGCCATTTTTATAAGCACCAAAGGTCATAAAATATGGAACAACACAGGCTCTGCTAATGGAGCCTGTCAGACTAAGATTGACACCAGGTGTGATGCACTTGGAAGTCTGAGACAAGAGGATTGCAAATGCTGAGCGTGGTAGCACACTGCTTTAATCCTAGTACTCAGAAGGCTGAGACGACGGGAGGATCTCAGCCCGGTCTCCATATGGTGTTCCAGGAGAGCCAGGACTACATAGAGACCCCGTCCCAAAACAAAACAAACAAAAGAGGATTACAAATTCAAGGTTAGCTAGCTACACATGATGAAGGTCTGTCAGGGTTTGAATATGGAACCTCTCTACACAGGTTTATGTGTTGAGGTACTGGCTCGCTGCTATTGGTGCTATTGAGGTGAAAATCTTAACCTTAGTGATGAGTTATCCCATTTAAAGCTGAATGGACTTTCAAGAGGTGGAATCTAAGTAGGAAGAAAGTCACTAGCAGTGAACCTTTGCAGGCTAGATCCCGTGCCTATAGTTTCTGTTTCTCTCTGTTTCCTAGCTGCCCTGAGGTGAGCAGTCTCTTTTACCACATGTTACACTATCTGGGTACTGTTCAGTTTAGGCCCAAGGCAATTAAGCCAGAGACCATGGATCAGAAACTCTGGACTCAGAATCTATGAGCCCAAATAAATCTTTCCTTCTCTTTAAGTTTACCTTCTCAGTTATAAAGCCACCAAAACTTTTACTCAAAGGAATTTGAATTAATAGCAAGAGAATACATCACAATGTCTGTACATAATACATTAGTACATAAATGATCTGAGATGGCTACCAGATATACCATCTTTTGGTATACCAGATATACCAAAGGAAAATCTGCCTGCTATTGGGTGTTTTTGAAAACTAGAGCACCAAACCATTGTGACCTTAAAGATCTATATGACCTTAAATCCAATGCTGTCACTTAGCATATGGGACTCACTCATTGTATTAATAAAACAATCTTAGCAAATCTTCACTACTACATACAATTCTGCTTCCAAGATATAGTCTGACTAGGGCCTAAGAAATTAATCAATTTTATTAACAAATAGTTATCTTGATGAAGGGGTCTAACAACCTACCAGGGGCACTTTCTTTCTTTCTTTCTTTCTTTCTTTCTTTCTTTCTTTCTTTCTTTCTTTCTTTCTTTCTTTCTTTCTTTCTTTCTTTTATTTATTTTGACTTCATGGCACTCAAACTTCAAAGATATTTTAGCTGATGTTTTGGCTTGGTTTCCAGACAGATCTTCAGACCTCAAGTGTAATGGAGTTTAAGGCTCTATCTTACCTAAGTGAGCTGGCTAGTTTTATGGCAACTTGATAGAAGCTATCTGGGATGAGGGAACCTTGATTTAGAAGCATTATTCTCGAGACTAGGCTGTAGGCCAGATTGTTGGGGATTTTCTTAATTGATGACTGATGAGGGATGTCCCAGCCCATTGTGGGTGTAGACACCCCTGTGCTAATTATTCTGGGTTCTATAAAAAAGCAAGGTAAGCATTTTTCAGTAAGTAAATAAGTAAGCAGCAATCTTCCGTGGCCTCTGGATCACCTTCTGCTTCAGGATCCTGCCGAGTTCCTTCCTTGACTTTCATCAATGATAACAGTGATGTGGAAGCACAAGGCAGATAAACCCTTCCCTCTCCACATTGTGTTTGCTATCATATTCCATCACAGCAGCAACAGCCCTAACTGAAACACTAAGGATGACCAACTTCTGATTGAAACCAGTCTTGTGCATTCTGTCCTATGGGCCAAAAGTTCTATAACAACAGTGTGTGTATGGGCTAGTTTCAATAGCAACTGTCTGGTAATATTTGTAGATATGGGTCTCATATATGAGCTAGTCATGCAGCTGATGATTAATACTAATAGACTATGGAATGAAAAGTGTAGCAACAGCTTGGAAACGGAAAGTGTATCCATTTGTCCTTCACGTTGCAGACCCAGGACAAAGGACCATAGAAAAGGAAGCATAAAATGAACTTATACACTGAGCTAGCAAGGGCTCAGGATTGTTCAGTTCTATGTAATGTATGATGTAAAAATATACTCCATGCACAAAAACTGGTCAAACTGAGGGCATAGAAAAATGCAGACTGGGGAGGGGGGGCAGCTGGAGACATGACTCAGAGGTTAAGAGCACCGGCTGCTCTTCCAGAGGTCCTAAGTTCAATTTCCAGCAACCACATGGTGGCTCACAACCATTTGTAATAGGATCTGATGCCTTCCTCTGGTGTGTCCCAGAAGAACCACAATGTACTCACATAAAGAAAATAAATTGAGAGAGAGAGAGAGAGAGAGAGAGAGAGAGAGAGAGAGAGAGAGAGAGAGAGAGGCCAATCTGAGGGAAGCATTTTGTCAGTTAAGGTCTCTATTCCCAGATGATTTTAGCTTCTGTCAAGCTGACTAAAAAACTAGGGTTAGTTAGACAACCTCTGAGAACCAGCCAAGCCCCAGGATCTGTGTGGAAGGCCTGGCTGGAAGAATGTTTGGTTGTCGGTTTTCACTGGAGTCGAGAGAGTAAACATCCTTAGGGGTTGCTGACTGGTGTCCAGAAGGGAGTGCATGAGACTTGACAGCATCCCTTGGCTACCCAAGATACATCTCTGTCGTCCTCTGTCAAGCAGCCACACCTTACTTTGCAAGCAGGTGTGGCTGATGAAACTGTACTAACTCTTCCTCAGTAGCCTAATGGTTCCTGGCTGGGTCTTAAAGTCTGCAGTGGTCAGAGAGATCGTTGATGTTCTGGTGATGCCTCTAGTTCTGTTAAAATGCTTCACCCATGGTGGATTAAAGCCTGGTGGGTAGACCAGGCACCTACTAGGCTGCCATATACAGTCTCACTCAGGTAGGGCACTCTGGCTTTGGCCCCAGCTCCTGGGGCATGGGTGCTGAAGACGGAGGGTTCACATCCCATCAAATGCCAGAGCCTCTAGGTTTTCATGCTGTCAGAGGTCTGTGAGTGACAGTGGGTGTGTTTTGTTTACCAGGCTTGGTCTCCATGGCTCAGTCCTGCATAGAATTTTGCAGGCATGGTGTTACTTAATCCTTTCCATGGCCCTGTGAAGTAGCTCAGAATAAACAATTTGTTGGTCACATATATGAGGCTTTGAAAAGTGAAATTACACACATAATTGACTCCTCCTCTCTGTGGACTCTTCCTCTCCTCTTTCCCACCAAGTCTGGACTTCTGACAGGGTCCCCAGGTGTATCCAGGATGTAATCTGCATCCTGGGCCATGAGACTCCATCATCCTGCGTGACCTTCCTTGTCAGGTCACAGGGCCCTGGCAACCTGAGCTGGCCATGGGCATCCATTTGATTGTTGAGGTTTGGTATATTGCTATGTATTATAATGCAAATTCTATACTTGAAGATTTAGGCCTAGGAGTGACATCTCATGTTTATAGCTTTCTTTGTGTAAACTTTGTTCTTGATTTAAAGATATTGGTTAAATAAAATTGGCTGCAGCCAATTACAGGAGGGATTAGAGGTAGGTGAGTTTGGAGTGACTTGGTTGGAGCAGGGAGAGATGAGGGGCAAAAGAGGAGGAACAAGGGAGGAGGAGGAAGCCCCCATGAGGGGAGAGGAACCGTGAGCACATGGACAGGAGAAACTGCAAATATTTGGGATACACTTCTGGGGAGGTAGCCAGGCTAGCAGTTAGAAGAGTAGATTGACAGTGACCCCCTCCCCACCCCCAGTAATTGTCAAAGCCAAATAACCATAGTCTGAGTCTTATTTATTTGTAAACTAGTTAGGGTTAAGCTTAAGTTTCTCATACTCCACCTATAAACAGCAACTCCAGCAGTGGCTCTTTACTTTTCTCAGCTCTTTCAGAGTCTGGTAGATGTCCTGGACTACACTAGTTCGCTAATACTAAGTACTGAAAATAAGCTTTCTCCGCCGTAATTTGTAGTGCTGAGGAACATCTTTAGCTAAAACAGTCAGAGCCTATTATCTTATTTTTAAGGTGTGGCAAAGCTTTCATTCAAAAATCCTAAAAGTCAATGGCTAGTTACGTGTGACCCTCCTTTCCTTCTACATGAAGCCAAGTGTCCATTATCTTCCCCTTGAAAACGAGTTGCTGCCGAATGGTGGTGGCACACACCTGTAATCCCAGCACCCTGGGAGGCAGAGGCAGGCAGATTTCTGAGTTCGAGGCTAGCCTGGTCTACAGAGTGAGCTCCAGGAAAGCCAGAGCTATACAGAGAAACCCTGTCTCCAAAAAAAAAAAAAACAAATCCAAAAAACCAAAAAAAAAAAAAAATGAAAAGAAAAGAAAGAAAAGAAAGAAAAGAAAAGAAAAGAAAAGAAAAGAAAAGAAAAGAAAAGAAAAGAAAAGAAAAGAAAAGAAAAGAAAAGAAAAGAAAAGAAAAGAAAAGAAAAGAAAAGAAGTTGCTGCTGGATGGTGTATGCCTTTAAACCCAGGACTCAGATGGCCAAGGAAGGCAGACCTCTGTGAGTTCAAGGATCTTGGTCTACAGACTGAGTTCTAGGACAGCCATGTCTTAAAAAAACAAAAAAACAGAAAACAAAACAAAAAACAAAACCCCTAAAACAAAACAAAACAAAACAAAAATAAATGATCAAACAAAAACACCACCAAAAAAACCAACCAACCAAAAAGCAAAAAAGAAAGAAACAAAACAAGTTGCTACTCCTGCTTTTTTATTCCCCAAGCTGAGTTGGCTTTGGTGTTGGTGATGTCTTTGGCAGGGTGTGTGTGTGTGTGTGTGTGTGTGTGTGTGTGTGTTGGAAATCAAACCCAGGCCTTCATAACATGTACCTTAGGGTTAACAGTCTTCTTGAAGCAGCCCCACACCCCATATTCATGGGCTTCAGTTTTTTCTTCAGTCTAGGTTGGTTTCTACTTTGTATTTTCATGGAAATTGTGTTTATCCAATTAACTTATTGGTTGGATTCCTATTCCCTCTTACCTAACTCGACTTTCCTAGAACAGTTCTTAAGTCTGTTAAACTTCAGAGAAAAATTGCCTAAGCATCTACAAAATTTGAGAAATGTTCTTTTCTTCTCAGAAGGTAGGTATCAATTACAAAGAGTAATTCCATCCTGGATACAGCTTAGAAATATTGTATTTTGCAAAGGCAGCTGATTTCAAAAAGCAAGGAATAATATGGGCCAAGACAAAAGAAATAATGAAAGCCAAAACAGACATCTGGAAAGCAAGAGTGTGGCCTGGTGGAATGGAGTCCAGGAGGAAGAATGGACAAAGAGTGGGAGGACCACACTGAACTATGACTAAACACTTGCTGCCCAAGGAAGGGTAGAGACTTGGGTGTTTGTGAAAGTGGATGAAAGCAAACCTAAGTCGGAATAATGACCTTTTGACCTTCCTATGTATTATTAGGAACTTATAACTGAAAGATTATTTCAAGTTTTATTTTTTCAAACGGCTCTTTTAATTTTTTTTAGTGCCTTTTAAATTAAACTATAATTAAACCACGTTTCCCTTCCCTTTCCTCCCTTAGCCCAACACAGGTTCCTTCCTTATAACTTCTCCATGTCTGACACCTCAATCTCAAATTGAGTGACTTTTTTCTTTGATTATTATTGTTACACATGTGCATGCACATACACACTCACACAGACTCAGACACACATACACACACTTATATAAATGCACAACATGTAGATGGCAATCTGTTGTTTTTTGTTGTATATATGTGGCTACAGGACTGACCACATTGTACTGGATAACCAATCAGGGCCTCAGTCCTGGGATGGACTAATCATCTCTCTTGGCTGTCATTAGTTGTCTGTGACATATTTCCCTGCTTTGGTATGAGCAGTTCTGTGAAGAGACACCATGACCAAGGCAACTCTTGTAAAGAAAGCATGTGATTGGGGTCTTGCTTACAGTCCATGATCATCAGGCCAGCATCTGTAGTGGAGAGCAGTGACTGAAAGCTTTAAATCCTGATCCACAGGCAGCAGGCTGAGAGGAAGCAGAGGGGAGGGGAAAGGAGAGGAAGGGAGGACAGGGGAGAATAGGGGAGAATAGGGGAGAAGAAGAGGGAGCAAGACTGGGCTGGGGCCTGGCTAGGCCTTTGGAGAGGTTGTCTCCTCCCCCCCTTCCCCCCCACAACTAAGCTGGCTGGCAAGTCACCCAACACTTCTGATAGCTACCTCTGGCCTTTGTTCTGTGAACAATAGGCTCCGCACCTCGGCTATTGACACCGCCCCCAAGCCGGTGTTTACCTGAGTCGCCAGCCCGAAGGCAGACGACCCGCTGAGACCTGGAGCCAGAGAATTCACAGGACCGCCTCTGAAGCCACAGACTTGTGGGGGGTTAGTCGATCCCCCAAAAGACTATTTAACCTGTCTTAAAATTATTAAAACCAGTCTTGACCGGAATCCCCGCCTTGACTCAAATCTCTTGTCATCTCCCCTGTCCCTGTAACCTCAAAATTCTCTCAACAGGTAACCCGGTTTACATGTGGCTGCTGGCAGCTACATAATTGGTGCCTGAACGTGGGAAAACCTGGTACGGGAGAATTTCCTGAGGTAACCCTATCCAGCGAAGCTTCGCAAGAAAGGTGAAAAGGAATGGTATCTGCACGGTAAGCAACATAGAGGTCAAAACTAGCGCTAGTGAAAAATTGTGTCTATCGTTGTGAGTGCAGAAGGGATACGGTTTTTCAAGCAAACTGTGTTAGCCCGGCACAGTGGCTGCTTGGGTTGAAAAGATAGGGAAAATGGGACAAGAAAGTTCGTGCGAAAATTGCGCACGCAACATTCAAGAGTTGCTTCAGGCGAAAGGGATAGGGTTTGATGAAGAAAGATTGGAGGATTTCTTGGACCAGATATATTCCTGTTGTCCTTGGTTCCAAGAAAAACGAACGTTAAATGAGAGAACTTGGCTGAGAATTGGTAACTCGCTAAAGGCAGCCAAGGCAGACAATATCACTCTCTGCCTCTGGACTCTGATTAAAGACATCATAGACGAAGGAGGTTTGGAAGAATTAGGTGTTATTCAAGAAAGTGAGGATTTTCAAGTAAAAGGCCTTGTAGAGAGGATCCCTGTAATAGAAGATTCTCCACAACCTAAGTCTCGTAAACACAGAGACAGTTCGGATGAGCCTATTGTAAGAAAAAAAATAGCTCATCCCGAGAAAGGAGCGACCGAAGTTCATGGAGAAAATTGGCCCCCCGTAGCGCCATCTGCTCCGCCTGTGACTTTGATGGCAGAGGCCGAGATCCAGAAGGGCATGCAATTACAAAAGTTAGAGTTTGAAATTAAATTGCAGAAATTGACTAATGAATTACAGGAGCTAAAAAGGGTCTCTAATACTAGAGAGAACAATAACTCGGAGACCCGCCAGTCCCCATTAGAAAGAGTTATAAACCAGGCCCGCGGGGAGGGGCAGGATACGTCAGAAATCTTAGCTTTTCCAGTCCTTGAGATAGAAGACCAGGACAATGTGATTAGACAATATCAGACCTTGGAATTTAAGGTGATAAAAGAATTAAAGCTAGTCGTAGCCCAGTACAGCCCGACAGCTCCCTTTACACAGGCGTTATTGGATACTGTGATAGAGTCGAATCTAACTCCACAGGATTGGAAAACGCTGTGCAAAGCTACATTGTCGGGGGGAGATTTCTTGCTTTGGAGTTCTGAATGGCGTGAGGCTAGCAAAAGAACCGCCGCCACTAACACTCAAGTAGGCCATCCAGAATGGATTGCGGAGATGTTACTGGGGGAAGGCCTATATGAAGGAAATAATAACCAGATTGGGTTTCCCATCGAAGTGTATGTGCAGATTGCGGTGGCCTCCCACCGTGCTTGGAATCTGTTATCAGCTAAGGGAGATCTTAGTGGAAATCTAACAGCTGTGAAACAGGCTCCCGACGAACTCTTTCAAGATTTCGTAGACCGATTGCTAAAAACGGCTAATAGAATTTTTGGAAATTCTCAGGTAGAGAATCCGCTGGTTACTCAACTAGCCTATGAGAATGCTAATGCGGCCTGCCGGGAGGCCATTAGACCCCAGAGGGGAAAGACAGACCTAGCTGGTTACATCCGTCTTTGTTCTGAAATCGGTCCCTCCTATAATCAGGGTTTAGCTATGGCGGCAGTGCTGCAGGGAACCACGATCCAGGAGATTCTTTCACAGAGACGAGGGAATAGAAGGTGTTTTAAATGTGGTAGTCTGAGTCATTTTAAAAGTGATTGTCCTGATAATAAGCCTAGTATAAACGGGCAATCAGGTGGTCCACCAGGAACATGCCATAAGTGTAGAAAAGGAAATCATTGGGTAAAGGGATGCAGGTCAAAAAATAATTTCCAAGGTAGACCCGTGTCGGGAAACGAGGGGAGGGGCCAGCCCCAGGCCCCGTTGCATCTAAGACAGACTGTCTGTGGGGCACAGCTGCTGCCAAGCCAAGGAAATCCATCTTTGACCTCGCCAGAGCTACACCAGGAAGTGCAGGACTGGACCTCTGTTGTGTGTGCCAGGCCGTACTAGTGCCAGAGATGGGTGTTCCGGTTTTACCCACGGGAGTCTTCGGACCATTACCCGAAGGCACTTGGGGATTGCTGTTAGGACGAAGCAGTTCTACTGTAAAGGGACTGCAGATTTATCCAGGAGTCATAGACAGTGACAATGAGGGAGAAATTAAAATTATGGCTGCTTCCCTTCATGGTGTCATAACTATACCGGCTAATCAAAGAATTGCTCAGCTAGTTTTGGTTCCTTTACATCCACTGCCTTCCAAATTCATTAAAGATAAAAGAGGGGAGGAAGGCTTTGGCTCCTCCGGAGTGTTTTGGGTTCAGTCTATTACAAATAAAAGACCTAACCTTAAATTGACTATTGAAGGAAAGAGTTTTGAAGGATTAATAGATACGGGAGCTGATGTTACAATTATTAAGGGACAGGACTGGCCGAGTAATTGGCCATTGACAGAGACCCTAATGCATCTGCAGGGTATTGGTTACGCAAACAACCCCAAACAGAGCGCGAGACTTTTAACTTGGAAAGATGCAGAGGAAAATTCAGGACAAATTCGGCCTTTAGTGATGCAGAACTTGCCGACTACCCTCTGGGGTAGAGAACTTCTATCTCAGATGAATTTAATTTTGTGTAATCCTAATGAAATCGCCTCTAAGCAAAAGACAGTGTCGGAGGAATCCGTACCTGCTCAGGGGCTTGGAAATGAAGGACAAGGCACTAGAAAGTTTAAAAACCCCCAGGGAAACCCTAACTCTAGAAGTCTGGGGCATTTTCGGTAATGGCCACTATCTTTCCTGCACCCCACGCTGATAAAATTCAATGGCTTAGTGACAATCCTGTGTGGGTTGTTCAGTGGCCTTTATCTAAGGAGAAATTGGAGGCCGCCTCTCTGCTGGTGCAGGAACAGTTAGAGGCGGGACATTTAATAGAGTCATTGTCTCCATGGAACACGCCAATATTCGTAATTAAAAAGAAGTCCGGCAAATGGAGATTGTTACAGGATTTAAGAAAGGTAAATGAAACAATGTTGCCCATGGGAACCTTACAAGCGGGTCTTCCATCCCCCGTGGCTATCCCAAAAGGGTTTCATAAAATAGTCATAGATTTAAAAGATTGTTTCTTTACCATTCCTTTGCACCCTGAAGATTGCAAAAGGTTCGCTTTCAGTGTTCCTTCTATTAACTTTACAGAGCCTATGCACAGGTATGAGTGGACAGTGCTTCCCCAGGGTATGGCTAACAGCCCGGCCTTATGCCAGAAATTCGTAGCACAGGCCATTCAACCTGTGAGACAGAAATGGCCAGATATTTACTTTATCCATGTCACAGATGATTTTCTAATTGCAGGAAAAAATCCTCAGACCTTGCTTTTATGTTTTAGAGATTTGCAGCAAGCCTTGGTCGCTAAAGGGCTGCAGATAGCTTCAGAAAAGGTTCAGATCCAGAAGCCATATAATTATCTGGGTTTTAAACTTACAGACCAGTCAATTTTTTCCCAGAAGATAATTATCCGCAGGGACAATTTGAAAACTTTAAATGATTTTCAGAAGTTATTGGGTGACATTAATTGGCTTCGGCCGTATTTAAAACTTACAACAGGAGAATTGCAACCTTTATTTGATATTCTTAAAGGGGATGCTGATCCGACATCTCCTAGGGTATTAACTTCAGAAGGACTTTTGGCTTTACAGACAGTGGAGAAAGCTATTGAAAATCAATTTGTTACCTATATAGATTATTCCTTACCTCTGCATCTGCTAATTTTTAATACGACTCATTCGCCTACAGGTTTATTATGGCAAAAGGCTCCTCTGATGTGGATTCATTTGAGGGTGTCTTCTAGGCATAATATTTTGCCATATTTTGAGGCAGTGGCCCAAGTAATTATGCTTGGTAGAAAGCAGGCACTGACTTATTTTGGTAAGGAGCCGGACTTTATTATACAACCTTACAGTGTAAATCAGGATGAATGGCTAAAACAGCATAGCACAGATTGGCTGCTAGCGCAGATTGGTTTTAAAGGGTGTATAGACAATCATTATCCTCAAGACAAGTTAATAAAGTTTTTAAATATGCATGAGGTTGTATTTCCTAAAATGACATCTCTACGGCCGTTGCAGAATGCACTCCTAGTTTTCACAGATGGTTCGTCAAAAGGAAAAGCCGGATATCATGTTAACAATCAGCAGGTGGTCGTAGAAACGCCTGGGTTATCCACTCAGTTATCAGAGCTTACAGCAGTGCTGTGTGTTTTTCAAACTGTAAATAGTATGTTTAATCTCTTTACTGACAGTGCTTATGTTGCATTTTCTATACCGCAATTAGAAACCTGTGGCACGTTTAATTTTAATACGCCAGCTGGATCCTTGTTTTCACAATTGCAAGGTATCATTCTTGCTAGAAAAAATCCTTTTTATATAGGACACATCAGATCTCACTCGGGTCTCCCTGGACCTCTGGCTCAGGGTAATGAGTGCATTGACAAGGCGCTAATTGGCCAAGCCTTGGCACTTACACCCATAGAATTGGCAAAACGTGATCATGATAAATTTCATCTTTCGAGTCATACGTTGAGACTCCGCCATAAGATCACAAAAGAGCAAGCTAGAATGATCGTAAAGCAATGCCCTAATTGCTCACTTTAGCACCAGTGCCCCATTTAGGGGTTAACCCACGTGGCCTTGTGCCCAATCAAATTTGGCAAATGGATGTAACTCACTATGCAGAATTTGGGAAATTAAAATTTATACATGTTTGCATTGATACGTGCTCAGGATTTATTTTTGCTTCCCTGCATACGGGAGAAGCCTCTAGAAATGTAATTGATCATTGTTTACAAGCCTTTAATACCATGGGGGTACCTAAGGTCATTAAGACAGACAATGGACCAGCCTACACTGGTAAGAACTTTATCTCATTCTGTAAGGAATTTAATATAAAACTTAAAACTGGAATTCCTTAAAATCCAATGGGACAAGGAATCGTGGAGCGTGCCCATCGCACACTTAAAAATTGGCTTATTAAAACTAAGAAGGGAAATTTATATCCTCCTCGGTCTCCAAAATCACATCTTGCCTTTGTTTTATTCGTTTTAAATTTTCTCCAAACGGATGCTAAAGGTCAGTCCTCTGCAGACAGACACTGGCATCCAGCTACTTCCAATTCCTACGCCATGGTTAAGTGGCGGGATCCTTTAAATAATTCATGGAAAGGCCCAGACCCCGTTTTAATATGGGGAAGAGGTGCGGTTTGCATTTTCTCACAGGAGGAAGACGGAGCGCGTTGGTTGCCAGAGAGATTGGTAAGACAAGTGGATTCCACCCCCAAAACTGTTGGTAAGTATAATTAATTCAAAGGCTGTTTTCAAGCCACCTCCCAGTTACTTGGGGAGGTATAGTTCCTTTGTGTTCTTGCAAATTAAGTTGCAAGCCAGGCCTCTTGCCTGAGGCCACTGAATTTCACTTAAACAAAAACCGGTTTGAGCTCCCAAGACTAACCAGACAGGTGTTCTCTTAATCTCCTTTTATATTTCAAGCAGATAACACTCAGAAGACGAAATTCCTTCAGCGATGGCCCTAGGTTGAGGATGGGTAGCCTTTACTGCCAGCCAGCGCTTAGCCGCAGAGAATTTACTCTGCCAGTGGAATTCCTCGGAGATGAGGCTGCATGGTACTCGGAATCATGCGTGTTTGTTATTACAACAAACATGGGCATCAGTTGAGGTGCGAGGCGAGGCACTGCAAGGGAAAGGGAAAAAATTCCTGGCTCCGAGTTTCCCTGAAAAGCACACCCAGCTGCATGAGGGTTTGACATCGAAAGACTGTCCTGGAAAAATAAAAGGCGGTCTAACCCCCCCCCCCCCCTGAAAAAGATGTCCGTAACGCTTAAGGGGGCTAGGGTCTCTGCTTTCACTCACTGATAAATGCCCGTCATCCATTGGATGAACTTAATTATTTCCACTGAGTTGTTTAAAATTAATAATTAAGGGGGAATTGTCTCCTCCCCCCCCCCCCCCCCCCGCAACTAAACTGGCTGGCAAGTCACCCAACTCTTCCGATAGCTACCTCCGGCCTTTGTTCTGTGAACAATAGGCTCCGCACCACGGCTATTGACACCGCCCCCAAGCCGGTGTTTACCTGAGTCGCCAGCCCGAAGGCAGACGACCCGCTGAGACCTGGAGCCAGAGAATTCACAGGACCGCCTCTGAAGCCACAGACTGGTGGGGGGTTGGTCGATCCCCCAAAAGACTATTTAACCTGTCTTAAAATTATTAAAACCAGTCTTGACCGGAATCCCCGCCTTGACTCAAATCACTTGTCGTCTCCCCTGTCCCTGTAACCTCAAAATTCTCTCAACAGGTAACCCGGTTTACATGTGGCTGCTGGCAGCTACAAGAGGTCAAAGCCCACCCCTAGTGACATGCCTCCTATGACAAGGCCACACCTCCTAACCCTTCCTTTATAGTTCATTAATTTGGGGACCAAACATGATCTTATAGGGGTCAGTCTCCTTCAAACCATCATAATGTCTACTGGTATTGCCATTGTACCAGTCTTGTTTATGCAGTCATTTCTAGGAGAGGCAGTCTTACAGCAGAATTCCTGGTATTCTGATTCCTAGAACCTGAAAGATGTTTGAGTGTCAAATCTCAGCTCTAGGAAAGCTGATGCAGGAGGATTGAGTTCAAGGCCACCTCGGCTGCACAGTGAAGCTCTACTTAAACAAACCAATCAACCAATTACCTTAATCTCATTTCATTTTATCCATATTCATCTGAGGAAGAAGTTATAAGCAGATTTGTGCTTTTCTAACCTAGAAAAATTCTGAGGGATAACATTGTGATCTTGCTTTCACAATTCTGAAACGTACCAGGATCTGGATTCTGAAATCAAACTTGTAGCGATGAATGATTTATAGTCCTGAAGCTATTTGTGAAGCTGAACCAAATGTGGCAAAGACCGAATCTCTCTCTTTCAACATAAAGTGGTGAAATTTCCACTATTTCAAAATTTTGCTTTAGTTATAGCCCTAGTGTAACTAATTTTATCCCCTCCCCCCATTGCTCTGTGTTTTCTCGTTTGTATTTACCGGCTCAGCATTTCCCCATCTTTCTTCTCTCCTTCCTACCTCTTTGAGCAGAGCAAACATAGATTTATTAAGTAAAAGCGAGGAATAGGAAGGTCTCCAATGGAAACCCACCTCATATTTATATCATAAGCGATATTTTTACAATGGTCGTTCCTGACAAACTTCCATCGTAGGCAGTCTTCAGAAAGTCAGCACAGTCAGCAATGTGTGCTGGCTCCCACTTGTAATCTCAGTCCTGGGGTGAGGGTGGGGAGTGGAACAGGGCATTCAGAGAGCTCGTTCAAGGGCATCTGCGTGGTGAATTCCAGATTCCAGATCAACCCCAAATGCTTTGCAAGATCACATCTCAAAAAAAAAAAAAAAGTTCAAAGTATTGATCAAAACAACAAAACCTGTGTAGTAATTTACTTCATGTACAATCTTTAGTGTGTTTTTGGCCTCATTTAAGAAGAGAAGTTTTGGCAAGCTCAATAATAATGAATCAGGAAGTGGGCTCACTTAGGAGCAGAGTGACAACACTTATGTGACCAGAGCTGTGCGTCTATGTACTAGACAGCCTGGGGCACTGACCATACAACAAACTTCTTTAGTATAATCTTAATCTTATTGCACAGGTAGTAGAGATAATTTCCAGGTTTAATTTTGGTTTTGGATACTCTTTTGCTATTATTTTAAATTGTGCTTTCTGTTGACATACAAAGAAATGTCTTTCACTGTGATTTTGTTTTTATGTTTTTGTTTTGTTTTCTTTTGCATCTCCCACTGTCCTTCCTCACACTGCTGCGGCCTTTCTTCTTTCATTGGACTTTCTATTTCCCAAATGGTCTACAATTCTGGGGCTAGGGAAATATCTTAGCAGATCAAAGTGCTTATCAGGCGGAGGTTTTGGATCTGTCTCTGAACTCTTGCAAAAAATTCATATATCCCCTGCACTCCTGCTGAGATCTTGGAAGTGATGACAGGAAAGAGGCTAGCTAGCCTGGAGCTAGCCACATCAGAAACAAGACACGTTACCTTAACAAGGTGGAAGGCAAAAATAAAATCCAAAAATCACCCTCTGGTCTCCATAGATGTACCACAGAACATGTATGTCTGCACATGCATGAGTGTGCACCCACCCACCGAACCCCCCCCAAATAAAGTCTCCCATTCAGCTTTCATGTCATATGTTCTCCATTCTCTTTAGATTCACTCCCTTCCCTTTGTTAAAACTTCTTCCCCTATCACAGTTGACTTTGTACTTTCATATTTTACATATATATGAAAAATTGTAAAGTTATTTTTAAAGATTATTTCATTTTTATTTATATAAATGAGTGTTTTTCCTGTTTTTATGTCTATACAGCACACATATGCCAGTGTCTGTGGAGGTCAGAAGAGGGTGTTGGATGCCCCTTGAACTGGGATTACAAACTGTTATAAACCACCACATAAGTGATTGGAATTGAGGGTTCCTTTGGAAGAGGATTCAGCGTTCATAACTGCACCCATCTCTCTAACCCCAGAGACGTTTCCATGTGTCTTCAGGTAGCAGCATTGTGCATTCATGCAGGGCACCTCCATCCAAGCGATGCTTGATTTAAAAGTGATGGATTTGGGTGTGGGGCAGACAAGGGGTAGGCCTGTGATGGTTAATCTGTACTGTCATTTCAAATGGATTTTGAGTCTTCTGGTAGATACACTTCAGGACATGTCTGAAAGGGTTTTCACTGAGGTGTGAAGACAGGAGATGACTGTGTGTGGCAACTCTTTATGGTCAGAGGATCCACACTGAGTAAGATGGTGTAAAGAGAAAGCCAGAAAAGCATTGGCTTTTCTTTTTTTTTTAATAGAAATATTATATTAAAAGCAAAGTGAATTTTTTTTATTATTCGATATAATTTATTTACATTTCAAATGATTTCCCCTTTTCTAGCCCCCCCACTCCCAGAAAGTCCCGCAAGCCCCCTTCTCTTCCCCTGTCCTCCCACACACCCCTTCCCACTTCCCCGTTCTGGTTTTGCTGAATACTGTTTCAATGAGTCTTTCCAGAACCAGGGGCCACTCCTCCTTTCTTCTTGTACCTCATTTGATGTGTGGATTATGTTTTGGGTATTCCAGTTTTCTAGGTTAATATCCACTTATTAGTGAGTGCATACCATGATTCACCTTTTGAGTCTGGGTTACCTCACTTAGTATGATATTCTCTAGCTCCATCCATTTGCCTTAGAATTTCATGAATTCATTGTTTCTAATGGCTGAATAGTACTCCATTGTGTAGATATACCACATTTTTTGCATCCACTCTTCTGTTGAGGGATACCTGGGTTCTTTCCAGCATCTGGCAATTACAAATAGGGCTGCTATGAACATAGTAGAACATGTATCCTTATTACATGGTGGGGAGTCTTCTGGGTATATGCCGAGGAGTGGTATAGCAGGATCTTCTGGAAGTGAGGTGCCCAGTTTTCGGAGGAACCGCCAGACTGATTTCCAGAGTGGTTGTATCAATTTGCAACCCCACCAGCAGTGGAGGAGTGTTCCTCTTTCTCCACACCCTCTCCAACACCTGCTGTCTCCTGAATTTTTAATCTTAGCCATTCTGACTGGTGTAAGATGAAATCTTAGGGTTGTTTTGATTTGCATTTCCCTAATGACTAATGAAGTTGAGCATTTTTTAAGATGCTTCTCCGCCATCCGAAGTTCTTCAGGTGAGAATTCTTTGTTTAACTCTGTACCCCATTTTTTAATAGGGTTGTTTGGTTTTCTGGAGTCTAACTTCTTGAGTTCTTTATATATATTGGATATTAGCCCTCTATCTGATGTAGGATTGGTGAAGATCTTTTCCCAATTTGTTGGTTGCCGATTTGTCCTCTTGATGGTGTCCTTTGCCTTACAGAAACTTTGTAATTTTATGAGGTCCCATTTGTCAATTCTTGCTCTTAGAGCATACGCTATTGGTGTTCTGTTCAGAAACTTTCTCCCTGTACCGATGTCCTCAAGGGTCTTTCCCAGTTTCTTTTCTATTAGCTTCAGATTATCTGGCTTTATGTGGAGGTCCTTGATCCATTTGGATTTGAGCTTAGTACAAGGAGACAAGGATGGATCAATTATCATTCTTCTGCATGCTGACCTCCAGTTGAACCAGCACCATTTGTTGAAAAGGCTATCTTTTTTCCATTGGATGTTTTCAGCCTCTTTGTCGAGGATCAAGTGGCCATAGGTGTGTGGGTTCATTTCTGGATCTTCAATCCTGTTCCATTGATCCTCCTGCCTGTCACTGTACCAATACCATGCAGTTTTTAACACTATTGCTCTGTAGTATTGCTTGAGGTCAGGGATACTGATTCCCCCAGATTTTCTTTTGTTGCTGAGAATAGTTTTAGCTATCCTGGGTTTTTTGTTGTTCCAGATGAATTTGATAATTGCTCTTTCTAACTCTGTGAAGAATTGCGTTGGGATTTTGATGGGTATTGCATTGAATCTGTATAGTGCTTTAGGCAAAATGGCCATTTTAACTATATTGATTCTACCGATCCATGAGCATGGGAGGTTTTCCCATTTTTTGAGGTCTTCTTCCATTTCCTTCTTCAGAGTCTTGAAGTTCTTGTCATACAGATCTTTCACATGTTTGGTAAGAGTCACCCCAAGATACTTTATACTGTTTGTGGCTATTGTGAAGGGGGTCATTTCCCTAATTTCTTTCTCAGCCTGCTTATCCTTTGAGTATAGGAAGGCCACTGATTTGCTTGAGTTGATTTTATAACCTAAACATAGTAAAAGCAATATACAGCAAACCGGTAGCCAGCATCAAACTAAATGGAGAGAAACTTGAAGCAATCCCACTGAAATCAGGGACCAGACAAGGCTGCCCCCTTTCTCCTTATCTTTTCAATATTGTACTTGAGGTACTATCTCGGCCAATTCGACAACATAAGGAGGTCAAAGGGATACAAATTGGAAAGGAAGAAGTCAAACTATCATTATTTGCAGACGACATGATCGTCTACCTAAGTGACCCAAAGAACTCCACTAGCATTGGCATTTCTTTTTGTATACTTTCTGATCTGCACAGATGTTAGCAAGAAGTCTCATACGCCGACTGGAATATTCAAAATTGCTCATCTCTATGTTTTGCTATTACAAATGGGCTGTGTCATCAAATTATCAGTCAAAGTAAGCCTCCTTTCTCTTTAAAAAATGGGGGTGGAGGGGAACCAGACACAGGTAACCAAAAGAAAAGGTGAATAAAAAAAAACACAAACAAACAACATAATGAAAGCTTTAAAAAGCCAATACACTAAAAATAACATTAAAACTACAGTTAAAAAAATGAACAAAGGGAATGTACAGGAAGGGGGAGAAGCGACAGGCAGTGGTGGTGCACTCCTTTAATCCCAGCACTTGGGAGGCAGAAGCAGGCGGATTTCTGAGTTCGAGGCCAGCCTGGAGTGAGTTCCAGTACAGCCAGGGCAACACAGAGAAACCCTGTCTTGAAAAATGAGAGAGAGAGAGAGAGAGAGAGAGAGAGAGAGAGAGAGAGAGAGAGAGAGAGAGAGAGAGCAGTATAGAAAGCCATCTCAGCAGAACATAGGAAGTCAGCTTGGATCCACAATTTGACTTGGAGTTGTTCGTTGAGACGCTCCCAGACACACCCCTTCCCTTAGAACCCCTTCCCATGCAGAGGCTGGTCCCTGGTATGCCACGACTGGACATTTCTGTTTTTCATATATTCCTTGTTTATGTTCAGTTTCAAAAAAGTGTTTTTTCCTTCCAGTTATCTTTTCTGAAGTCATTTCAATATATACAACCTATTCTTCTTTTACCTAGATGCAAATTTCTTTATCTTTTATTATTATTTTTTTTTTGAGACTAGGTTTCTCTGTGTAGCCTGGGTATCCTGGAATTTGCTCTATAAACCAGGTTGGCATTAAATTCAGAGATCAGCCTATCCCTGTTTTCTGAGTGCTATGTATTACTACCAAGTGGCTTTATTTTAAAACTTTAGACAAGTTCATCTCATTAATTTAATGTGTGTAATTGTTTTGCATGTATGCATATTTGTGTACAATATGAGCGTTTTGCCTGCAGACGTCAGAAGATGACCTTGGGTCCCCTGGGACTGGAGTTGAGGATGGCTGGTTGTGCCATGTGCATTATGACAACTGAGCCCCAGGTCTTTGGTGAGGGAAGCCAGTGTTCTTAACCACTAAGCCTGCTCTCTTGCCTCAGTTACTAATTGTTTAACATATGTGTAATTGACATAATACTTCAGAGTGTAACTCACTGACCTTTGAAACTCAAACACCTCCTCCAGTGAGACCATCAGGGTAGAAACACAGAGAAGCACACACAGCTCAGGGGACTTCCTTGGTGGAAGGTTTCTTGTCCTGGGAATCTGTCTGTATTCAGAGTAGGAAAGGAGCATCTTTACTACCCATTTAAGTGGTGATCAAGCTGTATTCACTCAGATGTTGTTAGAGCTATCAGCATAATTAAGGAGAAACCTATTAGTGTGAATTATTCATACCATTCGTTAATGCTAGCAAGCCCTCTGGGACTTTGACCCTTTCTTTACTTAAAAGTTCTGATACAGATTGGTTTACTAATGCAGGAAATTTCATCTTTGTGAAGTGATTTGAGATCAGATGTTTTCACATGCTACTGAAAACTATATGGAGACAAATATGTACAATGAGTTTGTCACAAGAGGGCACCCCTGCCTCATTCTCTAAAGTGAATTCCAGAGGAATGATCATAGAAATGCAGTTTGGACCCACAGAATGAACTTGGAGTTCTTTTTTTGTTTTGTTTTGTTTTGTTTGTTTTTGTTTTTTGGATTTGGTTTTTTTGAGACAGTGTTTCTCTGTATAGCCCCCAGCTGTCCTGGAACTCACTCTGTAGACCAAGCTGGCCTTGAACTCAGAAATCTGCCTGCCTTTGCGTCCCCAAGGGCTGAGAATACAGGCGTGTACCACCAATGCTCGGCTGAACTTGGAGTTCAATAGACAATTATCTGACAGCAGGGGAGTTCTGTTCATGAAAATTTATTAGTATCATAAGAGGATATTCATTTATTAGTTTTTTCGGAATAGGATTTCTCTGTGCAGCTCTGAGTGGTCCTAGAACTCACTGTGTATATCAGGCTGGCCTTGAACTCAGAGGTCTGCTAGTCATGCCTGGCTATAAAAGGACTTTTAAAATATTATACAAAATTCAAATTATTATTTTTTATGCCATTAATTCGAGAGCTTCTTTAACTTACAGTTCAGTTACCTGCAGAGCATGGTGGTACACACCTTTAATCCAACATTCAGGAGGCAGAGGTTGGCAGATCTCTGTGAGGTAAAACCTGTTTGATGCATACAGTGAGTTCTAGGATAGACAGGGCTATGTAGAGAGACCCTGTCTCAAGCAAACAGATAAAAATAAAACTTAATTGGCTTTTTATTAACATCATATTCAAGGCTACAGTCATCTCACGCTCCACTTGAGCTGTATCTTGGTTTCCAAGATCCTTTCCATGGCTCCCTCTACAGCCCAACCTGCAAATGGCATCTGGTTTCCTTCAAGCCAAATGATAAAAGAAGAGGAAGAAAGAATGCACAAATATGAGCCAAAGGTACAGTTTCTTTATAAGACAGTCCTCAAAATGACACTTCATTACTTTATTTGTTAGGAGTAAGTTACTAAGAACGAGGCCTTGTGGTGCAGTAGGGAGGGGGTGGGAGACATCAGAGTCAAACAAAATCTAAATAAATTTAAACAGTCCCTGACCAGAGTTGATGATACATTACACATTATTAAGATGAATACCAGTACTTGGGAGGTTGAAGACAAGCAGATCCCTGTGTGAGGCCCTTATTTCTTTCGCTCTATGAACAGAAACATTTTCATTGAGATTATAGTGAATATTTAGTTTATGTTGAAAAATTCATCTTAGTAATGTGTAATGTATCATCAACTCTGGTCAGGGACTGTTTAAATTTATTTAGATTTTTTTTTACTCCTATGTCTCCCACCCCTCCCTACTGCACTCCCCCCCCCCCACCTTTTGAGGCAGGGGTTTTTCTGTTTATTTCTGGGTGCCCTGGCATTCACTCTGTTCACCAGGCTGGCCTCAAACACCTGTTTCTGCCTCTGGAGTGTCAGAATTAAAGGCATGTGCCACCACATTGTTTGTATTTGTTTATTTTTGAAGATTTAAAAAATGATTTCAATTTTAGTAAGTAATTTGTTTTCATTTGAAATTCCAATTATTCCAAAAATTTTTCAAAAATTTTTAGCATTATTGGCAACGTGCAACATAACTTTTGCCTCTTGCCAATCCACAGAGTTTTTGGTGGTCTTCTCCTATTACAATGGAGGTCCAAATTGGTTGGTTCTATTTCAAAATGAACTTGAAAATTAATGTGTGCTGTAACCAGAATGCTCAATTTGACGATACACTGGTGATGTAAATGGTTCACAGGCTTTGGGAAACAGGTAGCATTCAGCTTACAGCGGTGCTCTGTACAGCCAGAAGAGAGCCCCAGACCTTAGTGTGCTCTGAGACCTTAGCATAACAGACTCCTGGACAGAAATACTATTCAGGCTGTAAAACTCAGCATGTAGACAGCACCATCTGTCAAGCATATAACAAAAGCCTAATCTGTCAAAGTCCATAGTTACACCAGAAAGTATCTAAATGTACTAACCTTTCCTTTTGGCTTCTGTGGTTCTGCCTTCTAGCTAATTGTTCTTATCTGAAGTTTATCAGTCAGGACCTGATTTTGTGGGGTTTCTCTGGGATCCTGAACACCAAAGGTAGTTGCAGTCTGGATAATAAGGATTTTTATTAGCTTAAACTCATGTCTGAGTAGTCTTCTCTGGTGACTTCCCTGCAACAGATATCACATCGATTTTCTATGGCTCCATGTCTCCCACAGAGATAGATATTTGGTCTGATTCTAGTATGAGCACACTGGAGCTCCTTCTCAGGTTCTATACTACTTTGGGACACTTGGTGGTTCACATGAGAGAAAGGTGAAGGAATTTCACCACGCGGTTATTACATAGGCATCTGTTCTGAACCCTGAAGTCCATTATTCCTGATAATTCCTGATAATGGATCTGGGGGAAAATGTCCTTTTCTTCTTACCATAGTTTCCCAGAGACTCATGGGTAATGTAGTCCCTAACGTACAAGGCCCTCCCCCACAGGTTCACATAAACAGCTTTGACATTTGGCTGTTGGGCATCTCTGTCCTGAGCTCTCTTGGCAACTTCTGCATAGAAAGTCGCATCCTGGCTCTATGCTGACGCCTTTGCCCAGACTAAGAGTTTCGTGCAAGGTTTCTGAAGGCGGGTGGGAAAAACGAAAAGAGGAGAGTGGTCGTGGAATCTTTGGAAGTGGGACCTTGCCCTCTACCTCAGTGGAATCAGAAACAGGTGGGTCTTTTAGGAGGGACTGAGTCGCAGTTCAGACTGCAGGCAGGCTGCAGCGGCTCAAGGGAAGGAAGGTGACTATGAGATCCATCGTTCCCAGTTGAAACAGTCGGCCTGAACAGGGCTTTGATGGTCGCTTTATCCGAAGACTGCCCTAGGAGTTTTTGGATCTGTGATCCCAACTGTCCAAACGGGCCATTACAAGCTCTGCCAAGGAGGTGAGAGTCCAAGATGGTGACTTGGGGGTGAGGGCGGTTCGTGTCTGTGGATTGTCAGGACCGGGAAGCCTCCAATGTGAGCTCACACTCCAGCTCTTACTAGTGAAGAATCTTGTTACCTGCTTAGCATCCGATTTTGGGGGGGGGGGAGTTGGGGTGGAGAAAGTCCATAAATCTGAGACCGAACTACAAAACTGGGAATTTTCACTAGCATGACCCAGAAATCCCAAACATCGAGCCTGGGAATATTGTTAAGTTGATACCACAATGCTGGAGCCTGTGGGGGAGGGCTGTGACCCACACATCTGTAAGAAAGAGGGTGTTTGTTATCCTAATGAATTGGCCTGAAATTCCTAGAGAAATTCTCACGTAGTGACTGTACCCTTATGTGTATTGGGAATTGTATTTGTCAATTTTTTCTGTCTCTTTATTAAATGATGTTTTTGGCACTTAAGGTTTGAACAATTAGAACAGTGGTTCTCATCCTGTGGGTTCTCAACCTGAAAGGGTTGGGGGAGGGTCAGTACTGTCAAATGACCCTTTCACAGGGTTCGAATATCAGATAGATATCCTGCATATCAGAAGTTACATTAGGATTCATAATTTAGCAACATTACTAATGAAACAGCAACGAAAATAGTTTTATGGTTGAGGGTCACCACAGCATGAGGAACTGTATTA
Organism: Apodemus sylvaticus; assembly: GCF_947179515.1. Lineage (NCBI taxonomy): Eukaryota > Metazoa > Chordata > Mammalia > Rodentia > Muridae > Apodemus > Apodemus sylvaticus. The sequence goes on from NC_067478.1 coordinate 37,594,052, forward strand.
GAGTTGCAGCAGTAGGAAGGTTGAAAACCACTGTCTTAGGTTTTGTTTAGTTTTCGAAACTGTCTGGTTACCAGAGATAAGAGGTTATCGCAGAAGATCCTTGTATTGTTCTAGGAACATTTTCCTGGAATAAAGTAGGGAGGTTTCATGTTCTGAAGAGGGTGTGCAACAGTAGGAATTCCATCCCACTCACGTGGAGGAAGACCATTAATTAAGAGACCAGGAGGCATTGGGTCCTGCTAGGGAATTGACACCTGGTCCAAGCCTTAGACTAATTCACTGAATTCCATAGAACCGCAGGGCCTGGTGATACAGGCCCCTTTGATTAAACCTGTGCTGTGATTAACCGGATCTGCTGACATTTTCATGACAGAGATTGCATTATTGCACACTACCTACCGATGCATTATCATATGCTAAAACAGTACAGGGGCCAATCTGGATGATTGGGTTCCTTTCCCATTACTTTAGTGCTGACTCTGTGTTGGTGGCCAGCACAGGGAAGGTCTGCTGGGCTCTGAATGAATGCATTTGCCCTTTAGAATGCTTTATTGAGTGTACTGCAATAGAACAACAAGTGGGGAAGCACTAGTGGGCCCCGTACCTCAAACTCCAGTGGTTCAATACAATCTTCCGGGCTCCTCCAAGGGCTTGGGTCACTTCTCCATCTCTGCCCTTTGTAGCACACATCTTGTCTTCTAGGCTCCAGCTATCTGTACTCCACTGCTGCTGCTGTTCTTGGTCATCACATGGCACTGGCAACTCCAATGTAACTCTGTCTTCCGCTATAGCTAGGCTTCACCAATAGCCTCTCCTCTCTTCATGGTGCCAAGCCTCAACTCCTATGCATGACCCCTTTCAGTTCTGGGCCATCAATTGCAACTGAGGTTGCACCTTCACCAATGGCCTTCTGCAGCCTCTCACAGTGCCAAGCCTCAGCTGCTCTTCAGGACCCCTTCATGCCTTCAAAACCAGTACCACCTGGGTGACTCTTACACAGTACCAAGTACAGCCACAGCACAAAATACAACTGTGGCTCTCTCTGGAACACACTCTCTGTGCTCTCAGAAAAGATTTCACTTCAGTGATGTTGGTCTCTTCTTAATCACTGATAATTTCTTAGCTCCAGCCAGTACACTTAATTAACCCATTTATTCTATTCTATGAGAGCCTCATGGCTGGTTACCTCTTCTCAGTGTTGTGTGTCTGTCTCTTCAGAGTCTGGGTCATATCTCATCCCTGCCAGATTCTATCTCAGAGTTCTGTCTCCCTACTGGAACTCCCACCTATTTTCTGCCTCAGCTCATTGACCAGACAGCTTTTTTTTATTGAGAGGTGGTGTGTCCATACAGTACACAGAGCTTCTCTCTGCAGTGTATAGGACTATAACTCTGGTGTGTGGTTGTTTGTGTGGCTGAGGCAGGATTTTGAAAGAGAGTTGCACTATGCCAGATTAAGCAAAGGTTATTCTTTCAAAGGCTTCTGAGGGAAGGGGAATTCATGTAGGAAGCAGGTTTGGTAAACATTCATCCTAATTTGCATAACTGAGGTACAAGAGTGGGGCATATATGACTTAATGACAAGGGTCACTCTTTCTTTTTTTTTTTCATCTTTTTTTTAAATTGAATATCGTCTTCATTTACATTGCCAATGGTAAAACCTTTCTTGATATCCCCCTCCTCTAAGAACCCCAAACCATCCCCCTCTTCCTTCCCCCTGCCTCTACATATATGCCTCTCCACCCAACACACTCTCTCTTCCTCCCCACTTTGTTTCCCTTCATTCAGGCCTCTGTTAAGGGTCACTCTTCCTTTGGGAAAGAGTGTAGATGTTTTATCTGGGTTCTTCCCAGCCCCTATGCTCCCAGAAATAAGACTCAGACTCAAAATACCTTGGCCATATAGCTAGGGTCAACTCTGACTAGATCATAATTTAGATAACCCAATTTTTTAACATACATTCTGCCACCTGGCTGGTTACCTGTGCTCAGGTACCATGCATCCATCTCCTCACATCTTCTCAGGCCAATCTTATCATCTGTCTCTATCCCAGAATTCCTTCTGCCTCCTCGGTGTCCAACTTCCTATTTTCTGCCTAAGCCATAGACCGTAAACTTTTCTTTCTTTCTTTTTTTCTTTCTTTCTTTTTTCCAAAACAGGGTTTCTCTGTGCAGTCCTGGCTGTCCTGGAACTCACTCTGTGGACCAGGCTGGTCTCGAACTCAGAAATCCGCCTGCCTCTGCCTCCCAGAGTGCTGGGATTACAGGCATGCGCCACCACCGCCCGACTGACTGTAAGCTTTTTAATTGACAGGCGATACATCCATACAATACACAAGATATTCTCTCTACAATTCCCCATTTTAGTCCAATAAGAGGATCTTTTCCTTTAAAATATAAACTGAATACAATTATAACAATTATGAGACAATTTTGGAAACTGTTTGGTAGGATTTGCTTTCATAATGTTCAGTCCACAGTATTTGGCAATTAAGGAAAAAAAAATTTTCATCCTAGGAATTATCTGTCCTATCTTGGTGTATTCAGAGTTTTGTGCCTAACTCAAATTTTATCCTAATTTGCATTACCAACCAAAAACATCCTTTTAGACCTACATCTTCTCAAATCCTAAATATCTCAAGCTTAAATGTGAGACTCTGTAGTTTTCACCCCATCAGAGACCTGAGAAGGAATAAAAATTTAACTGAGTATACAGGAAGGGCAAGGACATAGCTTCCCCAAAATTAGAGAAATGACAGAGACAGTTGGATGCCTGAACACTCCCCAGTAATGTTTCTATAACTTTGGAGCATCCATCTTCAGCCTTTGGCCCAGAGAATCTAACAGACTTATGTGAAGCAGAAATTATGAAGGACTTGGCTTACTCGGTCTTGGTAGAGCTTGACAGTTGGCTTTTCTGTGTCCCTTTGTCCTTTCTGGACAGCATTTGCCTGTAGTTGAAGTGTGGGCATTTTCTTTGCCCAGTGGGTAGCTTGACACAATTGAGTGACCTCCACATGGAGCTTATAGACGCTCATCATCATACGTGACGTCAAATGGGGGACTTTCAGGAGCTGACTTGCCTTATAGTCCAGAGATCTTTTAATAATGCAATAATTTTATATGGCATATGCTATAGATCTCTGAGGTTTTTGAAGACCAGCTATCCACTTATAATATATCTGAATTGTCTAACACTGTTTATTCTTAGCTATTTACTATCTGAAAATACCTTGAAAACACTTTATTGTATTAACAAGACTAGTATTTAATATGACCATGAGTCTGACTATCGTAACCATCCCTAAAAGTTTGTAACTTGCAGTTTTTAATCATCCCTAACAGTTTGTAATAGCAGTCCTTTCAAAAGGACTAGAACTTTTGCACTGCATCTTTAAGAATTATATAAGTACAATACCTCAAATAAACATTAAGAACATATATACAATGTGGGTATCAAAGTATCCTTAAATTTATATCAGAATAAAATAACCCATGCCAATGTATCAAAAATAAACTTATTTTTGTATCAATATACACAATCCTGTACCAATGTCAGATTATGACTATAAATGTTGTTTGGCTTAAGAGTAGATTCAATAATCTACCCTTATATATCTAACAACAATAACTACTATTACTACTACCCCCACCGCAACCTCCTCCTCCTCCTCCTCCTCCTCCTCCTCCTCCTCCTTCTTCTTCTTCTTTTCTTTTTAAGACAGGGTTTTTCTGTATAGCCCTGGCTGTCCTGGAACTCACTCTGTAGACCAGGCTGTCCTAGAACTCAGAAATCCACCTGCCTCTGCCTCCCAAGTGCTGAGATTAAAGGCATATGCCACCACTGCCCGGCTATACCTAACTTCTTATAATGCTTCTCTACCCCCCCTTTTTTTCAACCCCCTTTCCCTTACCCAAGAAAGAAAGAAAGTGAAAAGGAAAGGAAAAAGAAATCCCTGAATCTAACCTTCCTATTTTGTTCCCTCCCTATCCAAGACCACAATTATTTGTAACCATCCCCCTTTAAAAGACAACAAACCTCTGACAGCTATTGAATGATGAAAGTTCCTTTACCCCACTTTTGGGAATGGGGTGAAGTTTGCTTATAATTGTTTCCAGTTGATTTTAGATATAGATTTTGTTTTGGGGGCCTGAGACAATTTAAAAAAGTGGTTAGTCTTAAAGAAGCTAGCTGTAGCAGTTGTTGTCCAGTCTCTGTATGCTGAGAAAGTGCAGGCTTAAATGAAGTCCCAGGTGGAATCGTCTGAAAGGCTGGACCAAGTGAGATAGCTGTTATGAAGCTGTCCCAGATGCAAGTCTTTAGAGGAAACCAGCTTCTATGTAGTTGAGGTAGGATCAGGCAGGGAGGTGGAATAGCAAGTCTCAGCATCTCAGCATCCTTGAGGGTGAATCTTGTCAGGACTGTGTTCTGGGTTGTTTTTTTTCTGTGAACATAAAACTTTTAGAGGTAATATATATTTCTATATTAATATAATATGTGGAATGTCCAACATGCACAGATCAGTTAAAGATGATTTTTTATTTCTTGTTTGAGCAGGTTTATGAGCTAGTTTGATCATATATCCAAACTGCAATATAAATCTTCATTCATGCTATATGAAAGGATAGAATGATAGATCTTGAAGACTCTGTAGTCAGTAAGATCCATTGGTATGACTAGGTGAAGTTCTTGTTAGAGACATTTTTTTGTCTTCCCAGTGTCAAGGCTGATCCATGTAGAGGGATCAGGAAATCATGTTACAGATTCTGTTTGGTCTTTTTGATTTCCTTTTTCCTATCTGTAGTCAAGATCTCCATGGTGTCTTCCTCTATCAAATCTGATTATTTTATCGGTTTGGATGAAATCCATAATTTTTCTTTTCCTGTATGAACATATGCAAAGTTCCTTCCCCAGAGTAACACATTTCATGCTCTCTATTTTGAAGTTAATATATCTTTGAAATAAACAGGCTGATATAATTCAGTTTTTTTATATAATCTGGTGGCTTCCATGGCTATTGTTTTTTGTTTATTAGCATTTAAGAAATTTTAAGCTAATAAAGCATTTTGTAATCTATCTTTGGGTTCTTTGATAGTCCTGTTTATTAAGCATTTCTTTTAAAGTACAGTTGGAACTTTCAATGACTATTTGTTCTGTAGGATTGTTGGTATACCTGTAATATGCTTTATTTATTAATATGTAAAGTTTTAAAATTTTTACTAGTGACATACGCTGGAGCATTGTCAGTTTTAATTTGTATAGGTATTCCCATAATTGTCATAACTTCTAATAAACACATAATGGCAGAATCAGTCCACTTGTTGAATAAACAAGAAGTCAATTTGGAATCATCCTGAATAAGTTCAGCAGTTTCTATATGGAAAAAAACACTTTATGCATATTTAGAGTTAGTTACTATATTAAGAGATTCTTGAAAAATCTAATTATGCCATAAGTATTTCATATGATCCTGATTTTATCCTGATTCATAAGGATTTTTAACCACCTTACTTATATCTTCTGACTTATATCCTGCCTTTCCTGATTTATTTGCATCAGCGTAAAATGTAAGTGCTCCAGAAATTGGAATTCTTTTTATTATACAAGGGAAAATCCAATTAGTTCTTTTTACAAATTGAAGCCACTTGCCTTTTGGGTATTTGTTGTTAATTTCTTCTAAAAATTACTTCAGACTCTTTGCCAAAGTTCATCTTGTGCCCATTGTGAGGCAATCTCAGCATTGGTAAAAGGTGCCACAATCTCAGGTGGATCCATTCCAGAGAGTTGACAAAGTCACACTTTTCCCTTTAGAATCAATTCAGAAACCTTTTCTGTATAGGTTTTTAATTTTTTTACTCTGTTTGTGTTAAAAATATCTATTCTAAGGTTAAAATCTTCCCTTTGCGTAAGAATTCCTGTGGGAGAATGAGTAGAAGGGACAATAGCTGGGATGCAGGTGATCTTTGGGTAATGATCTAGCTGTGTATTCTATAGTTTCTTCTGTGTCAAAACCAACTCTTTTTCATCCTCAGCTGATAATTTCTTGGGCTATTTAAGTCTTTATCACCATGTAAGGTATGAAATAACATACTTTATGAGTTTCTGAATGCAAATAGACCAGACTTTTTCAATGTAACTCTTACCTAATATTTTTTATAATTGTTTCATAATTGTTACTGCTGTGTGTTGTTTATTATTATAAGAAAAGAGTCTTCTATTAGACAAAAGGGGGAAATGTAGACTTACACTGTGTAAAGTTTCCCTTCAAATGCAAATTTCTTTGCCCTTGTTTCAATCATGACACAGCATAAAAATGCTTATACTAAGGATGTCCTGTATTAAGTTTCTGTAAACAATTCTTACCATTTATTCTCTGCCCGACAATAAATGATGATCACCCAATGGCTGGACAGAATAGAGAATAGTGAGACATCAGCTATTAAGGTGCAGATTTAAAGAAATACTTATTTTTCTGAGTGATTATTGAGAAATAGCATGAAGTAAAGAAATACAGCCACTGTATTAATTCACAGATGATATTTACATTAAAGACAATTCATTTATGCAAGAGAATGGGAATTATATAGCACAACGCATACATCAGGACATTAGTCAGGCTCCTTCCAACTCCTAGGAGGTAGCGTGAGGCATGGGTATGTTTATGTTCACCTGCAGTCCTATTTGATTAAGGCCTGGTTACCTGAGTAGTCTGGGTTCTCTTACACCACCAGTAAAAGTTTTAATTTTAATATTATGAGGTAGTACATTAATCAATAACATCAGGTTTTTTTTTTTACTTTCTTATACTATATAAACAAGGTATATTATAATGAAAAATACACATGAGAGCCTTCTACCCCTTAAGAGAAGCTAGTCTTCATGTTCCTTTTTACAAGCTTAGAGTAAATTGATTGAGGAGAAATGTGCTGTTACAGGAGTTGGTGTCATTTGAGGATGTCACTGTGAAGTTCACCTGGGAGAAGTGGCAAAATCTCAACAATGCTCAGAAGATGCTGTACAGGAGTGTGATGCTGGAGATGTATAGTAGCCGGCTGTCACTGGGTAAGTCTCAGAGCAAGCACCTTCCCTGCATTTGTAAGGTTGAGGGCTAAGGTTCAAGGCCTTGTATGATTATTCACTGTTCTCTAGTGAAAGGTCCACATTTGCACTTTTGTTGCCTAGATCTTAAAACCTGGTTTTCTCTTTCTTATTATCAGAATTTTTCCAAGTCCTACATTATTTCCTATTAACAGGGCAATGCATCCCTAAACCTGAGTTGATCTTCAAATTGGAACAGGGAGAGGGGCCAAGGACAGCAGAAGAACCTGCAAACAAGAGTCTGCCAGGTTGGTTGTTGGTCCATGTGAAGTGGGAGACTGTGTATAACAAAGGTTGGCCATATCATCAGTTTATCCCCCAGTTCTGTATCTGAGGGCTGAAACATGTTTGTTATATAGTCTGCAAGGAGAGTTCTCTTGCATATATTCGTGCACTTCAATTTAATGAAATATTTTAGACCCTCCCCCAGCCCCCCATCTCTCTTAACTTCTGTAATTTGATGTTTTTTTCTGGTACTTTTTCTTTTTCATAGCTTCACTTGCCTCTTGCACTCCAGGCTCATGGGGATTTTGTTTTCAGACATATTTCATGTGCTTGTTTTTGTTTTAGCACAGTCTAATGAGGCAGATTTCAAGTGCTAGTTCTTATATATATTTTATATAAAATAAAAATGTAAAAATAGCTAGGCGGTAGTGGCACACACCTTTAATCCCAGTACTCAGGAGGCAGAGGCAGGTGGATTTCTGAGTTCGAGTCCAGCGTGGTGTACAAAGTGAGTTCCAGGACAGCCAGCGCTACACAGAGAAACCCTGTCTCAAAAAACAAAACAAACAAAAAAAATATAAAATTAATGTCCTTACTTCATGGAATTAATTTCAACAAAGACAAATAAGTTTATTTGTACTGAGGAATCACAAACAAGTATATGTAATGTTGAACCAGAGTATAGTGAGTAACAGATGGTGTTTAAAGTCATAGAGTATTTCACTTATGAAGTTGATGAGATAATACAGAAACAGATTTAGAAGTTAGGCTGTGAGCTATGATGTAAGAAATCATAAGAAGAACCCATAGGATGGGGCATTTCCAGTTGAGAAAGAATCAAGAGCTTTTTTGTTGCAAAGAGAAGTGAGACTAGTTTTTTCTTTTTTCTTTCTTTATTTCTCTTTCTTTCATTCTTTTTTCTTTCTTTTCTTCTTTTCTTTCTTTCTTTCTTTCTTTCTTTCTTTCTTTCTTTCTTTTTTTTTTTTTTTTTTTGGAGGCAGGGTTTCTTTGTATAGCCTTGGCTATCCTAGAATTCACTCTGTAGATCAGGCTGGCATTGAACTCAGAAATTCACCTGCTTCTGCTTCCCAGTTTTTTTTTCCTTTTAAAATTTTATTTATTTATTATATGTAAGTACACTGTAACTGTCTTCAGACAGCCTAGAAGAGGGCATCGGATCTCATTACAGATAGTTGTGAGCCACCTTGTGGTTTCTGGGATTTGCACTCAGGACCTTCAGAAAAGCAGTCAGTGCTCGTAAGTACTGAGCTATCTCTCCAGCCCAAAAGATAAGTTTTCAAGTTGAAGAACTCAAGCTTCTTCTTTTTTTCTTTCTTTCTTTCTTTCTTTCTTTCTTTCTTTCTTTCTTTCTTTCTTTCTTTCTTTCTTTTTTTTTGGATGAGGGTTGAAATTTCAATGTAGCACTTGTTTAATTTTTCTTCTATCATTCTAAAGCAACAAAGATAATGAGGAATTGTAGAAGCCAATTTTTATGAAACTTAGAGAAGTCAAGTCTCTGAAACGTGCCAACATCCTTTAGAATTGATGAATAACTAGATGCTGGTGCATGCATCACCACTTTGGAGGCAAATGTTAGGGCTCATCATTATCACAAGTAGCCACATATTTTAGAGAAGATGTACAGCATACATGTTTTTCCAGAATGGTAAACAGGAGTTTCCTTGTATTTATTTTGGTTCAGAAAAGAGCAGGACATGTTGTTCAATTGAGCCCTCAAACTGGAATGTTTTGGGTGGAAGTAGAAAGGAAGAAATTTCAGGTTTGAAATATTCACAGTCTGTTGTCATTTGTAATAACTCTAAGCATACAAGATGCAAATTCGTGGCCATAATGGAAGCTTCAGGCTAGGAAGTAGCCTATCAGAGTTTGCTCAGAATCTGCAAAGAGGATGTCCTAGAAATTATTGCCTCTTTTAGACCAGAATAAAGAAAATGACAGAAAGAAAAGGTCATCACTATCATATATTAAAGTATATATGTGACTAGAACCTGTAAAAAATGTAACCATTCTCTGAGTAGAAAACTATACCCAGCAATTGATGGATATTTTAACAAAATACTTCTTCAAAAAAATAAAATGAAACAATACTTTACTAATACATTAATACTAGGAAACTTACCAGTGTATTTCAGTATGTTAAATTAGAGGAGTAAGCTAAAGTTTATAAGCTAATACTTACTCTGATTTTAATAACAGTATGTACTAGTAGGCTAGAAATTGTTTTTTTCATAAACATGAAAATTCCATTAGAAATTCTTAAAAATAATTTATAGAAAGTTCTTTTGTTTGTTTGTTTGTTTGTTTGTATTTTTAGTCTTCTGCAGTGTGGGTGGCATAATTGAGACTAACCAGAAGAGTCGAGAAAGACATTTGTGGCAAGTTACCTCCAACGGCCAAAATAAAGCAACTGAGGAAGCAGAGGGATTAGAAAACACTTTTTATTTATACTCCATGAATATTTCAAGTTTTGTTGTAAGTAATAGAAACTGTTCAGGAGTGAAGCCTGAGGAGTTGAGTGGATATCTGAATACACATCTCTCTTTGGAGCCTCATGGATTGTGTGCTGGAGAGCAATATAATGGCTGTTATGTAGCAGGGAAATCCATCAGATGTCCTGTGCAGTTGGGTCAGTATTCCAAGATTCTAACTAGACAGCAGGAATTTGAATATATCGGAGAAGGGAAAGATACAAAGGATGGAAAATTATTGAAAAAAGTTACTCCAAGAGACTTCAAATGGGACTGACTTCTTGCAAGCATAATGAGTGTGAGCAAGTTTCTGTTCAGTCAGATGCCATGACTAAGATAGGGAAGGCAACTTTCAGTAAGAAGTGTAACCTCACTAAACACCAAGCAACAAACTCAGTGAGAAAATCTTGTAAATACCTTGAAAGTAGGAAAACCTTTACTAGTGAATTAGACCTTATAGTATATCAGAGGACACATAACCAGAAAGAAAGACCATGTATGTATCCAGTGTGAGAAACCTTTTAGCACTAAATCTTCCCTTACTATTCATCAGAGAATTCACACAGGAGAAAAGCCCTATGGATGTAGTGAATGTGATAAAACCTTCAGACAAAAGTCAGCTCTCATTGTACATGAGAGAACTCACACTGGAGAGAAACACTTTGAATGTTGTGAGTGTGGTAAAGCCTTCCAACATAAGTGGTACCAGAGAACTCATACTGGGGAGAAACCATATGAGTATAAAGAATGTGGAAGAGCCTTTCTAAAGAAGTCATACCTCAGAATGCACCAGGGAACTCACAAGAGTGATAAACCATATGAGTATGAGAAATGTGGGAAAACCTTCCATAACAGGTTATACTTCAACGTGCATCATAGAACTCACAATGGCGAGAAGCCCTATATGTGCAGTGAGTGTGGAAAAGCCTTTTACCAGAAGTCAGACCTCAGAAGGCATCAGAGGATCCACAACAGTGAGAAATTACATGAATGTAAAGAATGTGGAAAAGCCTTTCAAAATAAGTCATACCTCAAAACTCACCAGAAGGTTCACACAGGTGAGAAACCATATGAGTGTAAAGAGTGTGGGAAAGCATTTCAAAACAAGTCATATCTCAACAAGCACCAGATAATTCAAACAGGTGAAAAGCCCTATGAATATAATAAATGTGGGAAAACGTTTCAGTGGAAGTTAGTCCTCCGTAAGCATCACAGAATCCACACAGGTGAAAAGCCCTATGAATGCATTCAGTGTGGAAAAATGTTTGGCTACAAATCATCCCTCATTGTACATGAGTTGATTCATTCTGGGGAGAAACCTTATGGATGTAATGTGTGTAGAAAAACCTTTTCACAGAAATCAAACCTAAGCAGGCATCAGAGAACTCACCGACATGGGAAGCTATGTTAGGAATGGATATGGATGTGGTCCATGTTCTGCCTCTCATGTGGAGGTGCACAGCAGCCAGTACACTGGCTTGTAGAAGACAAGGTGAAGTCAAGGACAGGGATTTGCAGTCTGGGTTCCTCTTGGGGTGTCAGACACTGTTGCTTGTCAGGCTGGAAGAGTGAAAATAGTACAGGAGAGGAAGGAACTTAGTCTGGTTTGGAGCTAGTGATAGAGGGACAGAAGGAGAGAGGTCTTCTTCAGGAGTTTTAGTGTTATGTCTCCTTTTAGGTGAAGACCTTCCCTGAGGTGATCATTAACGAAGAAGCTCTCTGAGATGATCTTAGCTTGTTTGTATTGCTTTGTTGGGGGTAGATGTGAGCACATAGGTTTTATTCTGGGTGAAGAAAGGATTATGTAATGTTTGGGAACAATGTAAGAATATCCAGGAAGGGAAGGTCATTGGCTGAAAGTTAAGGTTATTGAGATACCTCATTAGTATGGATAGGCGGTCCAGATGCTATGCTACATGGCAAGCACTAATCCCTAACATTATTGATGATACTCTTATGTTTGCAGACAGGAGCAAGTTGTCCTCTGAGAGGTTCCACTGAGCAACTGACTCAGACAGAGACAGACACCCATAGTCAAACAGTGGATGGAGCTTGGGGACTCTTATAGAAGAAGAGGAGGGATGATTATGGGGCAGAAGGGGATAGGAACTCCACAGGAAGACTAACAGAGTCAACTAACCTGTACCCTTGTGGTCCTCAGAGTCTGAACCATCAACCAAAGAACATACACAGGCTGGACCTAGGCCTCCCCGCCATATGTAGCAGATGAGCAGCTTGGTCTTCATGTGGGTCCTGAATACCTGGAGCAGGGGCTATCCCAAACCTGTTGCCTATACTCGGGATATGTTCTCCTAACTGGACTGCCTTGTCTGGCCTCAGTGGGAAGGGAAGTGCCTAGCTGTGCAGAGACTTGAAGTGCCAGGGTTTGGGGAGGTATACCCAGGGGTCTCCCACCCACTCCCAGAGGAGAACAGGATGAGGTGATGGAGGAAGGATTGTAGGAGGAGGTGACCTGGAGGGGGGTGGTGAGTGAGATGTAAAGTGTATAAGCTAAAAATATTAAAAACCAACACCAACAAAAGAAACCAATCATTAACACACATCACAAAATGTATACAAAGAAATAATACTGGGTAGCAGAATAATTACATGTGCTCCAGAGACTATTTTCTTATCTCTGGAAATAGGTTGCAACTTTCAGCTTTTGGTTGTGGCCATCACAAATTAAATGCTCTCTGCTGGGAGACTCTGAACGCAAGTGGTGAGTAGTACTAGACTCCGCAGCCTGAAAGATAGCAGGTAGTGGTTTTCAGTTTCTTTGTTATGTCATGACCCTAAGGACATCTTTGTAAAATTTGGTAGGAGAAAGTTACTGTAAGTTAACAATTGTTTGGGTTTTGTTTGTTTGTTTGTTTGTTTTGTTTTTTGTTTTTTTGTTTTGTTTTTTACAGGTTTCTCTGTATAGCCCTGGCTGTCCTGAAGCTCACTCTGTACACCAGGCTGGGCTCGAACTCAGAAATACACCTGCCTTTGCCTCCCAGAGTGCTGGGATTACAGATGTGCACCATCACTGCCCAGCTAAGAATTGTTTGATGAAAACAGGTCTTTAACCTTTATCTCTGTGCCATGTATCTGGTCTGTTAGTGAGAAATAAATGTGTAATGTTTAGTCTTCCCAAATGTGATCTGTTTTCATTATATTACCAAGAGGTCATTATTGGTAATTCATTTTATGAATACAGAGAATCTTTCAGATTTGAGTGATTAGCCCTTTATCAGCACATTCCTACAGAAGAGAAGCCTCCCTTGATTCCCCAGTTAATTGTAGAAAAATCAAATGTGGGAAAAACCACAAGGAATCATTTTGGGGAATGCTTTTTATCATGTGAATGTATCTCATTGAAAAAAATAGATGTTAAATGTTTTTATAGTATTTCCAGTTTTATACAAAATTATAATATATAGAGACATACCAACTCATGCATTATATATATATAGATACAGGCAATGTTAAATATAACTTTAACAACAAATATTTGAGTATTTATTAGACATAAACCCATGGGCTGATAGTAGTCTGTGAGGATCTGTGATGGCATTTTCTTTTTTAGGTTGAAAATCCAAGATCAAGTAGTTTCATCATTTTAGCTTCTTCTGTGGGTCTTCTTGGCTGTTTTACAACACATTAGAGGGTCATAAGTGGACCAAGCTAAGTGCAGAAAGACAAAAACATGCTCTATGCTGCATTAAAAATAATACAAGGGCTGGAGAGATGGCTTAGTGCTTAAGAGCACTGACTGCTCTTCCAGAGGTCCTGAGTTCCACAGCAACCACATGGTAGCTCACAATCATCTGTAATGAGATTGGATGCCCTCTTCTGGTGTGTCTAAAGACAGCTATAGTGTACTCATTTAAAATACATAAATTTTAAAAAAATACAAAATTTTGGGAGTAACCCCAAGATTAGCAGTACTCTCTTCTGTGGCATTTTCTTTTGTTCTTCTTACAACCTTGGTTTCCCCACCATGATATAGTAATTCACTCACTTTCAACTTTTACCACACAATTGGCGAAGTTTAACTTAGCCTATGAACCTTTTGAAAGGAATTTTCACAATAAACATATGATATACTCCATAGACACAAAAAAGCAAAACAAGAAGGAAGGCCCAAGCAAAGATGCTTGAATTCCATTTAGAAGGGGAAGATAAAATAGTCATAGGAGGCAGAGGGACAGGAGAACTGGCTGAGAGAGGGGACAGTGAAGGAAATGGTTCAGGATCAGGTATGGGAGAGACAAGAGAGAGAGATTCAGGATCTTGAATAGAAATCTGCAGCTGGCTAGGATGGGGGTGGGAGCATCTCTAGGACATGCCAGAGACCTGGGATGGGGGAGGCTCTCAGGAATCACTGTGGGTAACCTTAGCTGAGATTCATAGCATTGGGAATATATAGGAGAGAGACTGAAGAGGCTGCCTCCTGTACCAAAATAAGACCTCCAGTAGAGGGATAAGGACACCAATTCACCTACATACTTTTGACCCAAAGTTTGGCCTAAAAAAAGAGGGCCAAAGATGGAGCAGAAATTGAGGGCATGGTCTACCAGTAACCAGCCCAACTTGAGACCCATCCTATGGGCAAACACTACCAATTACACTCTATTATGCCTACAGACAGGAGCCTAGCATAACTGTCCTCTGAGAGGCTCCACACAGTAGCTGACTTAAAGAGATGCAGGGACACAGAGCCAAACACTGGACAGAGCTTGGGGACTCTTATTGAAGAGTTGCGGGAGGGGAAGGATGGAAGGCCCTGACTGGGATAGGAACTCCACAGGAAAACCAAGAGTCATCTAACCTGGACCATTGAGGTGCTCTCAGAAATGAGCCACCAAGCAAAGGGCTTACACAGGCTGGACAGAGGCCCCCAGCATATATGCAGCTCAGTCTCCATTTGGGGCCTCCAACAACTGGAGCTGGGGCTGTTCCTAAATCTCTAGCCTGTCTGTGGAATCCATTTCTCCAACTGGGTGCTTTGCCTGGCCTCAGAAAGAGAAAGAGTGAGAGAGAGAGAGACAGAGAGAGAGAGAGAGAGAGAGAGAGAGAGAGAGAGAGAGAGAGAGAGAGAGAGAGATGGGGGGAGGGGGAGGGAGAGGGAGAGGGACTCTCTGAGAGGAGGATCAGGACTAGGGACCATGATAGGGATGTAAAGTGAATACATTAATTAATGGAAAAAGTACTTGCAGGCAAATACAATGAACTATAAAGTTAAATTGAGGTAATCCAGACACAGAAAGGCACACATAGCATTTTTTTCCATTTGGAGGTGGATTTTAGCTGCTAATTTATAAGTGGTTATAAGCCCCTTGTAAACATGAGGTATAATCTGTATGAACTCAGCAGTTACATATAGAGTAAGGGGACAGATACTTAGTCACTTCAAGGAAAAGGAACTTGTAATAGGTAGTTATAGATGAATGCATGATAGGGCTTGAATGAGAAGATCAAGTAGAGAAGGGACAGGAGGACAGGGAAAACTGAGAATATCGGGAGAGACAGCTAAAATTAAGGGCTATTTGAATCATAGCATGGGAACCTAATACAGGAAAAGCTTCCTTTTGTATATACATATATGAAGTGATCTAAATGAATGGACTCCTAAATAATGGGGAGGCAGCCTCAACTGGACATCTCTTGTCACCAGCTGAAGCTTCCAGCACTGAGAATGGCTTTCTTCTAATTCAGTTGTTGTCCAAGGGGGTTCTATAGGAACCCCTAAACAACTCAGGATATTGTCAAAAATGTACATTTTCTTCTCCCTTTTGCTCTTACCAAAACTGAATCCAATGCCCAGAGTTCAATATCTGATATATATATTTAATATATATATATATTAAATTTATATATAATATAAATTATAATTTTATATATAATATAAATATAAATATAAATAATAAGTTTATATATAATATAAAGACAAAGGGGTATTACCAGGTCAGTCAGCTTAGCAGGCTGAATTATTGGCGCACACTCAGTTGTGGGTGTCATCTGTGGACCCATTACACCTAGGTAAAGAAAGCAACTGATCTAGAACAATGAAGACCTGATCTTCAAAAATTCATCTAGACCATCCTCTCTGAGAAGCCATCTAGAAATGACAGTGGCCAGCTGTTCGAATTAATTCACAAATCTCTTCCAAGTAATGAGCCAGAGTTGTACATTTCCATGAAAGCACATTCTTCTTTTCTTTCTTTTCCTTCCTTCCTTCCTGTATGTTTCTTTGTGTCTTTGTTTCTTTGATTCTTTGTTTCCTTTCTTCCTTTCTATCTCTCCTTTCTTTTACTTCCTTTCTAACCTCTCTCTCTCTCTCTCTCTCTCTCTCTCTCTCTCTCTCTCTCTCTCTCTCTCTCTCTCTCTCTCTCTCTCTCTCTCTCTCTGAGATAGGGTTTCTCTGTGTAGCCCTGGCTGATCTTTAATTCACTTTGTCAACCAGGCTGTACTACAACTGAGAGCTCTACATGCCTCTGCCTTCCAATTTCTCTAAAGCTGCTTTATTTTCATTACATGGTTGTCACTATGTGCATTTAAAACCTTAGGAGGGGTGTTTTACTTAAGATTTTGGTAATAAAAACAAATATTGGTTGAGCATTGTAGTACACACCTTTTATCCCAGGACTTTGGAGCCAGAGGCAAGTAAATGTGTTAATTTAAGCCCACTTTACATAACTGATTCCTGGACAGCAGGAGCTACATAAAAGAGAGACTGTTTTCAAAAACAAACAAACAAACCCTAAAAAAAAAAAAAAAAAAAAAACACAGAACACAACAAGCAACCAATCAAACACCATATGAAACTACTTAAAGATAAATAAAACCAAAATTTTACATGTGCTTTTATAAACTATAATTTTCCCTAGGTTTTGTGTTTCGTACTTAAATAATATTGACATCCAGTGGCATTTAATGTGAAAATTTCTTTCAAAGGCCCGTGTACTAAGTAAAACTTGGCCCATTGTGTGCTAGTGTTCATTTAAACATTTTTTCCCAAACACAAACAAATACACATTCTCTGAACCTCATGGAACCTGCTCAAAAATTGACCACATTCTTGGACACAAAGTCAGTTTCAACAGATACAGGAAAATTGAAATAACTCAGTGTATGCTATGAGGCCATCACAGAATAAAGCTTCATATCAACAACAAAAGTAACAACAGAAATCTCACAAACACATGGAAACTGTACAATTTACTACTGCATGAAGACAGAAGTAAAGAAATTAAATACTCCATAGAATTGACTAGAAATGAATATACATCATACCCAAGATTATGGGACTTGATAAAGGGGGAAGTTCTAAAGGGCATGGTCACAGCACCAAGTGTCCACAAAAAAAAAAAAAAAAAAAAAAAAAAAAAAAAAAAAACAACTAGAGAGAAGCCCAGTGGTGTAGTCTCACACCTTTAATTCCATCACTTGGGAGGCAGGTGGGTCTCTGAGCTCAAGGGCAAGCCTGGTCTGCAGATCCAATTCCAGGACAGTCAAGGCTATACAGAGAAACCCTAGAGAAAAATCTTATAGTAGCAACTTAATAGCACACCTAAAAGCTCTAGAATGAAAAGAAGAAATCACACTTAAAAGGTAGTACATGGTATGAAATAAACTGAAGACTGAAATCAATAAAATAGAAACAAAGGGAGCAATTCTTTAGTTCTTTGAGAAAATCAGTGAGATTGCAAACTCTTATTCAGATTAGCTGACAGACACAGAGAAAACACCCAAATTATCAAAATCAAAATGAAAAAGGGTGGTAAGGTGGTGGGGAAATCTTTAGGAAGTGCCAGAGATTTGGGATGGGGAGGGCTCCCAGGAGTCAATGCAGGTGACCTTGGCCTAGATGTCTATCAGTGGGGTCATTAAACCAGAAGAGGCCACCTCGAGGAGCCATGCAGGATCCTCAGTAGAGGGATGAGGACAACAACACACACACACACACACACACACACACACGCCACCCAACACCACCACATACACAAAACTTTTGACCCATCAGTTTGTCCTATCTAAAAAAAATGCAGGGACAAAGGTGGATCAGAGACTGAAGGAATGGCCAACCAACAACCTGCTCAACTTGAAACCCATCCCATAGACAAGCAACATTTACTGACACTATTAATGATACACTATTATGCTTGCAGATAGAAGCCTAGCATAACTGTCCTCTGAGATGCTATACCCAGCAGCTGACTGAAACATATAGATACAGAGAGGAGAAAAAATGGAAGGAGGTTGGGAATCTTATGGAATAGCTAGCTGAAGGACTAAAGGCACTAAATAGGATAGGAACTTCACAGAGACCAACAGAGACAACAAACCTGGACCCCTGGAAGTTCTCATAAACTGAGACACCAATCAAAGAGCATACACAGACTGCTTTGAGGCCCTGTCACATGGGTAACAGATGTGTAGCACAGTCTCCATGTGGGTCCCCTAACAACTGGAGATGGGAGGGTTGGTTGTCCCTGAAGACTGTCAGTAGAATCTGGTCCCTAACAGGACTGCCTTTTCTGGCTGCAGTAGGAGAGGATTCATCTAACCCTGCAGAGATTTGATATTCCAGTATTGGGGAATACCCAGGATGGTCTCACCATCTCAGAGGAGAAGGGGAAGGAGGATGGGATAGGGTGGGACTTTGTGTAGGGGACTGGGAGGAGGGGCAGTGTTTGAAATGTAGATTTAAAAAAATGTATGATTTTAGGAGAATGCAATTTTAAGAATTGTCTCACGGGGAACAAACAAACAAATAAGCAAACTATATTTTGTTAGAACCTTTGAAAGCACTAGAGCCAGAAACACTTGCCAGGAAGGAAACAGCAAAACACTTCATGTTACAGTTCTGGGATGTGTAAGCCTGACATTTCTACTGAGGTTCTCAAATCGTGAAGAAGTCTTCAGAATGGTCAATATATGTACTCTCGGTGGGCATGTACCTAGCTTTGTTTATGGAAGACTTGTTTTCTTTCATTTCCTTTTAAAATATTTTCTTCACTTTACATCCAAATCAATTCCCCCTCCTTCCAGTCTCCCTCAAACATTCCCTCCTTCCATACCCCTTCAGCTTATCTTCTAAGAGGTGGAGGCCTTCCCTTGGCTATCTCCTGCCCTGGCACATCAAGTCACTACAGGGCTAGGCACATCCTCACCCAATGAAGCCAGAGAAGGCAGACCAGTTAGAGGAACAGAATCCTCAGTTAGGTAACAGATTCAGGGACAGGCCCTGCTACAGGTGTTTGGGGACCCACATTAAGACCAAGCTGAACATTTACAATATATGTGGGCAGGGGGTGGGGTGGGGGCTTGGTAGAGCCCATGTATGTTATTTGGTTGATGGTTCAGTCTCTGGGAACCCCCAAGGGTCCAGGTTACTTGACACTGTTAGTCTTTGAAATCTCTATCTCTTCCAGTTCCGTATTTCCTTCCCCCAACTTTTCCTTGCTCATTTCTTAGAAGGCCCACCCTAACATCACATCTCCTCCAGCCTCCCTCCCAAATTCTTGTCATCCTTCCTAAATTATTTATATATTCAAATCCAGTGAGTTTAATCAGTATAGTGCCCATATATCGATGTGGGGTGAACTACTGAGACAAAAAGAGGATCCTGCTTTAAGATCAGTCTTAAATGGGACTTTCTGGGCTTCAGTCACTTATTAATCCTTTGTTCCCTCACCTCCATGGTTCTGACAACCACAGGACTGGACGTTCTTCTAAGCCTGACAATAATTCTTGT
This sequence comes from Apodemus sylvaticus, assembly GCF_947179515.1. NCBI lineage: Eukaryota > Metazoa > Chordata > Mammalia > Rodentia > Muridae > Apodemus > Apodemus sylvaticus. The sequence continues at coordinate 37,613,608 of NC_067478.1, forward strand.
GATGCACTGGACCTAGCTTTAAGAGTGCTCACTTTTGGGACTCCAGCTCCACCCTCATGACATCACTTGGGGTATGTTTGGTGTTAGTAACAGAAAACATAACTAATGATGGTTTTAACATGGGGGACATTACTCATATACTTGATTAATAAGACCAGAATTGGGCTGTTGAGGTGGTTCAGTGGTTAAGAGCACCGACTGCTCTTCCAAAGGTCCTGAGTTCAAATCCCAGCATCCACATGATGGCTCATAATGATTTGTAATGGGATCTGACACCTTCTTCTGGAGTGTTTGAGGACAGCCACAGTATACTTACATATAATAAAATAAATAAATCTTTGTCGGGCGGTGGTTGCACAAACCTTTAATCCCAGCACTTGGGAGGCAGGGGCAGGTGGATTTCTGCATTTAAGGCCAGCCTGGTCTACAGAGTGAGTTCTAGGACAGCCAGGGCTACACAGAGAAACCCTGTCTCAAAAAACAAACAAACAACAACAACAACAAAAAAAAAACACCCAGAATTGATGTAGTAGTTGTCACACATTGTGTCCTTCAAAAAGATATAATTAAGCTGGATGTGAAGACAACACAGAGAGACAACAGAAGGCTTATTTCTATGATTTTGAGGCCTGAGACATCTATATACGAGGTGAGTTTCAGCCCAGCCAAGGCTACATGGTGAGACCCTATCTTAAAAAAAAAATACAAAACAAAAAGCAAAACAAACAAACTAAAACAAAAAACCATATGCTTAGTGCCTTGGTTAGGGTTTCCATTGCTGTGAAGAGACACCATGACTTAAGACAACTCTTATAGGTACAACATTTAATTGGGGCTGGATTACAAGTTAAAGGTTCAGTCCATTATCAAGCAGATAGCTTCCAGGCAGACATATCTCTGGAGGAGCTGAGGGTTCTACACATCTTCATCCAAAGGAAGCCAAGAGCACACTGGCTCCCACATGGCTAGAAGGAGGGTCTCAAAGCCCAACCCAACAGGGACACACTTCCTCCAATAAGGCCACATCTATTCTAACAAAACAGCAGATCCCAATAGTGCTACCCCCTGGGTTAGTCATATTCAAACCATCACATAGGCTTGTTCAAACACATGAGTCTATAGAGCCCATACCAAGCCATAGTATAATGCAAAATACATTTAATCCTACTTCAAAAGTCTCCAGTCTGTAACAGTTGTGACAATCTTAAAAAGTTCAAAGTCTCTTCTGAGATTTATGCAGTCTCTTAACTATATAATCCCATATAAAGTTACAAATACTGGGCCAAAGCAAGACAGAAAACCAGCTGAACACCCTCAAAACTTCACATCTCCATGTTTCATATCAAAGCACTCTTCACATCTCCAATTCCTTTCATCGTTGTTGACTGCTCTTGGCAGATCTGATAATCAGCAGCAACAAACTTCATTGTCTTGAGCTGGTTCTACTCTGTGTTAACCACTTTCCTTGGCAGGTACCTCAAGGTTCTGACATCTTGGATACATCTTGGTGTATCCAAGGCAACTTCACAGATTCTTGTTTCAATGTCTGAGATCTACACATGATCTTCGGGGCTCCTCCAAAGGGCTTGGGTCCCATCTCCAGCTCTGCCCTATGTAGCACTGTAGGTTGACTCCACTCCACTCCATTGCTGCTGCTGTCCTTGGTGGGGTCATCCCATGGTACTGGTATCTCCAATAGGATGGGTCTTCCACCACAATTAGGCTTCACCAATAGCCTTTCAGAGGCTCCCTTCATGGAGCCCAGCCTCAACTTCTTTGCATTATCCCTTCAATCCTGGGCCATCAATTGCTACTGAGCCTGCACCGTCACCAATGGCCTTTTCTGGCCTCTAACAGTACCAAGCCTCAGCTTCTCTCCACACCTCCTTCATACCTTCAAATTCTGTAATACCTGGGTTATTGCACACTACCAAGTCCAGCTGCAGTACCAGGTACAGCCTTGGCTATCTCTGGAACACAACTTCTTTCTGCTCTCAGAAAACACTTTCCAGAAGATTTCACCACAGTGATGCTGGTCTTTTCTTAATTACTGCTAATTTCTTAACTCCAGCTAACCAACATCTATTATCCCAGTAGTCCCTTCTATATCTGACTCTAAAGCCAGATCTAAGGGGCAGAAGCTGCCGAGTTCTTCTGCTTGCAGGAGATGGGGCATGGCCCCCTTGTTCTATTTCATTATCACGAGCTTTCTGTTTTCTACCTTCTTCCCTGCCTAAACTTCCCTGTACTGGAAATTGCACTGTAGATTGATCTCTGAGAACTATGTGGCTCTGTCTTCTTAATGTGGGGATTAAAGGCATATATCACCATGCCTGGATCTAAACTTAGTGGGGAGGGATCTTGCCCCAAGATCACCCTTGAATATCACAATGTAATACCCTTGAACTCACAATCAAGCTCCATTTCACCACACCACCCCCTTTTTTCTTTGAGACAGAGTTTCTCTGTACAGCTTTGGTTATCTTAGAACTCACTCTGTAAACCAGGCTGGCCTCTAACTCAGAAATGTACCTACCTCTGCCTCCCAAGTGCTGGGATTAAAGGTGTGCACCACCACTGGCCAGCTGGTGCCCCTTTAAAACTTGAATAATTCATTTTATATTTTTCCTTTCTATGCTTGCTGTGCTTGTTCAAAATGTTCTTCATGAGACTTAACCAGGGAACAAAGTCTATGCTGGGTATTTTTGATACTTCCTTTGTCAAAGCAATTAATATGAATCTCTTCAACCTACCCTCAGGCAGATTCTTAAGACTAGGGCAAAAGGCAGCCACACTTATTCGCTAAATATCACAAGAGCAGCTTCTAGGCCTCATACTGAAATCCTTCTCCCAGAGTTCAAATCAACCTCAGCAGCAATGTCTTCCATATTCCTACTAGAATGGTTCACTAAGCCCAACTTAAAGCACTTCACTGCTTTCCACATCCAAAATCACCAGGTCAACATTTCTCCAAATAAAAAATTGAAAAAGCCTATCGCAATAATGCCCTACTCCCCAGTACCAACTTCTGTATTGGTCAAGGTTCTCTAGAGTCAGAGAAATAATGGATTGTGTCTATATATTAAAGGAATTTATTGTCTGCAGCGCATCTAACCCAACAATGCAGAGCTGTTAATGTTAAACCCCACTTTATGAGAAAATTTTTTCTTTTTTTTAATATTTTTATTTTCTATATTCTTTGTTTACATTCCAAATGATTTCTCCTTACCCAGATCCTCCTCCCCATATGTCCCATAATCCTTCGTCTCTCCATCCATTCTCCAATCACCCCCCTCCTTTTTCTCTATCCTTATATTCCCCTCCAATGCTAGATCAGTCTTTTCCAGGATCAGGACCCTCTCCATACTTCTTCATGGGAGTCATTTGTTATGCGATTTGTGCCGTGGGTATTCAGAGCTTCTGGGCTAATTAATATCCACTTATCAAAGATTGCATTCCATGTGTACTCTTTTGTGATTGGGTTACTTCACTTAGGATGATATTTTCCTGATCAAACCATTTGCCTAAAAATTTTGTGAATTCATTGTTTCTAATTTCTGAGCAATGTTCCATTGTGTAAATATACCACATTTTCTGTATCCATTCCTCCTTTGAGGGGCATCTGGGTTCTTTCCAGCTTCTGGCTACTACAAATAGGGCTGCTATGAACATAATGGAGCATGTGTCTTTATTGCATGCCAGGGAATCCTTTGGGTATATGCCCAGGAGAGGTATAGCAGGGTCTTCCGGAAGTGTCATGTCCAGTTTTCTGAGGAACCACCAGACTGATTTCCAAAGTGGTTGTACCATCTTACAGCCCCACCAGCAGTGGAGGAGTGTTCCTCTTTCTCCACATCCTTACCAACACCTGCTGTCTCCTGAGTTTTTGACCTTAGCCATTCTGACTGGTGTAAGGTGAAATCTCAGGGTTGTTTTGATTTGCATTTCCCTAATGACTAATGAAGTTGAGCACTTCCTAAGGTGCCTCTCAGCCATCTGAATTTCTACAGGTGAAAATTCTTTATTTAGATCTGTACCCCATTTTTAATAGTGTTATTTGGTTCCCTGGGGTCTAACTTCTTGAGTTCTTTGTATATATTGGATATTATCCCTCTATCAGATGTAGGGTTGGTGAATTTCCTTTCCCACTTTGATGGTTGCCATTTTATTCTTTTAACAGCGTCCTTTGCCTTACAGAAACTTTGTAATTTTATGAGGTCCCATTTGTCAATTCTTGATCTTAGAGCATAAGCTATTGTTGATCTGTTCAGGAACTTTTCCCCTGTGCCCGTGTCCTCAGTGGTCTTCCCCAGTTTTTTTTCTATTAGGTTCAGTGTGTCTGGTTTTACATGGAGGTCCTTGATCCACTTGGAGTGAAGTTTAGTACTTGGAGATAAGAATGGATCAATTCACATTCTTCTGTATGCTGACATCCTATTGAACCAGCACCATTTGTTGAAAAGGCTATCTTTTTTCCAGTGGATGTTTTTGGCACCTTTGTCGAAAATCAAGTAACCATTAGGTGTGTGGATTCATTTCTGGATCTTCAATTCTATTCCACTGGTCTACTTCTCTGTCACTGTGCCACCACCATGCAGTTTTTAACACTATTGCTTTGTAGTATTGCTTGAAGTCAGGGAAACTGATTCCCCCAGAATTTCTTTTGTTGTGAATATAGTTTTAGCTATCCTGGGTTTTTTGTTATTCTAAATGAATTTGAGAATTGCTTTTTCTAACTCTGTGAAGAATTGAGTTGGGATTTTGATGGGGATTGCATTGAATCTGTAGATCGCTTTTGGCAAGATGGCCATTTTAACTATATTAATCCTGTCGATCCATGAGCATGGCAGATTTTTCTATTTTCTGAGGTCGTTGATTTCCTTCTTCAGAGACCTGAAGTTCTTGTCGTATAGATCTTTCACTTGTTTGGTTAGAGTCACACCAAGATACTTTATATTGTTTGTGGCTATTGTGAAGGGTGTCATTTCCCTAACTTCTTTCTCAACCTGCTTATCCTTTGAGTATAGGAAGGCAACTGATTTGCTTGAGTTGATTTTATAACCAGCCACTTTGTTGAAGTCGTTTATCAACTGTAGGAGTTCTCTGGTGGAGATTATCGGGTCACTTAAGTAGACTATCATGTCATCTGTTCAATATAAGGAAATGCATCAATGCTATCTGTCGCGTCCACCCTCGCCGGCAAGGAATGACGCAACACAGGAAGATCTTCTTCAAGCAGTTTACTCAGGACCCTTGTACTTCTTCTCCTTCTGACCCCAAGAGAATCAGCCCAGCCCTTAAATACTAATAGCCAGCCAATCAGGCTTAGCCATGTGGGCATTGCTGATAGGTTGTATCCACGTGGAAGGCGCAACTCAACAGGCTCCACCCAAATAAGGACTTGTTAACAGTTAACGACAGTTAACGACAGTTAAGGACAGTTAATGGGCAAGCAGCTCCCTACAGTTCCTCCTTTTTCTTTTTAAACACGCATTCAGGCGAGAGTAGAGGTTTGACCTCTGATATACCATTTGCCCATCGGGTGGACTCATGGACCTTGTTTCGACGCCCCTCTGAGCCATCAGCCCAGTGGATTTCATCAAACCCATCCGGTACCTTTTGCTCAGAGACGGGTTCTGGGGTACCAACCCGTGTGCAGTCAAACATGCTCCCCTCAAGGGCTCTCCAATCATGGGCCCCTGAGTGCAGTGCTTAGCCTCGCATCCTGAGCGTGGAAAGCATCTTATTAGGCCTTCATAGCTGCCAGCCAGGCCTAGGAGGACTGTCCAGCTTCAATGGCTGTGAATGCCTGTACCATCATTGCAACCTGTCTTTGTTGGATACACCTCATCCTGCAGATGCACCACAGGCAAACAATTGAAAGTACTATCAAAAGAATGGCAAGGGCATAGTTTTCATTTACACTCCCTCCTCTTTAAAGGTGAATAAGGTATATCAAGAGACTTGTTAGAACTAAAAGACAAGGAAACAGCTTAGTATCATGGCGTATCGGCATGGGTCTCGGGAACACCGACAAGATCGCCCATCTTGGCTCCATCTATACCAGCATCAATGTCTTGCCGAGAATCAGTAACAGCAGGAGGATCTTCATTTTTATTGCAGCGTCTGGTCAGCCGCTCAGGCACCCACAGTGGATCTTGTTGAGTCTGAGGAAACACACAAACAGAACCTCTCTCCCACGCCAACACTGGATCAGGGCCATGCCATAATCCAGTAAGCACATCCTTCCATTTAACATAACCCTTCAAGGTATTATTAGGGCATTGGTGCCAATCAGCTGCAGCCAAACCATCATTATCCAGATTCAAAAAATTTAAAGTAAATAATGCCAATGAATTTCACCTGTGCCTGTGCGTCCTCTTTCCAGACATTGTTTTTTAAGATGGCCCAGCTTTCCACACCTGAAGCAAGCCCCTGACTGTGGCTTCCTATTCTGTGTTAATTGCACCACAGCCGCAGCAAGACCTGCATTAGTCAGCGGCCCTCGTAACTCTCTGCACGCTTTCATCCATTCCTCTTGTAAGATTTCTAAAGCAGTTTGTCCATCCTTTATGGCCTTACAGCATTTTTTATCTTCTAAACAGCCCCTAACAAGCTTCCAAATAGGTTTTACTCCTCCTTTGAGTGTGCCCTGATCCCAGGCTAAGTCCAGATCCTTCCCTAACCTATCCCAGCAGGTGACTGTTAGGCTGCCATAAACAGCGAACCAGGGTGCCACGGTATTACATTCATTAAGAAATCTCTCTAAGGTCGATTTCTTGATCTTTAAATTCTTTGATAAAAGCAGCTCCTGAAGAGCCAGAAAAATTGGATGAGACTGTGAGGTCCCCATTTTCAAAATTAAGGCTCTAAGTCCTTTTACAAAAAGAAAGCAGAAAAAAATGTAGGACACTGTTATCAGAGCAGGGTCCATAAATTGTAACTCTTTACTTTTCACTAGTTTGCTAATCTGCGAACTTAAACCTCCACGGACTTTACTTTCACTTTCGGTTTGCCTTCCGCAAACTTTTCCCTCCCTCTTTGTTTACAGAAAGGAACAAGCTGTCCGTTTTTAACGGTCCCTTTTGTCCCACCTTGCCTGGGAACTTTATTGTCTCTCACCGAGAACTTTATTGTCCCATTTAACCGGGAACTTACCATCGCGCTACCCTGACTGCGAGAAGTTCTGATCTTCAAACCCCACGAACGAGGAGAGTTTCTTGTCCTGGGTTTCGGCACCAGTTGTTGCGTCCACCCTCGCCGGCAAGGAATGATGCAACACAGGAAGATCTTCTTCAAGCAGTTTACTCAGGACCCTTGTACTTCTTCTCCTTCTTCTCCTTCTGACCCCGAGAGAATCAGCCCAGCCCTTAAATACTAATAGCCAGCCAATCAGGCTTAGCCATGTGGGCATTGCTGATAGGTTGTATCCATGTGGAAGGCGCAAGACTCAACAGGCTCCACCCAAATAAGGACTTGTTAATAGTTAACGACAGTTAACGACAGTTAACGGGCAAGCAGCTCCCTACAGCTATCCACTACATAAACAAACTCAAAGAAAAAAACCATATGATCATCTCATTAGATGCAGAAAAAGCACTTGACAAAATTCATCATCCTTTCATGCTAAAAGTCTCAGAAAGAACAGGAATTCAAAGCCCATACCTAAACATCATTAAAGCAATATACACCAAACCGGTATCAAACATCAAACTAAATGGAGAGAAACTTGAAGCAATCCCACTAAAATCAGGGACTAGACAAGGATGTCCTCTCTCTCCATATCTTTTCAATATAGTACTTGAAGTTCTAACTAGAGGAATTAGACAACATAAGGATGTCAAGGGGATACAAATTGGAATGGAAGAAGTCAAATTATCACTATTTGCAGATGACAAGAAAATTTTATTTTCAATCATAAAAAAATAAGGCTCCTGCCAGAGGCCTCAGGACTGGATCCTCTGCTCTGCAGGGTGGGACTCACCAGTGCAAGCTGCCTCCTCCCAGCTAGCCTCTGGGTGCACAGCTGGCCTCCTGCACTGCCTGGAGATGGGGTACTGTGCAGAAAGACTTTTTATATCTAACATTTAGTATGTACAATTTTCCATGAAATAGTCAATTTTAACATGTTTGTCTATATATTTCTTGAATTTTACCAGAAATATTTTCTGGTAAATCTTCAATTTTATCTGAAAATGTTTATAATTCCAACTTCAATCAACTTAGAATTATCTTCATGCCTATCATTTTATCTGTATAATTTTCATGATAATCTTTAATTTTAACACGTTTTTCTATATATTTCTTCAATTTTATCAGAAATATTTTCCATGTAAATCTTCAAGTTTATCAGAAATGTTTACAATTCCACTTCCAAACACCTCTTCTCTCATGACAACATAAACTCCCAGCTGTAAAAGAAGAGATCTGAGAACCTGCATAGGAGATTCTTGAATGGTGTGTGTGTGTGTGTGTGTGTGTGTGTGTGTGTGTGAGAGAGAGAGAGAGAGAGAGAGAGAGAGAGAGAGAGAGAGAGATTCTTATATACCCCTATTAAGTAGAGTTTACCTACTATATATATGCTAATATCTCTGTGACTCCCAGATAATTCACACAATATGTTAGTTAGGAGTTAGATTTTTGAGTAGCAAATATTCTGTGTCTTTCTCATGTTGGGCTATACAATGGGAACATAGTGTAAAACTATAGAGCTTGTGAGGGTCTTTGCCATAGGCTCATTTATGGCCTCTGGGCTAGAAGACATTTGTCTTCATGTAAGTCGTACATAGTGCAGCAGAAACTTTTCTGAGCCCCTCCTAGAGTCAACCAGGAGAAACATAGTATCTGACATGTTTTAGCTAGACTCAAATCAGGCCAAGTTAGAAAGAAGAGTCATTGAAAAGAAGGACTAAATTACATACAGTAAGACAGCACTAAGCAAGCAGACTTATAACAAAACAGAAATGGAACAGCCAGTGTTCAATACAGTTGATTGCACAGAACTTTTAAATACTTGTAATTAATGAAGGCATAAACAATTTTAGAAGATAAGAAATGAACTAAAAAAATCTGTCACATATTAAAATTTTCAGACTTCTTATAAGTTAATAAAGCCATTGAAAACTGGGCAAAAAATATAAACAGGCAATTCTAAGAATTAATAAATATGAATATATGCTCAACATGAAGAGAAGCTGTACTAGTAACCAAGGGGAAATGAATTAACACAAACTATCTAAGTACATGTATGTAGTGTAACAAAGTGGAGAAATGTGATAGATTACTAGGACTCATGTTTATCTCCTTGCACCAGGGGAATGCTGGGCACTCTTACCATGTTTATAGCAGGTTTATAGTTTAGTAAAACAACCATGGAAGAGAAAACTCCAGTAATTTCAAAATGGATATACACCATGAGCAAATAACTCTACAAATATCCACTCTAGAAAACATGCCTACACTCAGGGAAAGGTCAGGAAGTAACTCAAATAAATATACTACAGCTGGAAGAGACAAGCTCTTCAACAGCATGTACATACAACAAAACAGAGTCAGAACTCTTTTAATTTGTATTTATGGTGTTAGAGGTTGAATTAGAGATCTTGCTCACACAATACAGGGACTCCACAATTGATGTACTTCTTCGGGCCATAAAATATTATTTAAAATGTTATTTTAAGTGCCCTGGGTTGATAAAAGCAGTTATAGCATAAATATATGTGTTATCTGAGTAGGGGAGATGAAAGAGTCCTTCATGTGCCCAGAGGTGGCTTTCTGCTCACTTACTATGTAGTTGAAGATGGCCTTGAAGTTTTGGTCCTCTTATCTTCCTTTTTATGTTCTAGAACAAGCACTTCCATATATAGCCCAGATACCAATTTGTAAAGTATTTCCCAGAAAGACTAACCTAAGGGTACAATGCACTGATCGAACATATATGCTCAGACCACATTAGGCTCTAGATTTGATCCCTAGTAACAAAGGACTGTGAGGGAGTCTGGTTAGCCACACTTGATAGCGTTCTAAGAAAATGGAAAAAGTTGGCGTTTAAGTAATGAATGTAAAATGGTTGACTATTACAACGTGATAAAGTACATATGACAATATTTAATACCAGCTCTTTCTGTAGTATTTCTCGATTGTCATAAAAATAACCCTAGAAAAGGCAGGCATATGGGGATCCACACTGCTGATACTGAAGATATTGTTTAAAAAAATGATACTGTTCTCAAGCCCAGACCTCACAGCAAGAATTAAAGTTGGAGAAACAAATGTTCTCTGACTATAAAAAAAAAAGGGGGAACAGGCTAGAGAAATAGGTCAGAAGTTAAGAGCACTGACTGCTCTTCCAGGGGTCCTAAGTTAAAATCTCAGCAACCACATGCTGGCTCACAACAATCTGTAATAGAGTCTGATACCCTTTTCTGGTGTGTCTGAAGTCAGCTACTGTGTGCTCACATACATAAAATAAATGTATAAATCTTAATTTTAAAATCTTTAAGAAAACATTTCCAGTAGGGGCCACTGGAAATGACCCAGGGGATTTTTGTTTTGTTTAATTTTAATTAAGAGCATCTCAAAATAAGGCATACAGACTGGAATCCTTTGATTGTTATTTTGTTGTTTTAATTAATAAGGAAACTTTACATTCCTATTCTTCATTTTATATATATAAATAATATATATGTCATCACACATACCCAGCCTCCATTCTGCCATATCCATTCTCCTGTGTTATTCATTATGAATTCTGCCACAAAACTGGAAACTTGTTTGTAAGCACCTATATCCAGGGACATCTGTTATTGTGGAAGTTTTTTGAGGAGAACACCCCCAAAGGCAAATATACTTAAAATCCTTCCCCAGTTAATGATGCCATCTTCAAATTCTTTTTCCATCACTTGGTTGAATATTATTCTGGCAGTATCTATGGATTCCACGTGAAAGTTATCCAAGAATGGCTTCAGCTTCTTTTCAACTTCCTTCTGAATGGAGAAAGCAACTCTGTAGCACTCTGGATGTTTTGCTTGGAACCGATTCAAAGGCAGGTGCCTGCAGGACATACTGAAGATAGTTCTCAGCCAGGGAGTGGATATACATGAACTCATAGGCTGTCATCTTCCCTGGCAGAGCTAACTGAAGCTGTCCACCTAGAGGCCGAGGAGGACTGCAAAGATATGACCTGTCAGGGGAGGACAGAGAAATATATCAGTATAATCCAAATAAATCCTTTCCTCTCCTCGACAACCTGATTTTTGGTCATAGACTTTTGTCACAATATAAATGTTAACTAAGATACACATCATAACTTATAACAGAGATTAAGAGAGTTTTGAAGAAGAGAGAGGTTAGGTTTTAGATGATAACATTTCCTATAGTGTAAACTTTAAAAATATTGTGGCTTTACATATTATATTTTGTAGAGTTTCCAAATAATTATATTTTTAGGCTAGATGAAAGAGAAAAAGAAAAATCCCACATACATGGTACCATTAAAAAAGGATGATTATGTATCAATAAAGTGCAAAAGTTCTAGGGCAGCAATGTGGATAGGAAGCAAGTAGTTGACCAAGAAACATGTCTGAAGACATGGAAAATATCACCCACTATGACTACTTATTCTTGCCTAAGTTGATATGTAGAAATTTGTATAAAATAGACCCTACATCAATACACTCTGAGCAGGTCCATTATAATATGTAGAAACTGAAAACAATATGTTTATTATATCAGTCTATAATTGCACACTAAAAAAATAATGTATCAGGACTGTGTTGTATACTAGATAGGTAGGTAGGTAGGTAGGTAAATAGGTAGACAGATAGATAGATAGATAGATAGATAGATAGATAGATAGATAGATGATAGATACAGAGGTAGAGAGATAGAGAGACAGAGAGATATCTATACCACCACCACCAACACATAAAAACTTACAAATAGATTTCAGTCCAGAAAAAAACTATAATATATTATACATAGTCCAAGGTTTTACTGTGTGAAATAATTAGAATAGGTTGGATACTTCCTGAACAAACTATGATGGTCCGAGACTGAGGCCACACAATAGTTCTGAAGCTCTGAGTTGTGTCCACTGTGAATTAAGTGGGACACGCTGACTGAAGAGATAGAGGTGATGGAGGAAGAATTGCCAATGTTTCCATATTTTAGAAGTCCTTTTGCCTAGGGTCTGGAATTTCTCGTAGCATACTTGCCTGGGGTCAATGTCAGCAGCACAAATACAGAATGAAAACAACTGTGGCCTGGCCAAGCCTTTCTTTGTGGTTATTTTATCCAGAGGCTTTTATTAAAGAAGCATGAGAGCCCAACCAAGACTGAAGGAACTGCTTGTGACCACCATGAGAACAAGAACAATTTGTGCTGCCTCAATAATGAATTAATATTTTTTGCTATCAAGCTTTTATTAATGTATAAATCCTTGTGTATTTCTTTGCACTTGTAAATATACTCCTATGTTCAGTTATCTATGCCTATAGTAAGCCACCCTCGCAATACTCAAGGTTTAAAATATTGTGTGTGTGTGTGTGTGTGTGTGTGTGTGTGTGTTTCTCATGGCCCTGATATTTTGACAGGATTCAATAGTGCTAACTGCTATTTGTTTCTTCATGTCTAGGATTTGGCTGAAGGGACTCTAAACAGTTTGGTCTCTTTTGTATTCTGAACAAGAGGAGGCAACAGAAGTAGAACACAAAAGAACAGAAAGAACTCCAAGACTGAACTGCATCCTGTATCCAGAGTGATGCAAACTTCAGCACAAGGTAAGTAACTTTCTTTCTTTTTTAAAAAATTAGGAGGCGGTGGCGGCAGTGCAGCAGTGGCTGGTCCAGCCGAAGGGCCATTAGCAGTGGAACCAAGGCGACACAGGGCCCATGACCACTGACCATCGCTGGCCAGCCAGGCTGCAAGCACCTGCGGAATTACGGTGCCTTTCACCGCACAGAAGCCACATCAGAACTCTGCCTCCCACCAGTCACGAGAGACTCGCCTCCATCTTCGTTTCGGACTCCAGAGAGATCGAACAGACTGAGGTACACAAACATAACCCGAGGCCAACATCTCGGGGGTCTAAGCCCGATGGGCGTTTGCCTGCACCCAGGCCCTGGGATGTTCGGGGGGCCATCAGGGTGCCAACCCAGCCAGGAGGTTTTTTTGCCCGTGCCAGTGTACGCTGCCATTTTGCCTATAGGTTGCCAGAGAGCTCTAGCAGGCAAAGCGTGTAACAGGCATAGTCTGAGGCTAACAAGGCGGTGGTCTAGGCCCCAACAGGCCCTGGACTGACCCCAAGAACTGGGCAGCTTGATGGGCCATCTGTGTGTCAACCCGCCTAGGAGGTTGTTAGCCCAGAAGACTCTCCCAGCACTTTCAGGGATCGCAAGTGCACACCCGCCAACCTGGCCACCTGACAGACCCAATTAATAGTCATAGCCCGAGGGGACCTTTGCTCAGACCTTGGCCTCCCAGGCTTTTACCTGGACCCAGGGCCTGAGCAGCCAGTCTAGCCTTGTGTGCACCAATCCTGTTGGGAGATCAGCTGCCCAGCAGAGTGATCAGCAGGCAGAAAATGTTCTGGCAGCATACACCATCAGCACTCCCTGAATGTGCAAACAGGCTCCATCTGGTTCACAGAAACAATCTGGGGCAAAGCACACTAGAGCTGCAAGGGCACCCAAGAGGAAGACAGCACATCAGCAATCAGCTACAGGGGAAACCCAGCCATATAGTGTTGCAGTAATAGCCCCAGAGCCCCTCAGGAGGCCCAAACACCAGCCAGGGACAAGACCAACTAACTCCAGAGAACAAGATGGCAAAGGGCAAACGCAGGAACACTACTAACAGAAATCTAGGCAATATGGCAGCATCTGAACCAAACTCTCCAACATCAGCAAGTCCTGGTTATGCCAACACACTAGAGAAACAAGATTTGGATTTAAAAATCACTGATCATGATGCTGCTAGAAGAACACAAAAAGGACATAAACGAACCTCTTAAAGAAATACAGGGGAACATGAATAAGCTAGAAACCCATATAATGGAAACAGAAAAATCACTTAAAGAAATGCAGGAGATAGAAGCCAATAAAGAAGAAATAAAAAAAAAAAAAAAGAAATGCAGGAGAACTTGAGTCAACAGGCAGACGTCATGAAAGAGGAAACACAAAAATCTCTTAAAAAATTACAGGAAAACACAAACAAACAAATGATGGAGCTGAGTAAAACCATCCTGGATCTAAAAACAGAAGTAGAAACAACTAAGAAATCACAAATAGAGACAACTTTGGAGATAGAAAACCTTGAGAAGAAATCAGGGGCCATAGATGCAAATATAAACAATAGAATACAAGAGATGGAAGAAAGAATTTCAGAAGCCGAAGATACCATAGAAACCATTGACTCAACAGTCAAAGAAAATGCAAAATGCTAAAAGCTTGTATCCCAGAACATCCAGGAAATCCAGGATACAATGAGAAGACCAAACCTAAGGATTATAGGTATAGATGAGAGTGAAGATTTACAACTGAAGGGCCAGCAAATATCTTTAACAAAATTATAGAAGAAAACTTTCCCAACTTAAAGAGAGAGATGCCTGTGAATATACAAGGAGCCTACAGAACTCCAAAAAGACTGGATCTGAGCAGAAATACCTCTCGCCACATAATAATTAAAACCCCAAATGCACTAAACAAAGAAAGAATATTAAAGGCAGTAAGAGAAAAAGGCCAAGTACCATATAAAGGAAGACCTATCAGAATCACACCAGACTTCTCACCAGAGACCATGAAAGCTAGAAGATCCTGAGCAGATCTCATGCAGACTCTAAGAGAACACAAATGTCAGCCAAGACTACTATACCCAGCAAAATTCTCAATCACAATAGATGGAGAAAACAAGACATGCCATGACAAAACCAAATTTACACAATATCTTTCCACAAACCCAGCTCTACAAAGAATAATAGGAGGAAAACTCCAATACAAGGAGGGAAACTACACCCTGGAAAAAGTAAGATAGTAACCTTCCTTCATCAAACCCAAAAGAAGATAATCACTCAAATATAAAAATAACATCAAAAATGACAGGAAGTAATAATCTCTATTCCTTAATATCTCTTAACATCAATGGACTCAATTCCCCAATAAAAAGACATAGAATAACAGACTGGATAAGGAAACAGGACCCTACGTTTTGCTGCATACAAGAAACACACCTAAATGTCAAAGACAAAAACTACCTTAGAGTAAAAGGCTGGAAGACAATTTTACAAGCCAATGGTCTCCGGAAACGAGCTGGCATATCCATTCTAATATCAGATAAAATTGACTTTCAACCTAAGGTCATCAAAAGAGACACTGAGGGACACTTCTTGCTGGTCAAAGGAAAAATCCACCAAGAAGAACTTTCAATTCTGAACATCTATGCTCCAAATACAAGGGCACCCTCATTCGTAAAAGAAATTTTACTAAAGCTCAAAGCACACATTGCACCTAACACAATAATTGTGGGGGACTTCAACACTCCACTCTCTTCAATGGACCGATCAGGAAAACAGAAACTAAACAGGGACATAGTAAAAGTAATTGAAGCTTTGGACCAATTGGATTTGACTGATATTTATAGAACATTTCACCCCAAAGCAAAAGAATATAACTTTTTCTCAGCACCTCATGGTACCTTCTCCAAAATCGACCATATAATTGTTCACAAGAAAGACCTCAACAAATACAAGAAGATCGAACTAATCCCATGCCTTTTATCAGATCACTATGGTGTAAGAGTGGTTTTCAATAGCAACAAAAACAACAGAATGCCCACATATACATGGAGGCTGAAGAATACTCTACTCAATGAAACCTTGGTCAAAGAAGAAATAAAGAAAGAAATCAGAGACTTTTTAGAATTTAATGAAAATGAAGGCACAAAATATCCAAATCTTTGGGACACAATGAAAGCAGTGCTAAGAGGAAAACTCATAGCCCTGAGTGCCTCCAAAAAGAAAATGGAGAGAGCATATACTAGCAGCTTAATGACACACCTGAAAGCCCTGGAACAAAAAGAAGCTATTTTACCCAGGAGGAGTAGAAGACAGGAAATCATCAAACTCAGGGGTGAAATCAATCAAGTGGAAACAAAGAGAATCATACAAAGATTCAACGAGTCCAGGAGCTGGTTCTTTGAGAAAATCAGCAAGATAGATAAACCCTTAGCCAGACTGACCAAAGGGCACAGAGAAAGTATCCAAATTAACAAAATTAGAAATGAAAAGGGAGATATTACAACAGAAACTGAGGAAATCCAAAAAATCATCAGATCCTACTACAAAAGCCTATACTCAACACAACTGGAGAATCTGGAGGAAATGGACAATTTTCTAGACAGATACCAAGTACCAAAATTAAATCAGGACCAAATAGATCATCTAAACAGTCCCATAACCCCTAAAGAAATAGAAGGAATCATAGAAAGCCTTCCAACCAAAAAAAGCACAGGACCAGATGGTTTCAGTGCAGAATTCTATCAGACCTTCAAAGAAGACCTAACACCAGTACTCTTCAAACTATTCCACAAAATAGAAACAGAAGGAACCCTACCCAATTCCTTCTACGAAGTCACAATTATGCTGATAACAAAACCACACAAAGATTCAACAAAGAAAGAAAACTTCAGACCAATCTCCCTTATGAACATCGATGCAAAAATACTCAATAAAATTCTTGCCAACCGAATCCAAGAACACATCAAAATGATCATCCATCATGATCAAGTAGGCTTTATCCCAGGGATGCAGGGTTGTTCCAATATACGGAAATCCATCAATGCAATCCACTACATAAACAAACTCAAAGAAAAAAACCACATGGTCATTTCATTGGATGCTAAAAAAAGCATTTGACAAAATTCAGCATCCTTTCATGCTTCAAGTCTTGGAAAGAACAGGAATTCAAGGCCAATACATAACATAGTAAAAGCAATATACAGCAAACCGGTAGCCAGCATCAAACTAAATGGAGAGAAACTTGAAGCAATCCCACTAAAATCAGGGACTAGAGAGGGCTGCCCCCTTTCTCCTTATCTTTTCAACATTGTACTTGAGGTACTAGCTCGGGCAATTCGACAACATAAGGAGGTCAAAGGGATACAAATTGGAAAGGAAGAAGTCAAACTATCATTATTTTCAGATGACATGTTAGTCTACCTAAGTGACCCAAAAATCTCCACTAGAGAACTCCTACAGCTGATAAACAACTTCAGCAAAGTGGCAGGTTATAAAATCAACTCAAGCAAATCAGTGTCCTTCCTATACTCAAAGGGTAAGCAGGCTGAGAAAGAAATTAGGGAAATACCCCCTTCACAATAGCCACAAACAGTATAAAGTATCTTGGGGTGACTCTTACCAAACATGTGAAAGATCTGTATGACAAGAACTTCAAGACCCTGAAGAAGGAAATGGAAGAAGACCTCAAAAAATGGGAAAACCTCCCATGCTCATGGATCGGCAGGATCAATATAGTTAAAATGGCCATTTTGCCAAAAGCAATATACAGATTCAATGCAAAAGCCATCAAAATCCCAACTCAATTCTTCACAGAGTTAGAAAGAGAAATTCTCAAATACATCTGGAATAACAAAAAAACCAGGATAGCTAAAACTATTCTCAGCAACAAAAGAAATTCTGGGGGAATCAGTATCCCTTACCTCAAGCAATACTACAGAGCAATAGTGTTAAAAACTGCATGGTATTGGTACAGTGACAGGCAGGCAGATCAATGGAATAGGATTGAAGATCCAGAAATGAATCCACACACCTATGAGCACTTGAACCTCGACAAAGGGGCTGAAAACATCCAATGGAAAAAAGATAGCCTTTTCAACAAATGGTGTTGGTTCAATTGGAGGTCAGCATGCAGAAGAATGCGAATTGATCCATCCTTGTCTCCTTGTACTAAGCTCAAATCCAAATGGATCAAGGACCTCTACATAAAGCCAGATACTCTGAAGCTAATAGAAAAGAAACTCGGGAAGACCCTTGAGGACATCGGTACAGGGAGAAAGTTTCTGAGCAGAACACCAATAGCATATGCTCTAAGATCAATAATTGACAAATGGGACCTCATAAAATTTCAAAGTTTCTGTAAGGCAAAGGACACCATCAAAACGACAAATCGGCAACCAAAAAATTGGGAAAAGATCTTCACAAATCCTACATCAGATAGAGGGCTAATATCCAATATATATAAAGAACTCAAGAAGTTAGACTCCAGAAAACCAAACAACCCTATTAAAAAATGGGGTACAGAATTAAACAAAGAATTCTCACCTGAAGAACTTCGGATGGCGGAGAAACATCTTAAAAAGTGCCCAACTTCATTAGTCATTAGGGAAATGCAAATCAAAACAACCCTGAGATTTCACCTTATACCAGTCAGAATGGCTAAGATTAAAAATTCAGGAGACAGCAGGTTTTGGAGAGGGTGTGGAGAAAGAGGAACACTCCTCCACTGCTGGTGGGGTTGCACAACCACTCTGGAATTCAGTCTGTTGGTTCCTCTGAAAACTGGGCACCTCACTTCCAGAAGATCCTGCTATACCACTCCTCGGCATATACCCAGAGGATTCCCCACCATGTAATAAGGATACATGCTCTACTATGTTCATAGCAGCCCTATTTATAATTGCCAGATGCTGGAAAGAGCCCAGGTATCCCTCAACAGAAGAGTGGATGCAAAAAATGTGGTATATCTACACAATGGAGTACTATTCAGCCATTAGAAACAATGAATTCATGAAATTCTTAGGCAAATGGATGGAGCTAGAGAACATCATACTAAATGAGGTAACCCTGACTCAAAAGGTGAATCATGGTATGCATTAACTAATAAGTGGATATTAACCTAGAAAACTGGAATACCCAAAACATAATCCGCACATCAAATGAGGTACAAGAAGAAAGGAGGAGTGGCCCCTTGTTCTGGAAAGACTCAGTGAAACACTATTTGGCAAAACCAGAACATGGAAGTGGGAAGGGGTTGGTGGGAGGACAGGGGGAGAGAAGGGGGCTTGCGGGACTTTCAGGGAGGGGGGGGCTAGAAAAGGGGAAATGATTTGAAATGTAAATAAAAAATATATCGAATAAAAAAAAATTCAGGAGACAGCAGGTGTTGGCGAGGATGTGGAGAAAGAGGAACACTCCTCCACTGCTGGTGGGGTTGCAAATTGGTACAACCACTCTGGAAATCAGTCTGGCGGTTCCTCCGAAAACTGGGCACCTCACTTCCAGAAGATCCTGCTATACCACTCCTGGGCATATACCCAAACGATTCCCCAGCATGTAATAAGGATACATGTTCTACTATGTTTATAGCAGCCCTATTTATAATTGCCAGAAGTTGGAAAGAATCCAGGTATCCCTCAACAGAAGAGTGGATGCAAAAAATGTGGTATATATACACAATGGAGTACTATTCAGCCATTAGAAACAATGAATTCATGAAATTCTTAGGCAAATGGATGGAGCTAGAGAACATCATACTAAGTGAGGTAACCCAGACTCAAAAGATGAATCATGGTATGCACTCACTAATAAGTGGATATTAACCTAGAAAACTGGAATACCCAAAACATAATCTACACATCAAATGAGGTACAAGAAGAATGGAGGAGTGGCCCCTCGTTCTGGAAAGACTCAGTGAAGCCATATAGAACAAAATCAGAAGGGGGAAGTGGGAAGGGTTGGGTGGGAAAACAGGGGGAGGAAAGGGGACTGATGGGACTTTCGGGGAGTGGGGGTCCAGAAAAGGGGAAATCATTTGAAATGTAAATAAATATATCAATAAATTAAAAAAAATTAGATATATTCATTATTTACATTTCAAATGATTTCCCCTTTCCTGGTTCCCCCTTTCCCAAAAGTCCCATAAGCCTTCTTCCCTCCCCCTGTTCTCCAATCAATCCCTCCCACTTCTCTGTCCTGGTATTCCCCTACATTGCTGCATCATGACTTTCTAGGACCTGGGGCCTCTCCTTCCTTCTTCTTGGGCATCGTTTGATATGTGCATTGTGTTTTGGGTATTTGGAGATTCTGGACTAATATCCACTTATCAGTGAGGGCATACCATGTGTGGTCTTTTGTGATTGGGTTACCTGACTCAGGATGATATTTTCCAGTTTCACTCATTTGCCTAAGAATTTCATGAAGTCATTGTTTTTAATAGCTGAGTAGCATTCCATAGTGTAACTATACCACATTTTTTGTATCCACTCCTCCACTGAGGGACATCTGGATTCTTTCTAGCTTCTGGCTATTATAAATAAGGTTGCTATGAACACAGTGGAGCATGTGTCCTTATTACATGCTGAGGAATCCTCTGGGTATATGCCCTGGAGGGGTATAATGGGGTCTTCTGGTAGATCATGCCCAGTTTTCTGAGAAACCGCCAGACTGATTTCCCGAGTGGTTGTACCAGGTTGCAATCCCACCAGCAGTGGAGGATTGTTCCTCTTTGTCCACATGTTCGCAAGCACCTGCTGTCTCCTGAGTTTTTGATCTTAGCCATTCTGACTGGTGGGAGGCAAAATCTCAGGGTTGTTTAGACTTGCATTTCCCTAAAGATTAATGATGTTGAGCATTTCTTAAGGTGCTTCTCATCCATTCGATATTCCTCAGGTGAAAATTCTTGGTTTAGCTCTGTACCCCATATTTAAAGTAGCGTTATTTGGCTCTCTGGAGTTATTGAGTTCTTTGTATATATTGTATATTAGACCTCTTTCAGATATAGTGTTGTTAAAGATCTTCTCCCAATTTGTTGGTTGCTGTTTTGTCCTATTGACAGCGTCCTTTCCCTTACAGAAACTTTGTAATTTTATGAGGTCCCATTTGTCAATTCTTCATCTTAGAGCATAAGCTATATTGGTGTTCTGTTGAGGAAAATTTCCCCTGTGCCCATGTGTTCAAGGCTCTTCCCCCAGTTTCTTTTCTTTAGTTTCAATGTATCTGGTTTTATGTGGAGGTCCTAAATCCACTTGGACTTGTGCTTTATACAGGGAGATAAGAATGGGTCAATATGCATCCTTCTACATGTTGACTGCCAGTTGACCACTTGTTAAAAATGCAGTCTTTTTTCCACTGAATGCTGTTAGATTCTTTGTCAAAGATCAAGTGACCAAAGGTGTGAGGGTTCATTTCTGGGTCTTCAATTCTATTCCATTGCTCTACCTGCCTCTCCCTGTACTAATACCATGTAGAGATTTTTATCACTATTGCTCTGTAGCTATATTTGGATTTAAAATCACAGCTCATGATGCTGATAGAGGGCTTCAAAAAGGACATAACTAACTCACTTAATGGAATATAGGAGATCACAAGTAACAGGGAGAAGCCCTTAAAAAGTACAGGAAAGCACAGCAAAATAGGTGAAGGAACTGAAAAAAACCATCCAGGATCTAAAAATGGAGATAGAAACAATAAAGAAATCACACAGGGAAACAACTCTGGACATAGACAACCTAGAAAAGAGGTCAGGAGTCATGGATATAAGTATTAACAACAGAATACAAGAGATAGAAGAGAGAATCTCAGATGCAGAAGATACCACGAACAACACTGAAACAACAGTCAGAGAATATGAAAAGTGCAAAAAGCACCTAACAGAACATCCAGGAAATCCAGGACAAAATAAGAAGACCAAACCTAAGGATTATAGGTATAGAAGAGAGTGAAGATTTCCAACTTAAAGTGCCAGTAAATGTTTTCAACAAAATTATAGAAGAAAACTTTCCTAACCTAAAGAAAGAGATGCTCGTGAACATAAAAGAAGCCTACAGAACTCCAAATAGTTTGGACCAGAAAAGACATTCCTCCTGTCACATAATAATTAAAACACCAAATGTGCTATAAAAAAGGAAAGAATATTAAAAGCAGTATGGGAAAATGTCAAGTAACATATAAAGGAAGACTTATCAGAATTACACCAGACTTCTGGCCAGAGACTATGAAAGTCAGAAGATTGTGGGCAGGTATCATATAGGCCCTAAGGGAACACAAATGCCAACCCAGGCTACTATACCCAGCAAAACTCTCAATTACCATAGATGGAGATACCAAGGTATTCCACAATAAATAATTTGCACAATATCTTTCCACAAATCCAGCCCTCCAAAGGATAATGAATGGAAAACATCAACAAAAGGAGGGAAGCTGCACACTAGAAAAACCAAGAAATTAATCATATTTTAACAAAATAAAAAGAGAGACACACAAACATAACTCCACTTCTAATAACAAAAGTAATAGGAAGCAACAATCACTTCTCCTTAATTTCTCTAAATATCAATGGACTCAACTTTCCAATAAAAAAGACATAGACTAACAGACTGGATACATAAGCAGGACCCAACACTTTGCTGCATGCAGGAAACCCACTTCAGGCACAAAGACAGATACTACCTCAGTCAATGTCTGTTGAAGAGGATAGTAGCATAAGCTAACCTCCTGTCAGCTGTATCCTGGAAAATCCAGGTATGCCACAAAACCTCCACAATTATGTGTTTATAAGTAGCCAGGCCATATATGGTGGATATGACCCTATGAGAATCTCTGTTCAATATTTGTATATGAGTTGTTCTCAGGATCTATGGGATGGAAGCTCGGTCTCCAGTACGGCAGTATTGAGAGCCTATGGCAAGTAGTTAAAACATGAGAGATTCTACCTCCGAAATGGATTAATACTATAGAAAAGGAGTAGGCATGATATGGCAGGAGTAAGTTAACTCCTGTTGGATTGTGTAATTAGAAATGGACATACCTGCCCTGGACTTGTACGCCTTTTCCACATGCTTGGTACCTTTTCTGATTTTCTGTGAATGTGTTAGAAGAGCACTCTTCCTAGGATATTAGCCAGCACAATGCTATGTAGACATTCTAGCTATTAGAATCATGAGTGAAATAACATTTTTCTTTCTATATTGTCCCAACATAAAGTATACTAAGAAATAAAACAGAAATAATCAGTCTTCTCCATCTTGGAAGTACCAGAATAATGATCAAGAGCTGTTAGTGCCTGTGTTTCTGTCTGTGAAGCTGGTAAAACTGAATAAAGTCTGGGCTAGGGAGAGGGCTCCATGGTTAAGAGCATTTGCTCTTCTTACAGAAGACCCTAGTTTAGTTCCCAGTATCAGTGTGGTGCCTTATAGGAATCCCTAAAAATCAGTTCCAGAGATCTGGCACCCCCCTTTTTTGCCTCCACAGGCATATGGAACACACATAGTACACATACATATATACAGCAAAACCATTCATATGCAGAAAACAAAAATAATAAATAAGTATTCAAAATTAAATGAAGTCCATGTGCATAAAGGAGAAGAGATTGCTGGCGAGATTCCTAGAGGTCTACTTGTCCTAGATTCAGTGCTCCATCTCATATTTAGGTGACGAAACATCTCAGAGTGCTTCCAGTACATTCTTTTGTCATTGCTGAGTAACCAGATCAAATCAAATACAAAAGATTCAAATTCAGTGCTATTGGAGGAATAAGCTTTGCCTCTACTGAGAAAAATCTTGAGAGATAGAACAACCGTGAAAAAAACACTGCTCACTGTAGAACATCAAGATGAGAGATGCAATGTGCTGGGCAAGTAAGTTGACAGTGTTTTCTCCGTCCAAGCCCCCTACTCTCTTCTATTGGTGGATAGAACTGAACTGCACCTGGAATTGGAATTCTGTATGGCTGTGTAGGAGTTTCCTTAGAATTCCCTTCTTATTCCTATGCTCACAACAAAAGACAACAAATCCTTACTTTTTTATCCTCTCTACTGAGATATTTTGATTAGCAAAATAGTTTAGCACTCATCTCATGTTTAAAAAAGAATGAATTCCCCCTTGATTTATACCGTCCTGTAACTTCACCACATTCTAATACTTGTCCCAAGAATTTTCTTTTTTTCTTTTCTTTTCTTTACCTTTTTTTGTTTTGTTTTTTTGAGACAGGGTGAGATGGAGAGTAAATCTCACAAAATAGAGTTTGCCTCTGGCTAGATTAAGGACCTTAGATATTTGCTTTTTCCTGCCATGATATTCCAACGAAAATTCCAATTTTTAGGGAACCATTATTTTAGTGATCTGATAAGCAAAGGGAAAGAAATAAGTTGTTTTATTTAGAATATTTCTGCTCTTGCCATTACAGTTACACATAAAGCCATTGGGAGACATTTATCTATCTAGCGAAGGATAACATCCAAAGGAAATCCCCTTCCTTTGTCATATCAGGCACCAATCCAAGTTGTAGGTAGATTTAACAGCCATATATCTCCAGCATTAGAAAATATTGGGGGGGGTGTTCAGAACCATGTCTTCCCACTTCGCATTTCTCATGCCACTTTAGGTATCACATATTTTTAAGGAGTGGGGGTTGAGCATAAAGCAGAAGTCCTAAACACTCAGCCAAGCCTCCCACTGAGGGGAAATTTTGTTCCTTATAACTGAGTTTCACTTGCAGGTCGTAGTTTAGATGGGAAGAATTAATGCTGAGTGGTAAATTCTATCATTTTGTTGTGACTATTTTAATCTGCCACACTTGGAACCTATGGAGGAAGGAAAAAGTGTAAGGGTTGAAGGCAATGGTTCCAAGTGCATAAAGCATCTACTTCTATAATTATCCTGGCATGTATGCAATGCTATGAAGAGATACTTGTGTTCCTCCCTTTGGTACTGGACAGCTTAGACAGTGGATGCCAAGAATCTCAAGGAACAAGCTAGGACCCTTGGGCAAACCAGGAGGACTAATTTTCTGGCATGAGACTTAAACCCTATCTTATCACTTTTCAGCAAAGACTGAAGCTCAGAAGGAGCACACAACCTGACCAGCACTGCCCAGCTATCGATATATCTTGACTCCGTTTAAACTAAACCTCGCAGGATTCTGAGGATGGTCTCTGTGGAGGAGTCAACAGACCTTTTTTCCTCTTCCCAATGTACCACCACATACAGCATCAACTGGCCTCATAGGGTCTCATCTGGCAATGCAGAAGACAATTCAGGGGAACCTTCATTGAAAGCAGGCCAGTAGAGCTGAAGCTGAAAAAAAAGGAATTTACTAATATTTCTTTCTGCTTTTTACTATTAATTGTGTTGAGGTTTGGTCTGTTACTATATATTGTAGTGATAAATACTGGTTCTCATTTTGGAGTATGGCAAGTTGTATCTGAAGTTTACTGACAGGGAAGTATAAATTAAAATTTTTCGTGTCTTTTTTGGTGGGGAGGAAGTAAAAGATCAAAGGAGGTGTAGAAATATCCAATTAATTTTTACTACAACAGTCATGTCTTTAATTGAACTATTGAAGGCAGGTTAACAAAAAAGACTGGTTGGGGCTATCTTTGCTACTTTTCTATTTTTGTGATAGAACACCAAGTCCAAGACAACTTGTAAAAGAAAATATTTAACTTTGAGGATGAAGTTTCAGAGAGTTAGAATCTATGGTCATCATGGCAGGGAGCAAAGCAGCAAACAGGAAAAATAGGACTGGAGCAGTAGCGGAAAGCTCACATTTTGGTGTGTGTGTGTGTGTGTGTGTGTGTGTGTGTGTGTGTTTGTGAGAGAGAGAGAGAGAGAGAGAGAGAGAGAGAGAGAGAGAGAGAGAGGTCCTTTGTGAAGTAGGCCTTTAGACAGGGTTTTTTAGAATACTATCAACAGATGAGAGAACACATTAAGTTTGTAGCTGATGATTTTTAGAAAACACTGGCATTTATAATAACCCACACTGTAGTCCTGAACTTGTATGAACAGACTTGCCTAAGTAGCAGATGTTGGGTGTCATGTTATAGATTATGAGTTCACTATGCAAGTTCTGTGACTTATTGCTGACCTGTATCTAGTTATATTCAGGCCTGAGTGCTGAATGCCAGTATACCTTGAGAGTTTACTCAAGATTAGACGTGTACAAATTAGAGAGATATAATACTATTGGAATTTCGTATAATGAGGAACTGTTGCGACACAATGAGGTATGATATTACTAGACATTAAGTGTTTTTGCTTCAAATAAACTGGTTAATAGTTCTCAAAATATTTTGTTTAAATATTTATAACTCTTGTATTACTAGAATTATGTTTTAGTATATGTAATTAATATATAATATATAATAAGTACATAATAACATGTAAACATTGTTTATACATTAATTTATAAATAATTTAATATATTAATTATATATAAATTATTATAAGTTATTAATTATTATAAGTTAATTAATTTATAAATAATTTATATAATTTATGAAGAATAATACATAAATATATAATTATTATATATTATATATTTTAGTCTACAAAGTATTTTGAATTTAGGATTTAATGTGTGTGTTTGTACATATACATGTTTCTATGTATGTGTTTATGTATGTTTGTATTTCCTTCCTCAAGATTTTGCTTCATAGACATCTCTATATGTAAATACTGTTACACTGTTTTATAAATACAATGAGAAATTACTAAGATTCTGTGTATTTAAAGTATTGATCTTAGAAACTTGGAGAGGCTTCACAGTAGTGGGAATAAATTATGTTATAAATCTCACAATATAATGTGTGTCTATTTTCATTTTTCACAAACATTTCCTGTCATTTTCTTACTAGGTATACTTTATTCACTAAATTGTAGGTGGGTCTTTGCCATATATGTGAAATGTTACAGTTTGGGTTGTTCCATATTGAACAATTGAAATATACACTTTCTCATTTATTCTGAATTTTATGTATCACAAATAGGTAATATTGTGAACCACATCTCTTTGGAGTTAGGTATCATCCAATACAGTGATTATTTTGTTCTGAGTGAGTGATCACTATTTCAACAAATAAAGTATAGAATCAGGTTAATTGGACTGGTGAATTAACTAGAGAGTAACTATTTACAGTAACCAATGAACATAAAGTGTTCATATGTGGTGAACAGAAAGAAAGGTATGCAAAGGTTCTTCTGTGCATGTAGAAACACAGTGCTGAAAAGATGTATTAGTTCTTAATGCTGTTTTCATGTGTGATGTGGTTTATTTATCCTGATACTCTTTCAGAGAGCTATAGCTGTCCTGATGAACTGGCCAAAACCTACATGTAAAGAAGTTCATATTTGTGAAAAGCTAATTAACCAAGATGATATGTTTTCAGTGCACATGTGTGGATGTTTCAAGTCTGTAGAAGTCCTACACTTCTTGTCAGCTCACAGCTACTTAGGGCTGGGACCCTCATCCTCACACCTGTCCTAAATCCAACTACAAATGGGCATACCTTTAATTAATACCTGATGGGAATACAAATGTAACCCTCAAAAGCACCTTGTGAACCACACACACTGGGAGAGCGACACATTAATATTCAGAATGTCTACCCAGTTTTTAGAGGCTCAATTACCCTTGGAGCAACTCTCACCTAGCGTTGAGTTAAAGGGCTTGAATGGCTGGCAGGATCCAGATACTCTTCTTACCCATTACTGCTCTTCTTAATCTGGATGCCACAACACACAGGAGTACAAACATGCAGGGTAAAGAGAGACCAGAAGGAGAAACAGGGCACATGGTACTTATTATTGTTTTCTAGGAGTCAATAAATTATTGAATGCCAAAGGATGAATGGATCAGCATAGTTACACCATGTCCCTTATACTAAATTCACTTCCCCAGTAAAATGTATGTGTTAAAAAGCTAAAATTCTATGTTCTTTATGATGAATGCAGAACCACAATGTATCAATTGGTAGAGGTTGTAATATGCTTGTGAGATATGATGGAGAGATTTTTCAGTTTTTCTGGGCTTCAGTGTGCTTAACGGAAATGACGATCATATTTGGTTTAATCATGAAATTTATTTTAACGAAGAGAGTGAGATGTCTTGATGGTATAGGTAGTTGTCATTGGATTTGATATTCTGATTCTAATCCCAGAACCCCATTTTCCCTAATGGAAGGGGTAAACTAGATACCATCAGAGCCTTCTGATGTGCTCCCTCCCAAACTTAATGCATGCATAAAGTTTTTGAAACATGCATGTAGTAATTATGTATTGAAGCATATTCTTATGTTGCTTTATATTCCCATCCTATCGAAAGCAAAAGAAAAAAGAAAAAAAAAAAGCTTTTTAGTTTTCTAATCTTTGCCTATCCTTACCATCAGGGAAGACAGCCCAGTAGTAGCCTAAGTCTAATTCCATGTACAGACTCAGTACCCTTTTATCCATCAAAGATGCTTGTGTAAATACGTTGTGCCATGAGCTGACAGTTACTTTCTGTCCCTCTAGTTCTACCTGTGCATAAAACTGCCACACCCTCCTCAAGTGTTGAAGAAAAACACCCAAAATCCTTGTCGAAGGTAAGAAGCCCTTTTCTTTATGTAAGAAAAAAGTCACTTTAATGATTCCCTCATGTTCTTATGGCTATCACACTTGAAAAAATAAAGTCGATATGGTATATCATGAGCAAGCATTAAATAGTTTATTTAGGAAGAGAAGGAAATGGAAATATATCAGATTGGTGATTTAATAGAACTATGTCAGGTAGTGACTTTGAGTCCCTTTGTGGCAGGCTGTCTTCTGGACAATAATGTTCTGCTTTAGATACCAATATGTAAATCTTAGTCAGAATGTGACAGGCGTATTGTTCACATAGACTTGAATGTTTATGTAAGAGTTCACTCCATTTATGATGTCTAGAGCCTGCAGTTTAGGTTGAATTTGATTATGCTTCCCAAAGATGGATGTGGGGGAAGCATCATATGTCCTAGCATGGCACGTTAAGGTTCCAAGAACTTAAGATATAAGTGTGCATGCAAGTGATTGGAGTGCTTCACAAAAGGGGGCAGTATCACCAGATGTTAACTTCACCATACTGTAATGAGGCTCAGCTAACCTTCAGTAGAAGCCAATGCATAGGGTTGCCTGATGTGGCATTTAGTCAGCAAATGTGGGAACCACACTAGTTTTTGTCACAAAGTAGACATCTGAAGGTATTCTGTGTCAGAATCTCATAATATACTTATACAGAACATTTCACCTGATTATCTATTAGTCAGTAAGTGTCAGTGGATTAGTAAGAGACTAGATTAGCTCACCAGTCTTTGGTGCAATTATGTCCTGCCAAGAGGTGAACCAAAATGTTGTACAAACAGAATTCAGCATAATCTAAGTCTCTTAAATGTTTTCTTTCCTCTATGTTGCAGGTAGAATCTAGAAAAGGCTGGAACAGTATTTATTCTACAGTCTCTGAAGATGTGTTAACTGTGTTAATACTAGTTGTCTTTTGTCTGGTTGCAAATCAGCATGTATTGATTGAAAATTGGATTTTTATTCAAAAAAAGTGATGCCTCAAGTGAGAAATGGTTGCCATGTGTCTATAGCTGCTACATCCAGCTGTGACCTCTTTAATTTGGTGTTTTGTGCACTAGGCTGCATCTTATCTACACAGATACCCAATTTACTCAACCCAATTTCCAGGGAAAAGGTTTTGAAAAAATTAGGATATACAATTTACTTATGTGTTTAAAGTTTGCCACAGTCATATGTGGTGGGTTGATATGTATTTTCTAGATAGATGAATTTACCACGATTAATAGTTAGTGATGGAGATTTTTACATATGCAGAACAACAACTAGATTTAACGCCATTGAAGGCATAAAAAACCCAGGGAAGATTTTCCAGATCTTCAACATCTGCCTGCAATAACTCAAAGCTACAGGAATCCTAAACACTGTCATGGCTACCACAGTGCTCATAAGGTCTGGGAAGTGTAATTCTTCACCTGCCTGCAGACATTAACAAGTATAAAAACAAAGTCCATGTTTTGGTGCAGATTACTGATTCTATCCTGACCACTACATTGAAATTGGTTAGATGTATATGAACTGGGTTCATTCTGGACTTGGTTGGTTCAATCTACTAAAACCTGGTGAAAAGCTTTAAAGGGTTGACAATATTAGCATGAAAACAAAGAACAAAACAACCAAGGCAGAGTTTTCACTAAGAACTCCAGTCACCACCTAGATGCTGTTTCATTTTTTTTAAGAATATAGCATTTTTGGTTTTGGTTTTGGTTTGGTTTTGATTTTTCTTTTTGGGACATGATTTCACTGTATATCTATGACTCTACTGATACTCTATCTATCCATTCATCTATCTATCTATCTATTATCTATCTATCTATCTATCTATCTATCTATCTATCTATCTATCTATCTATCTATCTGACCATCCACCCACCCACCCATGCATCCATCCACCCATGCATCCATTCACCTATCCATCCATCATCTATCTATCTATCTATCTATCTATCTATCTATCTATCTATCTATCTATCTATCTATCTTTATGACGTGGAGCTCACATAGTTCCATCTGCCTCTGACTGTAGTGTACTGTTATAAAGGGAGTCCACTATCACATCCATGGAGAACACATAAAAAAGTGAGGTACATTCCAGGCTCCAGGAAGCTTTCCTCTCAGTAGTGTCAGTCTCCACATTTTAAGTATGAATACTGAGGAGATGTTTTCAGCAGTGAACCTCATGGCTCAATATTATTCCTTCATGTGTTTTCTGCATAGTTTATCTATAGTGTTAGCATATTGCCATCTTGTGGTTTGATTAAGGGAAACAAGTGGGAGAATATGGACTAGAGCTTCAGTCAATTTTACTCATTACATGCTTAGCATGTCCAGAACCCAAAGTTTGTATCCTTGTTCTGGCATAAAATGTGACCAGGATGGCTCAATCCTATTATTGCATATTCTAGAGAAGTGAAGGAAGGAGAAACCTAAGTTCAAGGTCATTCTTTTCTGTAGAGTGAATTACATGCTAGACTAGAATAGAGAACTTTCCTCAAAACAATTTTTAAAAATATAGTGAGAAGTTAGGATTGGTGAGGGAGGCATGACCAGGTATGGTGCACTCTCACTGCCCTGGACTCAGAACCCACATCTAAGCAGGAACTAAGAAAGGCCATGCAGATAGTCAATGAGGATGTTACCTACAAAATGATGTAAACACACACTGCTTATTATATTACCAGTGCATCAGGCTGCTGTTCTTGTCAGTTCATGATGAGGACATGTCCAGATTTGGCTGGTTGAAAGGAAGTTTCTATTCAGCCCAACCATAATGTGACACTTAGGTTTTGAGTAACCTTCAAACTGAGCATTTTTAGAAAATTTCTCTAAGTGGTCTTCTGATCATCAAATCACTCACTGAGAGTCACCAGTCAGGTTGAAGTCCTGAGAGGAATACACATATTTCTTCTACTAAGCTAGGGCCATCCTACAGCTTCTTAAGAGGGAAAATAAATATATTCTCCATTGCCCATGTGTTAACTGAAACCTCATGCTTCCTAGATTCATTCACATGTAGGTGATTCTTCTTTCATTTAAGAGACACTACAAAGCAATTCTATGTGTTTTTCCTTGAAGCCTAATTCTATGTGCTTTTCCTTGAGGGATAGATGTGTGTGTGTGTGTGTGTGTGTGTGTGTGTGTGTGTGTGTGTATGTGTGTGTTAACAGAAAACTCATTCTTCCTAGATTCATTCACATGTAGGTGATTCTTCTGTCATTTAAGAGACACTACAAAGCAATTCTATGTGTTTTTTATTGAAGCCTAATTCTATGTGCTTTTCCTTGAGGGCTAGGTGTGTGCATGTGTGTATGTATGTGTGTATGTATGTGTATGTGTGTGTGTGTGTGTGTCTGTGTGTGTATGTGTGTCATTGTATATTCATATGTTTTGAACTAAGACTCATAGATATCAAATATATACCATTGTTGTGAACACCATTCAGAACTAAGAGTGGATAAATTTCAGTTTTTATGTGCTCTAAGAGAGATATTCTTTTTCCATATCTCTTCATTGACATGAAGTTATGCCTTACCTATAATGCATGCTTCTCCGCACAGTGTACTTAGTGATCTTTCAAAAGCACCACTGTAACTGTGATGATGTTTCCAAGGAATGTTCATGGGAAGGAATGTACAAATGTAGAACCATTACTGGTTTTCTTTTGTTTTGTTTTTCTGTTTGATTTTGTTGTTTGTTTGGGCCATGAAGCTGAGATAACTTGCTCTGTTGTTAATGAATTCCAAGTATTTAAAGTCTTGAGAAAAATCCATCAGAAGAAGGCTGTTGTAACGAGGGATGCTGAAGAACCTGAAGCCCAAGCTTCCACATCTAAAGAAAAACCACAAAGTAAAATAAAAGGTACTGAGTAAATAGAATAATTTTATTAAATTATGTCCAGTTGTTGTAGATCATAAGGTATGATACAAGGAAAACAAAGATGAGCAGCTTAGAAGCATTTTCTTCTGTAGAAAATAATAATTTGCATGCTTCATTATGTTAAATTTAACCACAGAATTTAAAAATGGATATAAGACTCACTGTTCTCATTGAGTAGTAAGAAAGAGAGGAAAAGTGAGCTCAGTCCTGTCTGCATCACTGTCACTTCACCTCCTGCAGGCAGGACCAGGTGAGCCACCCTCTCTATTACCTGATAGAGAGGGTGGCTCACCTGTTCCCAGACACCTGCAATGTGGATGGATTGAATGACAATTGTCTCAACAGTGACCCTGTGATTATCAAAAGTGTCGAGAATGAAGACAGATTTGAAATTTGATCCCAGCATTTCTGTTCTGACCCCTTGTTAGTTGGTCCCTGGAGTGGTGTGTTACATATTGGGAAAGAGCAGTAGAAACAAGAAATGGCAGGAGAGGCAGGTTTCTGTGAGTTGCTCTTTTCCTTCTTTCACCACCAGCAGTGCTGGAGTGTCCCTCTTCCCCCACATCCTCACCAGCACATGCTGGCCTTTCAGTTTATCTTTATAAGGTAGAATCTCAGAATTGTTGTGATTTTCATTTCCCTTATGACTAAGGACATTGGACATTTCTTTAGGTTCTTCAGGGTCGTTCAAGATTCCTCTGTTGAAAATTCTCTGCTTAGCTCTGTATCCCATTTTAATGTTTTTAAAGATTTATTTTGATTTATTTTATGTATATGAGTACATTGTCTTCATGCACACCAGAAGAGAATATCAGATCCCATTACAGATGGTTGTAAGTTACTATGTAGTTGCTGGGAATTGAACTCAGGACCTGTGGAAGAGCAGCCAGTGCTCTTAACTGCTGAGTTACCTCTCTAGCCCTGTATCCCATTTTTAAATTGGGTTATGTGGATTGTCAGTGTTGAGCTTCTTGAGTTCTTTATATATTGTACATATCAGCCCTCTGGTAGATGGTAGGAGTAGTGAAGCTTTTTTTTTCCCAATCTGTAGGCTGCCAATTTGTTCTGTTGACAGTGCCTTTTGCCTTATAGATGCTTTTCAGTTTCATGAGGTCCCATTATTAATTCTTGACCATATTGACTGAGCCACTGTTCTGGACGTTGTCCTTAGTACTGAGGAGTTAAAGGGTTTTCACCACTTTAGTTCTATTAGATTAAGTGTGTTTGGTTTTATGTTGAGGTGTATGATCCATTTGGACTTCAGTTTTGTACAGAGTGATAAATATGGATTTATTTACATTCTTCTATATGTGAATATCCAGTTAGACCAGCACCATTTGTTGAAGATGCTCTCCCTGTTCCATTGTATGGTTTTGCTCTGTTTGTCATAAATAAAGTGTCCATAGGTAGATGGGCTTATTTCTGGGTCTGTGAATAGATTCCACTGATCAACCTGTCAGTTTCTATACCAATACCTTTCAGTTTTTATTACTATTGCCTTGCAGTATAGCTTGAAGTCAGGGAAAGGGATACCTCCAGACATTTTTTTTTTTTTTTTTGGATTTGGTTTTTTCGAGACAGGGTTTCTCTGTATAGCCCTGGCTGTCCTGGAGCTCACTCTATAGACCAGGCTGGCCTCGAACTCAGAAATCCACCTGCCTCTGCCTCCCAGAATTATGGGATTGCAGGCATGCACCACCTCCACCCAGCTACCTACAGACATTCTTTTATTCAGGATCATTTTAGCTAACTTGGGTTTTTTGTTTTACAGTATTCAATTGAGAACTGTTCCTTCAAGTTCTATGAGTAATTGTGTTGAAATTTTGATGGGAATTGCATTGAATCTGTAGATTGTTTTTGGTAAGATTGTCATTTCCACTATGTTAATCCTACCAATTCATGATCAAGGGAGGACTTTACACCTTCTGATAATTTCCTCAACTTCTTTCTTCAGAGACTTGGAGTTTTTATATATCTTAAATTATTTCCTAAAACCCTCAGAAGTTACTTTAGCTTTCACATCCTCTGGCTTTTTTATACATTAGACCATTTTCTTAAACCCTCAGAATTGCCTAGACTTTAACCTTCTCCTTTCCATCTACTTATTTTCTTATATCTACTTTTTCCTTTTCTTAACGAGAGACCTAGTAGATCTAGGAAAATCCCCGCTTAGTTTTTACATGTGAAGTGGACTCATAAGGTGGTTGAAGCTGTGGGAGAAGAGCGGGTTGCCTGATGCTGCCAAGCTGGCAAATTTACAGTTTAGCCTAGTCATCAATGCTATTGGAGATCTGAGAAGGATGAATTATAGCAGGTAGTATAATCCAATGCCCTATGTATCAATTAAAATGGCTGAGAGTTACCCACTGTATAGATGGCCCCCCCAATTGGGATCATGAGGTGTCCATAGCTAAGTTGAGTGTATCCCAGGGCAGCATTAGTCTTCAATTTGCAGGCCTTGCTTATCTGATAGGTTGTAGAGGATGAACACTGGGGGCTGATCTTACTTTCTATTTGGTATCCTGCTTGCCCATAGCTTAGGCTGGGCCCTATCACCATGCAAGGCACTGGGGTGGTCTTTCCCCATGGTTAGCATTACCACAATACAGGTAGAGTTTTGTTGTTGTTGTTGTTGTTGTTGCTGTGTCCATTATCTTCTTGGAGACCTTGGAGGTCATTGCTAGGATCTGAGAATCTCTGTAATATAAATTTAAACTCTGTACTCCATTTTTAATAGGGTTATTTGGCTCTCTGGAGCCTATTTTAAATGGCTGAGAAGCATCTTAAGAAATGTTCAACATCATTAGTCATCAGTGAAATGCAAATCAAAACAACCCTGAGATTTCACCTCACACCAGTCAGAATGGCAAAGATTAAAAACTCAGGAGACAGAGGTGTTGGTGAGAATGTGGAGAAAGAGAAACACTCCTCCACTGCTGGTGGGATTGCACGCTGGTACAAACACTCTGGAAATCAATCTGGAGGTTCCTCAGAAGGCTGGACATAACACTTCCATAGGACCCTGCTATACCACTCCTGGGCATATACCCAGAGGATTCCCTGACATGCAATAAGGACACATACTCCACTATGTTCATAGAAGCCTTATTTATAATAGCCAGAACCTGGAAAGAACCCAGATGTCCTTCAATGGTTGGAGTGGATATAGAAAATGTGGTATATTTACACAATGGAATACTACTCAGCAATTAAAACCAATGAATTCATTAAATTCTTAGGCAAATTGTTGGAACTGGAAAATATCATGCTAAGTGAGGTAACCCATTCACAAAAGAACACACGTCAAATGCAGTCACTGAGAACTGGATATTAGCCCTGAATACCCAAGACCCAATTCACATATCAAATGATGCCCAAGAAGAAGGAAGGAGAGGGCCCTGAACCTGGAAAGGCTTGATGCAGCAATTTGAGGATTACCAGGACAGAGAAGTGGGAGGGGATTGATTGGGGAATGGGCTGAGGGAAGAGGGCTTATGGGACTTATGGGGAGGGGTAACTGGGAAGGGGGAAATCATTTGGAATGTAAACAGAGAATATAAATTATTTTTTTTAAAATTAAACATCTTAAATGCCATATTAATCTCTGACAGGCTTGAGAGCTGGTATCTACCAAACATATATAGGTTAAATAATGCTTGTGTTTAGTTATTTGCTTTATATTATGCTCTAAAGATATAAAACAGGAGGCTAAATATGTTTATTTCTCTATATAAGTATATAGCATGATTACAAATGTAGTTGTGATTATCTAAAGGAATTTCATCATTTATGAGGCAACTATTAACTTGTATTTTTAAAATTATTCTTAACAATTCACAATAAAAAATGACTTTCTAAACTGAGAATCTTTTAGTACCAATATAAGACTTTTAAATGTAGAGACTGGGACGTTTCTTGATCTTTACATGGTATACTGTCATAGAACATAATAGATCTTTTCATGGCACAGTCACAAATAGCTACAGCTTAACAATGCTAGTAAAAAACAAGGAGGTTATACATGCATCTTTAAATAAGTCTCTGTTAACCTGAATAGACCTTAGGTCAGGAGAGACATATGCTAAGTCAGATTCTCATTTTTTTTAAATTGTTATAATTCTTTAATATGGATTTTTTCAGGTTTTGTGATCCTAATCATAAAACAAATTTGCAGGTAATCCTATCTTACCCCTGTAAGAAAAGGTCTTTAACCTCCAAAGCATCGAGAATCTGTTCCAGTTTTTTGTCAGACTGCTTAAGGCCATTGTCTTATTGCATAGTAAGACAGGAATTTTTTGGTTTCTGGTATGTAGCTATTGCTTCAATTTTTAGTCTTGTATTTATCTACTTATCAAGATTACATATTGATAAAGACATTGTAATCAATTATCTGATAAATTTTAGCCTTATACACTTAAGCATTTTTAAAAGCTGGTTTGAAAATAACCAGGTTTTAATTTTTTTAAAACTCCAAAACATTTTTAAAAGAAGTTTAAAATTTTTCAGTTGTTTGCATTTGCAATATGAAAATAAAATACCTTTTTAAAAGTGGGAAATACCAAACATAATCACAATGTTTAGAAGATAACACCAAGTTTTAACAGTGTAAATAATTTAGTG
Organism: Apodemus sylvaticus; assembly: GCF_947179515.1. Lineage (NCBI taxonomy): Eukaryota > Metazoa > Chordata > Mammalia > Rodentia > Muridae > Apodemus > Apodemus sylvaticus. The sequence goes on from NC_067478.1 coordinate 37,650,485, forward strand.
TCTTTTAAATCAATACCAAATGAACTACTTTGATGTTATAATGTTTTGCTTGCCAGCAAGGTATGTTCTTGTATACAGGTGCATGGAGGTGCAGATTTAATACCTCTTAAAAAATTATTTTAAATCCTATCTTTTATAAATCTGGATTTTAAGACAGGAATTATGCAAAAATCTTAAAGTATCTCAGGAGACCTTTTTCCTTGGTCAGCTCATGCCCTGTTTTGTTGGCTAGAGCAGCTCCAACCCTGAATTTTAAGTTTTTGTTACAGATGCTACACACTCTTAACCATACCAAAAAACTTCTAAGCCAATAATCTATAACCAAGACATACAGTTCACAGCAAAGACATACATTGAAGACCAGTCAGAATCAAATATGCAGTGGCTGTGCTGGGCTCCTGGCCAAGGGGGGCAGTGCTCCCAGAGCTGTGCCACATTTTCAGTTTTTGTTTATCAATTCAGCCATTTTTTTTTCCTGGAAATCCTCGAACAAGTTAAAATTAAATCAAGGGGTGAATGTCTGGCAGATGAAGCTTTGCCAGTTTCTCCAAATATGAAACAGAGAGCAACAATCAAGTGGCTACATCAAAGTACAGACACAGACAAACTGCCACATGAAGCACAATCAGAACTGGGGATGAGATGGAAGAGATTCTAGATGTCCCCACAATGGGGCTCGGACAAACCACCAACAGGACCCAGAACTAGAATCATGTGGTCCTCCAGCAGGCACCAGAGAGGAAATAGGATGTTTCCTGACCTCCTCTGATACTAGTCGCAATACTGTGTCTAGTTTCTTCTTTCTTGGGTCCCAGATAGCCACCTTCTAGAGGTATAGGACTCCAAAAATGAAGTCCCCAAATGTGAATGATTACAAACCAAGGACCTGGGTAGTGTGATTGGATTCTTGGCAATGCACCAAATGCAATGCAGTCTGTATAGATTCAATATAATTCAAACACCAAGTCAATGCACATGACAAATATGATTTGCAATCAAGCTGCTACTGATCAATCAGGGACACAGAACAGACATGGGAGCTAAACTGTGACCTTGAGCCAAAATATTAGAGTATTAAAACTTCCAAACCAATCTGCTACTGATCAGTCAGGGACACAGAACAGACTTGGGAGCTAAACTGTGACCTTGAGCCAAAATATTAGAGTATTAAAGCTTCCAAACCAGAAGCATCTGTGTCTTGTTATCATTACATTTTCCCTCCAATGAGGATTTAAGGATAAAGGCTTACATTTTTCCACCAATAAGGATATAAGGACAAAGGCTTTCCTTTATGAGGTTGACCTATGCAAACTGATACAGAATGTAGGTTTTTCAGTCACACCAATCAAATCCACTTGTTATTCTGTAGTTAGAAACAGCCATTATGTTCTGGAGAACAAAGGATGAATAATGGGAGCTGTGGTTAAGAAAAATCATTATGTTCTGAAACAACATGACAGGAATTTGGGCAAGTTTCTTTTGTTTGTTTCCTACAATTTCTCTCCAAATCCTTTATTTTTCTCAGAATATTTCCCAGAAAACTGTCCAGCTTTATCCCAACCATCTCATTTACTACATTTAATTACATATACTAAGTCCATGCACTTTTATCTGCATCAACTAAAGTCGAGTGTAAGTATTGAGCAGTACCACCATCTGACAGTTATTCTCTCTGTTCCTGTAGTGCTACCTAAACATGCGGACAGTGCAAGTTCAGAAGAAGATGAGGAAAAGTCACCACTGAGGAGGGTTAAGGTAAGAGGGGCTTTCATTTCTCTAAGGTAGAAAGGTTATCTCAGTGATTCACTTATGTTTCAGTAGGTATCACATTTGAGTCATGACATAGTCAGATATATCATAGGTATTATTAGAGAATTTACTTAGGAAGCAGATGGAATGAAAAAAAACTGTACTAACTTGGTCTCAATTCAATACAACACAATGTGGTGCAACATTATGTCCGGATTTATGAAACTAATCCCTTTCAAGTGGGTTTCTCCAGTTTACACTAGTCTTCATGTTTCAAAAACCAACCAACTGAACACTCAACATCCACATGCTAGACACAGTAAGCTTCTAATGCACCAAACGTTGAGTCATAAACTCAAATTAGTTCTAAAACATGGGCACTAGAAATAGAATATGTATTAGTGAAAACTGAAAGTTTTCATACGTGGTGTAGATCTTGGGACCCTCTAGAGGCCAGACAGGTTTGTTTGATCTACATATGAATCAGAAAACATATGAAAGATACTAGTTTTTGTCACAAGTACAGAGCCCCAAATAATTTGTTGCAAACTCAAATAATATATCCATTAATATAGTCATCAATCAACTGCAATTTTTCATTCTTGCTGCAACTATAGTACATAAATGGATCAATCAAAACCATTTGGATATATTACCCTGCATGATTATGGAATATAAAGTATTTTCCCCTCTCAATTGCAGGTGGCTTCTAAAAAAGACAGACAGAGTAAGTATTGTGGAATTACTAAGATAAGAATTGTTTTAAACACTCTGTGTTTTGTCTGATGCAACACTGTGATCTAAAACTTATGGATATATCTGTGGTCATTGAGTTCACCAGGGTACAATCCCTACGGAAAAGTTACAGTTTTTCGGATCTGCCTGTAAGATATCAAATCTATTAGGATCTCAAATACTATCAAGACTGCTAGAGTGGGTAGAGGTCCTAGATTGTGTCATTTTCCAGGCAGTAGACAGTCAGTTTTGAAAGGCATAGAAGTACACATACTTATTTTCAGGAGGCAGGACCTAAAAATGAATCTCAGTACAGGGGAACAGGAATGTAGAATGGATATGTCCCAACTGGGTTTCCCATGGTTCATTGTAATGAAGCCTACAGAAAGGATGAAGGGGGTGGACACTATTAGCATGGACAAAGGGCAACACAATTTAGGCACATGGTCAAGTAAGAATTCTAGTCACAACTTAGATATTAGTTAGTGCTTTCTCATTATTTAGGGAATTTAGTGAATTTTAGGAATTTTGTTTTACTTTTGAGACGTGTGTGTGTGTGTGTGTGTGTGTGTGTGTGTGTGTGTTTGTGTATATGTCTGTGTGTGTGTATGTCTGTGTGTGTCTGTGTGTGTGTGTGTGTGTGTGTGTGTGTGTGTGTGTAACTTCTTTCTGGCGCAGATCTCACATCGCTCCACCTGCCTGAGCCTATTAATCATTAAGGGAGTACACTGCAACACCCAAAGTGAATATATCTTTAAATGTCAGAACTCTATGCTCCAGGAGTTTTTATCTCTGAGTGGTGGTCAGTGTCCAAATTCTGAGTGTTAATATAGAGTAGATACATATTTTCATCAGTGAACCACATAACTTATTATTTCAAGAGTTTTCTGCATAGCTCAACTACAGTTTCAATACTTTGGTAATCTGTAGTTTGATTAAGGGAAGCTATTATATTCATATGGACTGGAGCTTCAGCCCAGTTGTCTCAGTACATGTTTAGCATTTCCAGGACCAAAAACTTGTATCCTAGATCTGCATAAAATGTGCCCAGGATGGCTCAATCCTATTAATGCTTATCCTAGAGAAGTAAAGGAAGGAGAAATCTAAGTTCAAGGTCATTCTTTTCTGTAGAGTGAATTACATGCTAGACTAGAATAGAGACCATTCCTGAAAACAATTTTTAAAAATATAGCGAGAAGGGAGGACTGGTGAGGGAGGCATGACCAGGTATGGTGCACACTCAGTACCCTGGAGTCAGTACCCATATCTAAGCAGGAACTCAGAAAGGCCATGCAGATAGTCAATGAGGATGTTACCTACAAAGTGATGTGAACACACACTGCTCATTATATTACCAGTGCACCAGCTGCTGTTCATGATGAGGACATGTCCAGGTTTGGCTGGTTGAAAGAAGTTTCTATTCAGCCCAACCATAATGTGACACTTAGGTTTTGAGTAACATTCAAACTGAGCATTTTTAGAAAATATCTCAATGTGGTCTTCTGATCAGTGAATAACTCACTGAGAGTTACCAGTCAGGTTGAAGTTCTGATAGTAAGACTACATATTTCTACTAATGAGGGCCTTCCTACAGCTTCTTTGGTAAACAGTAAGAATAAATACATTCTCTGTTGCCCATGTGTAACCAACTGAAACCTCATTTTACCTAGATTCATTCATATGTAGATGACTATTCCACCCTTTAACATATACCACACAGCATTATCCACTTACATATCCACATCTTTTTTGGGGGGGGGTGGATTTGGTTCTTTCAAGACAGGGTTTCTCTACATAGCCCTGGAGGTCCTGGAACTCACTCTGTAGACCAGGCTGGCCTTGAACTCAGAAATCTGCCTGTTTCGGCCTTCTAGAGTGCTGGGATTACAGGCATGTGGCACCACCACCTGGCTCCATATCATTTTAGTAAGAATAGTCATAGGGTGTTCAGTGTATAGCTTCATAGTAAACACAACTCAGAAGTGAGAGAATCCACAAATTATATATTACACTATATATAAATAAAATATACTATACATATTACACCATTCATGTGAATTAAATATAGTACATAAGTTACACTCTATAGTATATTACATTTATTCATATATGCTTTTGCACTTATATTTTTGCAGTGAAGTCTCATAGGGAATCAAATATTAAGCATCCTAATGAAACCAGACAGGAGTGAAAGACTGCATAAATTTTTGTTTATGTTGCACTAAGAGGGATTTTGATGCTGTTTAGCAACATGAGAGAGACCTTGTTCTCTTCTCTGAACACTGTCATATTGACATGAAGTGTAATGCATGCGCTGTGTATAATCCACTTTGTGATCTTCCCAAAATACCACTGTAGCTCTGATGATGCTGCCTGGAGAATGGTCATAAAGTGGAATGTACAAACCCAAAACCTTTCCTGATTTCCTCTGTTTTTCCTCCATGAAGCTGAAAACATAATTATCTTTGTTGTGTATATATCCCCAGGATCCAATATCTTGAAAAAGCGCTGTCAGAAGGGGACTCTTCCCCTGACAGATGTTGAAGGAAGTAACTTCATAGATGAAACTTGCACAGAAAAACCACAAAATAAAGAGAAGTTACTGTGGAAATGAAAAGAATAGATCATGTTTCATAGTGGTAGAGGTTACTGTTATGATACATGTAAAACTATGAATATATTATTAGTACTTTTTATGTAGATACGTTAATTTGCATACTTCATTCATTGAAATTCAACCACAGAATTTAAAAATGGATATTAGACTCACTGCTTGTTCTCTCTGAATAATGAGAAAGAGAGGAAAAGTGAGCTCAGTCCTGTCTGTGTCACTGTCACTTCATCTGCTGCAGGCAGGAACAGGTGAGCCACCCTCTCTATCACCTGTTCCCAAACATCTGTAATGTGAAAGGAATTAAAGTCAAAGGTCTCAAGATTGACCCTGTGATTATCAAAAGTGTCAAAAATGAAGATAAATTTGGGATTAGATCCCAGCATTTCTGTTCTGACAGCTTGGGAGTGGGTCTGTCTCACGACAATAGCTTGAGTATGGAGTGAATATTTGCTGAGAGCTGTAGATGTAAGGGTTTCAGGCAGAGAGAGATCCAATGCAATGGATTGAAGGAAAGAAACGGACTACTTGTGTCCAGCTCACCTTCTTGTACAGTCATGGATCTCAGCCCAAAGAACAATGTCACCAACAGTGGCACAGTTTGCTACAGCTTATCACCTCAAGATAATGTCTCACAGACACGCTTGGGGATCTGGATCATGTCATCTGACTACTGAGATTAATTACCACAGTGCCCATAAACCATTATGGTCATTGGGGTGTTTTATTCTATGGTAGAGGCAATCTCTCTGCTGGTGGATAGCCTTCTCCTATGCTCTCAAATGGCCACTTCTCTTGTGGTCCTGTGCAAAATAAGCTAATTCTGTCCCCATAGTTCCTTGTTTGTTTGTTTGTTTGTTTGTTTTTTGTAGTAGTATCTTCTTGGTCATCTTATCATTTCGTCATACTTTAAAGGACTTCCACAAGTTAGAGTGTCAAACAACTATCAGGATTCTCTCGCCTGTCTTCGCTGCAACATTAGCAATGCCCTGACAAATAAAGGCCTTATTATGTCTTTACCTTATAACAGCCTATGCTCCTTACTTTGATTAGCACACTAAGTGATTGAGTCAAGGGAGTTCAGAGGTTGACATCTATCTTGGACCCTGTGACTTAATGGGTGAGAAAACGTCTGTATTTGGGACCATCTTTGGTGCTTTTTGAGATATTCTCAGTTCATCCTCCAAGATGCACAGGCTGGATTCAAGGGTTCCCTTAAATTTGTGCCTATGTTCCTCAACACAAAGGACATTGACTCCTGAGGGTCAGCCCTCCAGGCACCTCTCTGACCAGAGGATGTGCCTGTCTTGTGTGCTGTTACTACTTGAATGTCTCACTCTTGGCATGGTCTGACCCATCTCTTCTCTTATGTGTACATGTGGTTCTACTCTAAGAATTCTTTTTCCTCAAAATGCTTTACTGTAGCTTCCTCAGTAGGTTTATAGCCTAAATCCCTCAGAAGAATATCTGCTTCTCTTAGATTTTCTCATTCTACAGATTGGTTTGCTGCCAAATTTCAGAGATGCTTATAGGGTTAATGCGCAGTCTATTGACTAGATTGTGAACCATGTGTACTTGATATACAGGATTCTGTTTCTAACTCCCTCCCCTTTCAGGCTTCCCTCTTATTACTTCTTCTTTTTCTTTTCTTTTCTTTTATTTTATTTTAGTTTATTTTATTTCATTTCGTTCTTGTTGTTGTTGTTGTTGTTGTTGTTGTTCTTCTTCTTCTTCTTCTTCTTCTTCTTCTTCTTCTTCTTCTTCTTCTTCTTCTTCTTCTTCTTCTTCTTCTTCTTCTTCTTCTTCCTGTTGTTCTTCTTCTTGTTCTTGCTCTTCTTGTTCTTCTTGTTCTTCTTGTTCTACTTGTTCTTGTTCTTGTTCTTGTTCTTGTTCTTCTTCTTGTTCTTCTTCTTGTTCTTCTTGTTCTTCTTGTTCTTCTTGTTCTTCTTGTTCTTGTTCTTGTTCTTCTTCTTCTTGTTCTTCTTGTTCTTGTTCTTGTTCTTCTTCTTCTTCTTCTTGTTCTTCTTCTTCTTCTTCTTCTTCTTCTTCTTCTTCTTCTTCTTCTTCTTCTTCTTCTTCTTCTTCTTCTTCTTCTTCTTCTTCTTTCATTTTTATTTTGGTTTTTTGAGACAAGGTTTCTCTGTATAACACAAGCTGTCATGGAACTCACTCTGTAGAGTAGTCTGGATTTTAACTCATCAATCTTCCTGCCTCTGCTTCCCAAGTGCTGGGATTAAAAGTGTGCACCACCACTGCCCTGCTTCTCTTATTACTTCTTGCCCCTATCCTTCTCTAGCTACTTCATCCTGTTTGGTAATTTTCACGGTGTCCTGTCATCCCTTCTACCTGTTACTTTATTGTTGATGCTGCATACTAGAACACATTGTTCACACAGCATGCCCTAACCATAGCCATGTTCCCATCCTCAGTCCTGGGCATACTAGGTCTTTCTGTGTTCTCTAAATATTTCTCCCTCACAAAGCTCATCAAACTGACAAGATCACTGGGAGAGAACTGAACAGAACCCTTCTCAGATACAATATGAATTGAAAGGCAGTTGAATCTTAGTATGACATCTGAATCAGACCTTTTCCACATGAACAGGTACATCCTAGTTTGTATGTAGGTCTTCCCTCTGTTTAGTTTGCCTTATGGGAAAACAGTCCAGCAGCATCAGAACCATCTTGTTAATCAGCTTTAGTTATGTGAACTAAATTCATACACTTTCACCCACATCAAGTAAAGCCCAGTGTAAACAATAATCAATGCTGTGAGCCTGACAGTCACTTCTTGTCCCCCAGTGAATCCGGAAGAAGTTCCCTGGGTACCTGAATGTCCATACAGGGCAACCTTACCAGTGGATAAGGAGAAAGCACCAGTGAAAATGGTAAGAAGGCCTTTCCTTGCTCTCAGCCAGAAAACTTACTTCAATGGTCCCCTTATTAAGGTTCAGTGGGATGACAATGAAATCATGACTCTGATCAGGTGTATGACATTTTAAAGCCTCTAATGTTTTAAAGGTCTCACGAACTGAACATTGAATATGCACACACTAGACACTTGGAGCTTTCTTTCAACACATCAAACATCGGGGTATACACTCAAATTATTCCTACCATGGACCACAGAAACAGAAAATGTCTTAATGAAAAATACAAGTTTTCACAGGTGGTGTGTGATATAGGTTAGGGAATCTTCCATAGAGACCAAACAGGTTTGCCTGATCTGCCTTTGAAGCATAAAAAAATACGTGAAAGCACCATTTCTTAAATGCATGTAACCTGTTCCCTGTGGGATGAGAATGATGACAGTCACTCAATTCAAATAGCTTTAACTATGGTCAAAGAAGGAAATCTGTATTCAAATAATGGTGCCTACAATTCATTCCTTGGTGCAGTGAAACTGTCAACTCTTAGCCTTAGCTACTATGGAAGTAAAATCCTTTGGAGATGTGAAGGATATTGAAGTACAGCTTTGTTACAATGAGCGCCAAAGTCCAAAAATGGTTTTTACTTTGAGTTTGTACCATAGTAAGAGCCAAGGTTTTAAACTCAACTAAAAACAAAACAAAAAAGATGTTATTTTTTAATGTTCATTTAATAATATGCCCATCATTTTTATTGTTGGTATAAGAATATATATTGTGTTGAATATAATAAAAAATTAAAATAAAAATCAAAAAGTGTAAAATTGTCATTTTCATGAAGTACAAAGCTCCAGATATTCTGTTACATCACTTAATAATGGATCCATTAACAGTCTGCACTTGACTACACTTTTTCACCTTGACTGCAACTAGAATATGTCAGTGGAAGGACCAAAGACCTTAGCAGACAATACTCAACATGATCTAAGATTTAAAATATTTTTTTTCCTTTCAATTTCAGGTAGCAACTATAAATCGAAGATCTGTTATGTATTATGGAATAACTCTCTAAGATATATTTTAGATGGTATGGTGTAATAATTTGGTTTTTTTTTTTTTTTTTTTTGATGGACAAGTGTGATCTCGGCTGCTTACTGGTGATGTTTTTATTGTTGTTGTTGTTGATGATGATGTTATTTTTGCATTTTTTAGAAGGAAGCACAAATTCCAAATCACAAATAATGCCATGTGTCTGTGGCTGCTGTGTTTAACTGATTCCTTTACTTAAAAGGAGATTTTGTTCATGAAGGCATATCTAAATCTTTTTTTACCAAGAAAAAGATCCCATTTATCCAAACCACATTCTAGTAGAAAGGTTATAAATTAAGAAATCCTAATACAGTCATCTACAAAAATGTGTTCAAACTTTACCAGGGCCATGTAAGGCCAGGCTATATACTTATATTCCTTCACAGATGAATGAATCAGAGTTTAGAGATAATTATGGGACTCCTTAGCTGTACCTCTCAAGAGACACTTCTTACCCCATCAAGGGCACAATAATCTCTATGGAAAAGTTCCATCTTCTGGCATCTGCCTGCCATAAGCCAAATTGATAGGGATCTCACACACTAGCCTGGCTGCCGCAGAGTACATGGTAGTGTGTCAATCAGTAGGCAGCAGGCACTCACAGCTCTGAAAGGTAGAGAAGTACATGCCACTTTTCAGGCGAGCGAGCCTGAAAATTAAATTCAGTACATGAAAAAGCAGGGGTGGATATTCCCCAACAAATGGGTTTCTCATAACATGTCCCACTCCAGTAAGATCTGGAGAAAAGTTTTTGCAGACTAGATAACATCAGCTTGGGCACAAAGAGCCACACAGCTTAGGCACAGTGTCCACTAAGAACTCCAGTCTTCATTTGCTTGCTTTATGCTGGATCATTATTCCAGAAAGGCATTTCATTTTATTTTGTATTTTGCTGTTAATATAGTTTTATTAATTTTGATAAATTTATGCAATGTGTTTGGTCATAGATATCCCTTATAACTGTGTTCACACAATCACTCTCCCTTTTCAATTTTTCTTAAATTCATATCATTAAAAAAACTTTCTAGTCCAATTTATGCTAAACATGTTTAGGGACATCCACTGATGCTTAGGTTGACATTCTATGGGCAATAACTTCAATTAAAACTGAACTCTCTCAGACCAAATCCATAAACTAACAATAACTTCTTAATTAGGGATGAGAAGGGCTTCTGATCCTCTTCCCTTCAAGCCACAATACTGTCTTCCTTGACTTTATGATGGTCCTATATAAGCATCCAGCAATATACAGTTAAAAGACAGCTAGACTCTGAACATCAAGGATCCTTTGTCATGGGTAGTTAAATTCCATGTTGCCTTTTGGACATTGCAACATTGTTGCAATATGGACAATTCCATATTGTCATCTCAGTGGTTTTACATAATCATCAGAGAAGGGTGTTACCAGACATCCTCTTGTCCACATGTGTTTGAATGATCAGGCTTTCACCAATGAGGTGATGTGTTTATTGGATCTATTATGAGTTAGAACATGTAGCATCATGGGATTAGTTCATCTCTATCATATCCAAAACCATGGCTTTCAGTGTGCCCATGATTGCACAATCTGCAATCCTTGATTTAGAGTTTTGGTTGCAGAAACGTCTAGTGCAAGATCATCCTTGATTTTTTTTTAATTTTGTTATTGGTCTTTGTGAATTTCACATCATACACCCCAATCCCACTTATCTCCCCCTCTCCTTATACCTACCCTCCACCCTTGCTACAATCCGGCAACATGGAAAAAGTACTGTGGAAGCTGTAGTGTGTCCCACTGTGTCCTACTGTATACCGTTTTGTCTATACGTCTTTGCTTACAAATATTCACTGTAATGGCTTGTTGATCTCGAACAGTCTCCTGGCTTCTATCTGAGGTTCTAATACTGGATATCTTCTGGGATACTCTGTTGTTACCCTGTGGCATGGAGTTCCTGATTTTGTATCTATAGAACCAGCAGTTGATCGATGGGGTAGGTGATGGGTTTAGCCAATTCAAAGTCTTGGAGGCCTTACAGGTATCTAAGTTGGCCAGATTACCAGATTTCCCACTCTCACACATCCAGGGCCAGATCACTAGCAACCCCTGTAATGAGGGTTAGTTCTATCCTGCTGCCCAGGCAGGGTGAAAAATCCCCTCTTCCCAGTGTTGCATTTAGTGTGGGACATGATCAGTTCTCCCATTCTTATGAACTGGGTTGGGGATAGCTCTCCCACCTGCTATAAATGGCAGAGGAGCAGAGAGGGGAGGGTGGCATCTCTCCATTTTCTACACCACAGCCCAGCAGATAAGAAAGCAGGGATGGCTCTCCTGTATTCATATCTTCTGGGATGGCTTACCTGCAAGCCCCTCATGCAGGGGCAGCTCTACTGTGCTATCCAGGCAAGGTACAGGATCTGCTCTTCGAAATGCTGAAGGGAATAAGGGACAGAGAGAACTCCCCTGCTTTCATGGCCACTTGGCCAGATCTCCATCCTGCCATAGATGGTAAGGAGGGAGAGGGTCAGAGTGTATCTCTTCCTCATTTACACCACTATATGGGAGATGAGTAGAGCCAGCTCTCCAATGCTCCTGTCCTCAGGACTGGATCACTCAGCCTTTAGCCATCAACATGTCCCCATGCAGTAGCCCACACCAGAGTCATTTGCCTGGCCTTTGGTGGTACCAGATTCCTGATGATGCAGGTCAATGTGTCATCACAGACCAGGATCCCACCATGTTCCCAGGTGGCATCACCAACTACTCACATTAGGCTGTTCGTGACTACCCTTGAGTCTACAGTTCCTTTCTCCCTTGTACTCACAGCCTTCTGTTTCCCTTTCTATTCAATTTCCCCACCACTTACTTGCTCCTCTTAGTGGAGCCCAGTTTCTCTGAGTGTCTAGAGTCATCTCAGGAGTGGTCCCTGGAGTATATGTCCCACTTGTGTATTATGCCACTGAGCAGGGGTCATCTTGAGCATGGTCTGCCCCCCGAAGCCTGCCCAGTACATGACTGGTGGTCATCTCAGATTAACTCCCTGTCCAGACTCCATGGCACTGGCCTGGTGGTCATTACAGTCTTGCTTCTGCCTGATGGGCCACATATGAAGGTCATCTATCTCCAACCCCCTCCTGCCCAGGCCACCTTCCCACATGGAGTTCTGCTAGTCTCTAGCTTTTTCTCTGTTCTCAGAGTCTGTCTGAGCCTGAGCATTGGTGCTGGGCACTAGACTCATGCTCCTCTCAGGCTCAATGTTTTCAGTAAATGTAAGATTACTAATCATTCACATGTTCATAGATCAAAACCAAGTGTAGACATAGCTTCTCTTTTCTGCCACCTACTGACACAATTGTGACATAGCAGTCACATCTGCAATGTCCCCCTTTTCTTTTTTTCATAGTGAATTTTAAGCTAGACTAGGCTAGAGACAATTTCATCACTGTCATCATCATCATCAATAGAAGGGGAAAAGATAATAATGATAATAATAATGAATTAATAATAACACTATTAAGGCTAATAATAATAATAATAATAAATAAAATGGCCCCAAGAGGACTATTGATGGAAGGAAAATTTTTTAGAAACTAGTCTTATCCTTGGTAGGTTGATCAAATTTCAAGATAGACACATGCCCATGAATATATTATTAGCCCTAAATGAACTTGGTGGGTTATTAAGATAAAATGAAAAGCATCTGAAGTTGGTAAGAAGTATAGAGATAGGAATGCAGCCAGGAGGATTTGGGGTGTTGGGTGGTAATGAATAGAGTCAAAATACATTATATGGAGTTCTCAAAGAATTAAGAAAATATTTCATTTAAAAATTTGATGAGGAAAAAATAAGCAGACCTAGTGCACACTCATTCCCTGTGTAGTCATGTCTTATGTCAATTCATGTTGAGGGTTTGTACAAGTTTGGCCAACTTTCCTCAAATGACAACTTGATTCAGAATGACTTGGAGTCTGAGTCATCACAGAAGACATGCAAGCATGAGTTGCCTCTCAGTGTGGGTACTTGGTCAGAATCACTGGATGAAAGGAAGCTGACAGGCTGAAGACACTGGAGAAATGATCTATTTACTGGTTCAGAGCCCTTCTACAACTTAGAAATTCATATATTGACTCAGAGATCAAACACAAAGCATCTATTTTTTGTTGGATATTTCTGTCAGGGTATTTGACCAGGGCATCGTGGATATAACTAATATAGAACCCAGGGATAAAAAACTAGAGGAAATATATTCTTCTTACCTTCCAAATTCACTTGAAGTGATATAATATATTCTCCATAAGCTGTAAAATATTCTGGATAGCCAAAAAAGAAAAGAAAAGAAAAGAAAAGAAAAGGAAAGGAAAAGAAAGGGAAAAGAAACGGAAAGGAAAGAAAAGGAAAAGAAAAGAAAACAAACAACCAATGGGCACTGTCCTAAACAGTCAGTTTCTGCTCTGGATTTGGTCTGTCCTGTCTAGTGGAACTATCCTCACATTTCACAACACCCCAGAACACTTGTGCAGTCGTGTACTTTTCGTTATGATTTAACATTATATACCTATCTTGTACACTAACAAGGTTCCTGTGGGCCATTTTGAAACATCAAGTTTACTGGTAGAACAGTGTAATCACAGAGGAATTGTAGGAATGTCTCTGTGTAGTGATGCTCTAAATTGGATTTGAATGCTGCCTATCTGGCATCATATCAACATAAATAATCATGTTGTGCCTCTTTCTCTATTGTCCCTCCTGAATTAATTTACCTACAACATCTTGTGGTACATAGTAGACTTTATCTACATCATCATTTGATGTATAATTATTGTACACTAAACTCAGTGATACTCCTGCAGTACCATTCTAATTACAGTGAATTACTTAAAAAGAAATATGATCATATGTACAAACCCTCAACCATTAACAGTTTCCTCTGTTTGTTTGTCATGAAGCTAACATAACTCTACCTGTTAATGCGTTCCCAGTTTTGGCAATCTTAAGGAAATTTTCTTGAAAGCAATCTGTGGCCCCCCTTGAAGTGGAAAGACCACAAGTCCTCCCAGGTACCTCCAGAGAAATAGCACACGTTATAACAGAAGGTACTGTGGGAAAACACTAATTCCTTTCAATTACATAAATCTATGTAGAAGTTTTGCTGTAGTTTTTAATACTTAGATAATCTTAATTTATCTAGTTTATCAGTAGAAATAGAACCATGGAATTTAATGATGCAGTTAATTGTCATCTTTGCTTTTCATTAACTAATGGTAAACGAGAGGAAAGTTGAGATTTGTATGAGTACTCTTTGATTCACCTGTGGTAGGCATGAATGACTGAGCCACATGTCAGCCACATTGTCCCAGACATGCATAACAAGATATGTAAAGTCTCAAGAATGAGGGTGAAATTTGAGTAAGATAAAGGCATTCCTAGGCAGGTCCATTGAGAGACAGCCCTAGGAGCCGTCATCTTACAATTTGTGCCTGGGAGACTAAGGGAGTGGGAAAGACCATTAAAGACAAAGAAATATGTGAAGTTTCTGTGCATTTTCTCTTTCAAATGTATAATAATTAGCAGTGGCAAGGTTGAGTGTGCTTTGTTTCTGGCTCTGTTATTTCGAGGCTACATTTCCCAGAACACTTAGACCATCCTTTCTCTGCCACTGCTAACACCCAAGTGTATGACTGTTGTTATAACACTCCTTGGAAAATTTGTTGGGTTTGCTTTCCCAGAAGCCATGATAAAATTCTCTGACAAAAAAACATCCTGCAGTGGTCTGAATAGAAATGGCACCATAGCTATGAAGTGGTGGTGTATGCCTTTAATCCCAGCACTTAGGAGGCAGAGGTAGGTGGATTTCTGAGTTCAAGGCTAGCCTGGCCTACAGAGTGAATTCCAGGACAGCCGAGGGTATACAGAGAAACACTGTCTTGAAAAAAACAAAACAAAACAAAACAAAACAAAACAAAACAAAAAACAAAAGGAATGACCCCATAGACTCCTGTGATTGAGTACATGACCCACACAGAGGGGCATTATTAGGAGGTGTGGCCTTGTTGCAGTAGGTGTGGGATTGCTGAGGAAGTATCAATGTAGAGGTGGGCCTTGAGCTCAAGCTAGACCTAATGTGTCACTCCCTTCCTGCTTGCTGTCTGACATAGAAATCTCAGCTCCTTCTCAAGCACATCTTCCTGCATTCTGCCATTTTTCCTGTCATGATGATAATGGACTAAACCTCTGAGACTGTGCAAGCCAGCCCCAATTAAATATTTTGGTTTATATGAGTTGCCATGGTTGTGGTATCTCTTCATAGCAAAAGAACCCCTAATTAAGACACATCATTAGCAAGAAAAGGTTGACATTGACATAGAAATTGAATTTGGAGCCCATCATTAAAAAGTAGCAGATAGAGGCAAAAAATGAAGGGAAAGTGATATTGCAGCCAATACCTAGAAGCAAAGAAAAATGAATGTCCTCGGCTGAGTTTTCTTCCTCTTATATGGCCTGTGATCCCATCCAAGAGAATGATTGTACCTACAGGAAACAGGTCTTCCGAAGATGACTTAATCTAATCAAATGTCAGGTTCATACTTGGAGAGCAAGACTATACACATTTGAGGAAAAACAAACCCAGAAAAAGTTGTGCTAAACTATAGGGATAGTAAGGAAGAAGGGCAAGGAGTTACTGTCACATTAGTCCCTACTGAAATCACCAGTGTTTTGACACAAATTAGAGCAGTAACTGGTCCCAGACTTGACTCAGTGATTCACTCTATCACCACTGGTAGATGTGGTCAAGAAATTATCTCATGTATAGAACCCCTGTTTTGCATGGGATTACAGAAATAGCACTGAGATATATTTATCCTTCTAGCCTGCTATAAATGAAGTCAAATTGAAGTACACGTCCTTCACATTAACCTTGTGTGGAAAAAACCCATTCATGTGTTATATTTGGATATTCTTTTAAAATTTTTGTCAAGTATACAAATACATGTGTACTGCATGGCCTATGAATAATAGAAACTTAAGATAAATATGCATTCATAAATTGTAATTTATTGCTTAACAATTATTTCCACAAACTTGCACACAGTATCATCAAAATGTTAAACTACCATTCACATACTTACAAGCCATTTATAATGATTCCATTTGAAAGATTTGCACACAACAATAGCACATCCTTTCAAATAGCTTCATAAGATTCGCTTCAGGGAAGTTAACTACTTTTTGAGAAAGAGTACTTACTAGGAAAGCAGAAGAGCCGAGTTGGAATCTCCTCACACACAAAAAAGCTGGAAAGAGCTATTCATACTTGTAATTCTACATTGCTGGGGGGATGGGCAGGGGAATTTCCAGTGGTTGCTGGCTGTCACCCAACTCCAGATTCTGTGAGAGAGCCTATTGTAAAGAAAGGAGAATGATATATCTTGTCATTCCATGCCCTCTTTAACCCTCATGTCTTCATGTTCCACTTGACAGGCACCTCAGTCACACACATGACAAATTTATGTTATATATTATATAACACACAGGTCAAATTTACATTACAAATTCATTATATACAACTCCAACTTTCATAACCAACTTTCATTACTGTTGTAATAAGGTCAACAATTTCAAACATATTGTAACATCCTCGAGATTGTAAACTCTTGTGGCTTTCTTGTATGTTCCCTGCTTATATGTAACAGTTCCTTCATTTGATCAATAACGCTGACAGAGAACATAAAGCTTAGTATTAGCAGAAGTATTCACAGAAAAGATTTCTAAGACATCAAATATTCCACGTGAAATGCTTACTTCCTGAAAGGTTGCATTCCTAGCATCCTGAATTTTCAGGTTACTTGTATTTTGCTTAATTTAAATACCTGCTCCTGAAAGAGAAGAGCAAAATGTTGTAACTAAATTATAATTTCAAAAATTAAAATGGGATGTGGGGAATCCCCTCCTCTTCTAATGTTATGTATTCTGGAGAGTTTTGTTGTTGCTGTTGTTGTTGTTGTTGTTGTTTATTTGGTTTGGTTTGGTTTTTGGTTTTTTCGAGACAGGGTTTCTCCATGTAACCCTGGCTGTCCTGGATCTCACTCTAATTTTAGTTAAAAACAAATATTTACATTTGTCAGTTGACAGAGAGAGGGGTCCCTAGAGATTTCCTGGGTTTTAAAAATAGAAAGGCTAAGACTGGAAGGGTGGGTATAGCCCAGGTAAATCAAAGTCAAGAGGTTTCCCAAAGAAACAGAATGAGCACATAATGAAAACTGCTTTGAAAATCTGTAGAAGCTGCAGAGGTGGAAGCCACAGCACAGAACTGCACAGTTCTGTCAGGGGCTTTAGTTACACCAGGCAAAAAAGATGTGTCAGTGCAATGAGGACCCCTGAAGGCTGTACCCCTGAGTCTCCATGAAAAGTTATTCCTACGTCCTAGGACATGATTGCTTTCATCTTATGGTTTTGATTTTCATCCCACTATGCAGATTTGTAAGATAAATTTAAGCATGCATTAGAAGTTATTCCCTAGTAGCAATTGTCTGCATTTAATTAAACCCTGGTTGCTCTGATATTCTTTCCTTGTGATGTTACAATCCACATTTTGATCTCCAAGTGTGATTCAGACTGCTCCATGTCTTATCAACTTGTTGTATTTTTATTGCCTGTGATATATGACTTTGTCTGTTTGGGTTTTGTGTGTGCATGTGCATGTGTGATCATTTCTGTAGATTCTTTGAGACAGGATTTCCTGCTATATACACTTGACTGGCATGGAACTCACTATGTCAATCTATCTGGCCTCAAACTCTTGGGCAATCCTCCTGATTCCATGTTTTTAATACTGGGATTACAAGTAGGTGCCACTATATCTTGTGAATTTTTAATCTATGGAGTATAATACACTGTGAAAATTCAACTGAAAGGTGAGCATGGTTTCACGTGTCTTTAATTAAAGCATTCCGAAGCCAGAGGCAGGTGGATCTCTGTGAGTCCCAGCCCAGCCTGGTTTACAGAGCTAGTCCCAGAATAGCCAGGGATACAAAGAGAAATAATGTCTCTAAAATAAAAAAATCAATTGCTAAAATATTTAATAGAAATCATACAAATATTTTAATGGCTTAATACATATTAAACTGTCTTGAATTAATAATTCTGTGTGTCCCAAGGAACTAGTGATATTATATTTTAAGCCTGAATCGTGTACATCATTCAATTGGTATTCATTAATCTTTCTTTGTGAAAAAAACATCTGCCTAAATATGATTACAATGTGGCTTAACTAGACATATATTTTTAGGGAATTAAAATATTCATTGTACAAAGGTCATCTCACTATTGAAGGGCAACTCTGGTCATAATATCAGTGCTGACACTCACCTTGGAAGTACTTGAACCTTGCAGTCAGCCCAGTATTAGGATGGGCACTGAGTTTTGGTTCCATTCTCTGTGTCAGCTGCACTAACTCACTCCTGCAAGGAGAAGATATTGATTGTCATGTGCTACAGACATCACCCCAGCACTGAGGAGAAATCTTCACTGGGAGCTAAGTATTAAAACCCTTGTCACATAACCTGACAACTGAAGTTCAATCTCAGGAACCCATGGTGTAAGGAAAGGACAGAATCCTGAGAGTGCTCCTGTGTCCCGCACACATTTGCACTCACATAGGTATTCCTAACAAATCAAATTAATAAAAGGAAATACCTGAACATTTTTCACACAGAACATTTTCTGATATTAAAGAAACCCCATGGTCAGGAGACAGGGTGGCTTCCTCTTAGATGCTCTCTCTCAAGCCCTTCCTGTTACCAACCTCTTTCCCATGCTTCCAGCCCCTTTCTTCTACTACCAGGAAAGTACAGCCCATGGGCGTCAATGATTAGGATTTGAAAATGACAAATTTTAGTTCAAGACCATTACATACACTGCTTCATTCATAGAGAAAAAGAAAAGACGCTGTCTGGTAACGCCAAACAGGCATCATATCCATGAACACAATCCCAAACCCATCATCTATAAACAACTAAGTATTTGCTATACGAAGTATATTTGTACATTGCTAAGAGGGCTTGTTCAGCTTTGTAATTTAGTACAGGGTATCCTAGCTTACACTGAGGATTAAACTCACCTTCTGAACAAGTCATCCAAATCCTGCAAACAAAACAAGAGAAGTTTAGATATCTGAAGGAACAGCCCACAATATCGTTCTATACATATTTTTTTAGAGATTTATTTATTCATTTTATGCATATGAGTACACTCTTGCTCCCTTCAGACACACCAGAAGAGGGCATCAGATCCCATTACAGATGGTTGTGTACCACAATGTGGCTGCTGGGACTTGAACTCAGGACTGCTTGAAGAGCAGTCAGTGCTCTTAACCACTGAGCCATCTCTCTAGTCCATAAAGTTTTATATATAAAGATAATTGCCAGTTGTCACTACACTGATTCATCCTGCAAATGTCTTTTCAGGTCCCAGGGTAAGGGCAATGACATGGATTAGCATATGGAAGGAATTCTTAATGAAATCAGACTGTGAGAATATTTGAGAAGCATATAGGTAGGAGTTATACACTGCTTTGTAACACGCAGCTGTCTGCAAAGAGGACTTTCTTTGATCTTGTACAAAAAGCATGGGATACTTTCATTAAAGATACTTTAAAACTAAGCCCTACATGGTGCCTCATATCTGTAACTCTAGAATTTTGGGTTTAGGTCTCAGGAATCCTGTGAATCTGAGGCCCATTGTGCACCAATAAAGAAGAACATATATCTGCCGGGAGGTGGTGGCACATGCCTTTAATCCCAGCACTTGGGAGACATGTAGATTTCTGAGTTCGAGGCCAGCGTGTTGTACAGAGTGAGTTCCAGGACAGACAGAGCTACATGAGAGACCCTATCTCAAAAACAAAAACAAAAACAAAAACAAAAACAGAAACAAAAACAAAAAAAAAGAAAGACAGAAGAATATATATCAAATCCCTCACCTCCAAAGAAATCTCAAAATTACAGCTTTCAAAAAGAACAAACTTTTTGTAGACTACTTTAAAATTGTACTAATATCCAAGTAGAGGTAAAATGGAGTGTTTGGTAACAAGAATCACTTAATTTGGGGTTTCAGTGAAGCAAGCTACAAAGACAAAAAAAGTAGATATTCAATGGGGAAACTTCTGACACAATGTCAACAAGCTTGCTCTTTTAGGTTATTACAGAAATTATCTCTCCAGATTTTTCTTAAAACCTGATAATAAGTAGAGGGGATATAGAAAGGGATATCAGATGTAACAGTCACAGGTGTGGCCTCAGACAATAAAGCTGTTTCAAGCCCTCTTCCATGCTTACCTGCAGCAGCAGCACCTCATATGGCTTCTGAGACATCGCCTTCAGCTTCTGATACATTTCTATTAGTTGACTCCTCTTGTGGACCATCATGGCTTCACTTTTCTTGAACTCCTCTAAAATAGTGTTGCTTTGATTTTTCATACACACCATATATTGATTCTCTTCTTCTTTGAGGGGTGGATGTAGTTTGCTATACTCTGACCTGATCATTTCCCCCCGTAGGGCCACATAGTGCTGAAGAAAAAGGGACATCCTAGATCACATCTGGAGAGTATTTGATCCTCTCCACTGAGTTCTTCTATGTTTAAATTCACCTACAGGATCTCATCAGGGTGATGCACACACTGATTTACTGACCCCACTTTTCAGAAAATGTAAATCATTTGATTTTATACATTTCTTCATTATTATTAGAGGAATCAAACAAATCCATCCTTTTTTCCCTTACCATTTTCATCTATTAATTGAGATTCTGAGATATCTGGGAAAAAAGGTTTTGATGGATACAATGTTCACTCGAAAAAGCAACAGAGGCAAAAGCAGGCAGATTTGTGAGTTTGAGGGCAGCCTAGTTTACAGAGTAAGTTCCAGGACTGCCAAGGCTAAACAGAAAAACCCTGTCTCAAAAACCAAAAAAGAAAAAAAAAGTGCAACTTTGTACATACATTGTTACCAAAATTCCAAGTGGAGTTCATAGAGTCTGATGTACTCTGCTAAACACTCAGAAAATCGCCTATTAATATCAAACTTTGCCCTTTTTAAAAAAGATGTAATATCAAACTTCTCGGCCACACGGCCAGGACTTTCTCTCTATGTTCAAAATTGGATTTTGCCTTTAAGAATTTAAGGTTAACATAAAAGAATTTCCTAGCATCACTTCACATGTATGACCCTCAAATTGTGAATGACCAACTTTGCAAGATATCTGCATCTGGTTGACTTTACACATCACTCTCATACCCACCAACCACTGAAAGATTGTTCTCCTCTCTGCATTTAGAGTCTCCTGCTGTTCTTGGATCTTCTTCAATAAAGATGCCATTTCATTTTCAAGTTTCATCTGTAATAAATAAATAAAAGTAAATAATTATATAAGTAAATAAATGAATATCATCCTTACATAAATAATGTAATTTACCTGATTACAAACTCTAGCACTGAACACAATTAATTTATGGAGGGTAGAAGAAAAATCACAGTGCTGTTTCTATTTTATTTTAATAACTATGGAACTTTAGATTTCAGACTATAGAATTACAATACACAACCACCCTGTGCTCAAGAAAAGTGATGGACTGAAATTGATGATTGTCTGGATGATTAGCATCCGATTGGGATCCCCAGATGCTGCTAACTACCTCATTCCTATGTACTTTTGGGATTTTCGTCTAATGTCAGTTTTTAAAGCAGTTTTTAAAGATGTAAATTTATGATTATACTTTTCAATTACATGAACATAATGAATCATGAAACTAGAAATGGCATTTATACTTCTGCACCTGTCACGGAATGTTTGTATTTTATCGTCATTCCTCATTCTTTGTTTAAAAACTGGCAAAGTTTGGAGCACAGTGGATTCCTCAAAATCAGGACAAGCCTCTCCACATAGTCTGCTAAGCCTCCCTCTCTCAAGCTCTCATTTTTTTTTTAGAAATATCACTTACCATTTGCATACAAACGTGCACTTCAATGATGCAGTGTCTCTGACCTCTGTGATTCTGGGTGTCAGAACACAATTGACAGAGGAGGACCCTGCTCTCACCAGAGAATGTTGTCTTTCTCTCCTTGTGGATCATGCACTTTTGATCCTGAGAATGCAAATACTTCATGAGCCTGTTTTTTCTCACAGCAGATACCAGGTAACAGATAGTGATGCTATTTCTGAATGTCCAATTGGATGGTTGCCTACATATAGGGCAGAGCTCAGTGATTCCAACATCTTCTGAAGAAAGGATAAGACAGGCCTTGCAGAAGGTATGGCCACACCTTAAGAAGACTGGATCCATAAAGATGCTCTGGCAAATGAAACAGTTGAGTATTTCCTGGGGGGTTTGCAAAATGTCTGATTCCATTTTTCTGAGGGGTGAAAAGTAGAATTACTATTATTAGACCAGAGAGGTGCAAGAGACTAGACAAAATGTGATTCAACTTGTGGTTAAATTCTGATTGTGGCAATAAATACAGACTTATTTTGTTTGCCCAACAACTTTTCCCTACATATTGATTGATGTGACACCATTCTAGATCTACCATCTACATTCCTCCTATAGACTTCATACCACATTGGTAGTTTTCAAAGGCCAGAGACATTCCTCTCCAATGTTATAGAGAAAAAATACCATATGGAGGAATGATCCAAGTCCATCTGCTCCTTTCACTGCAGGCATGTGAGTAAATAGCTCTTTCCTTTGTTGTCTATCCAAGAAAATGCACACTATTTCATGACTTCTCTCCTGAATAGCTTTGTTTGCTATCTGACTTTTACTTTCTTATTCAGATTCCACTTCCCCATCCCCTGAATCTTCATGGGAAATATCACTCACTTCTCTTTTTCTGCTACAAAATGCCTAAAAGAATAAGAATTTATGCTGTCTTCTACTTCAAGAATATCATGGTGAAGAAGAAATGGTGGCGGGAGCTCAAGGCAGCTGCTCTCCTGACTTCCAAAATCAGGAAGCAAAGAGCAAAGGAAAGCTTGCTCCTCAGCTCCCCTTCCCCCTTTTTCCTCATTGGAGCCCTCAACCCATGGGCTGGAGGAATGATCTCACCAACATTTAGTGTGGTTCTTCCCAATTGAATGAATCTAATCCAGTAGATTTTCAAAAATATATCAGGTCATTTCTTTCTTTTTTTTTCCGAGACAGGATTTCTCTGTGTAGCCTTAGCTGTCCTGGAACTCACTCTGTAGGCCAGTCTGTCCTGGAACTCAGAAATCTGCCTGCCTCTGCCTCCCAAGTGCTGGAATTACAGGTGTGTGCCACCATGCCCGGCTTATCAGGTCAAGTCTAAAGCAATCCTGCTACCCTCAAGTTGAACACAAGGTAAATTCTTTTTTTAAAGATTTATTTATTTTTTATATATGTTAGTGTACTGTCATTGTCTTCAGATACACTAGGAGAAGGCATTGGATCCCCATTAGAGAAGGTTGTGGTTGCTGGGAATTGAACTCAGGACTTCTGGAAGAGCAGTCAGTGCTCTTAACTGCTCAACCATGCCAACAGCCCAGGGGCAATTCTTTGTAGACTCTTGTTTACTTCCCCAAAACACAACTCCTGCCTTGAGTTTGTGGAAAGAAATCTTGAGGTATAAATGAAGCTCACGTGTCTATGAGAGACTTGGTTATCTAACCAACAGGTATGCATTTCCCATCTCTTTTAACATTTACATGTAGAAATAATCATCCCAGCAGATGTGGTGCATGCCTTAAATCAGGCAGCACTTTTGAAGCAGAGGCAGGCAGATTTCTGAATTCAAGGCCAGCCTAGTCTACAGATTCAGTTCCAGGACAGCCAAGGATATACAGAGAAACCCTGTCTCAAAAAACACAAAAAGAAAAAAAGAATAGAAAAGGAAAGAAAGAAAGAAAGAAAGAAAGAAAGAAAGAAAGAAAGAAAGAAAGAAAGAAAGAAAGAAGAAAGAAAGAAAGAAAGAAAGAAGGAAAGAATCTCAGTTTGATTGAGGCAAGTTTTGTCAAAATAATTAAGCTTCTACAGTTGGACACAGATTGAATCGAATGGCTTTAGCTGGTGGTTCTTGGTCTTCAAATTCCAGTACTAATAGTGTCAACAATTAGATTAGCAAAAACATTGGGACTCTGAAGCTGCCTTGCTTAATTTAGGTAATGGTCATGTTTTCCTTTTTTTTTTTTTTTTGTTTTTTTTTGTTTTTGTTTGTTTGTTTTTTTTTGTTGTTGTTGTTTTTTTTGTTTTGTTTTGTTTTTGTTTTTTGTTTTTTTTGTACATTAGACATTACACTATAAAACAAGAACACGGAGATAACCCAGATCAAACACAGAAATGAAAAATTGAACCAGATTTTAACCAGAATGTACTCTTATGAATAAGAGAGTGGTTAGTTTTCTCTGCTTTAACTACATGTAACCTTCCAATCTAACATTCCCAACTCTAGGAGGAATAGCCAGTTCTACCATCATGGTACACTTAAGTACCCATTTATATTGTGAGATTTCCCTCCTATAATTTACAACAGAAGAAATATTAAAATTCTTTTGCTGAAAATTGAGTTTTTACTTCTATGCTTTTCTAGATATATTTAAATTCCGATGTCTTAAAGCATTCACAGCTTTTGTTAAGCATAGAATTCTCTTGAAATATTTTAGAGCCAGTTGTGGTGGTGCACGCCTGTAATCCCAGCACTTGGGAGGCAGAGGCAGGTGGATTCCTGAGTTTAAGGCCTGCCTGGTCTACAGAGTGAGTTCCAGGACAGACAGGACTACACAGAAAAACCCTGTCTTGAAAAAAACAAAACAAAACAAAAAAGGAAAATAAACATTTTAGAATTTAGACAACATACAAAATTGAAAAGTATAATGAAACTATCTCTCAATACAAAATTGAAAAGTATCATGAATCTCTCAATACATCAGATCAATTGAAATGTGCATAATGATAAATTTAAAATTATCTATAACCTTAACCCACATTATATCCCAAGAAAGAAATCCAAATGTAAACTGAGTCAGGTTTTGCTGAATGACAATAATACAACTAAGGAAACACCTGTTTGTATTTAGCTAAAAATAGGGACTATGAAGGAATTATCTCTTGTAAATTGTGCACTTACCCAAGCAATTATCCCCAAGCTCATCAATGCTTGGTAGCAAGACAATACTAGCTCAGTTCTGAGATCAGATCCTCAGAGCACAGGTGTCTAGCAGTGTCTGGATCTGAAGGTTGCAAACACACTGTATCTGATCTGAAGTAGAATGAACCTGGTGGGCCCTAGGATTGTGCTTAGAGTCTCAAAGGACCATGCCCACTTCCTCCCATGGTAGCTTTTATTAATGCTTCCAATGGGTGAACTTCTCTAAGTGGGATTGTCTAAATGGATGGAAGGCTGGACTAACACTTTGGCCAATTTCCACAAGCAAGTTTCTCCCAAGGAATTTCTTGAATCACTGTTTATCTGGGTGTGGTAGCTCACTGCTTTACCCAGAGTCCAAGGAATTCGAATGCTGAAGCAGGAAGATTTTTAGTTCAAGGCCTGCCTAAAATAAGCAGTGAGAAATTTTCTAAGAAAAAATAGTAATTTACAACAATGTTTTACTGTAACTACATATTGTGCAGTATGCTCATACTTTGCTTTTCATAGCTTAACAGGTGGTGGTACCATTAATCTCTGATTCTACCAAATATCACCATGAATATATTGTCAGTTCTTTGGGGATGTGTTACAACTTCTTTTGCTCATATTAATCTCAACTGCTACTTTTTCTAAATCTACCCCATTTACTAAAAGGAGGAAAATGCATGAATCTCCCTCTATTTATTTTGACTGTGTATAGTGTCATTAGACTTCAAAGATGCCTAGCTCCCCATCTTCAGTTCACATTAACCAGCCAGTTATGTGTTAATGTTGTAGATATGAAATAACTAGGACCCTTCCACATCTCAGTCAGGTTTTTGCTTGCTTTATACCTGGAAGGTTTATTTTTTAATATGTTCTTAGTTAAAATAAAATGCCATAATTTTCCCTCTCCCTTCCTTTCTTACAGGTCCTTCACAGAGGTGGCTACCAGAGCTCTGGCTAGGATTTTAGGTAGATTCTCAAAGCTCAAAATGTCAAGGTCTGGGTAGTTTTTTCCTACTCAAGAGGGAAAAAATCCTCACAAGAAAAATTCCAGCCACTTGAGTTATTCTTAATTCCAGATGTAGTCAATTTACTACCAAGAACAGCCATCACAAGGGCTGAGCACTTTGTATTGGGTGATCAGTTAGAAATGGGAAGGGATGGGTGGGAGGACAGGAGGAGAGAAGAGGGCTTATGGGACTTTCAGGGAGTGGGGGGCTAGAAAAGGGGAAATCATTTGAAATGTAAATAAAAAATATATCGAATAAAAAAATAATAATAAAAAAATAAAAGAAAGCTTATCCCTGATACAAGCTGATTCTTTGTCTAGGTGTCATAGCTAAGGTCTTCACCTCAGCAGCCAAAGAACAGAGAAGCTGAATACCTGCCCTTACTCACTCCCTTCTTTTATTCCTGTGTGCCTAATCTGTTGGATGGATGATCACAGGATGGCTCTTCCCTCTTGTTCTCTGAAAGGCCCTCATAGACATCCCCAAGGGTATAGCTTGGTGATTCCTAGGCACTTCTTTTTTATCATTGAAAATAAATTTTTCAGCTGGGCGGTGGTGGCACATGCCTGTAATCCCAGCATTGTGGGAGGCAGAGGCAAGCAGATTTCTGAGTTCGAGACCAGCCTGGTCTACAGAGTAAGTTCCAGGACAGCCAGGGCTCTACAGAGAAACCCTGTAAAAAAACAAAACAAAAAACAAACAAACAAATTTTTTTTCTCATGAAGTGGGGCTTCCCAGTCACAGCTGCCCATTATTGGGTTAGATGCACTGCATACAACAAATTCCTTTAATATATAGAGACATTCCATAATTTCTCTAACTCTAGAGAACCCTGACTGATATGGAAGTTGGTACTGGGGACTAGGGTATTACTGTGATAAGCTTTTTCATGTGTTTGGAGGAATGTTGATTTGGTGACTTTGGATGTGGATAGCAGTGATGTGCTTTAAATTGGGTTCAGTGAACCATTCTAGTAGGAATATGAAGACATTGGTGCTGAGGGTGATTTGAACTGAAGGAGAAGGATCTCAGTATGAGGCATAGAGGTTACTCTTGTGATGTTTAGTGAAAAAAAAAAGTGCCTGCCTTTTGCCCTAGGGCTTTTCTGTTTGTTTGTTTTTGTTTTTGTTTTTGTTTTTTTTGAGGTTTTTTTTTTTGCCCCAGTTTTAAGAGTTTGCCTGAGAGTAGGTTGAAGAGACTCAGATTAATTGCATTGATAAAGGAACAATCAAGGGGCAGTGGTGCCACAAGCCTTTAATCCCAGCACTCTGGAGGCAGAGGCAGGAGGATTTGTGAGTTCTAAGCCAGCCTGGTCTATAGAGTAAGTACCAGGACAGCCAGGACTATACAGAGAAACTCTGTCTCAAAAAAAACAAACAGACAAACAAACAACCCCCCCCAAAAAAAACAAAAGACAAACGAAGTCTCAAAAATACCCAGAATAGACTTTGTTATCTGTTTAAGTTTCATTAAGAGTGTTTTGAACAAGTATAGCAAGCTTTGAAAGAAAAAATATAAACTGTATTATTCAAGTATTAAAGAGGCATTGAGAGACCCCAACTCAATGTTTTTAGACCCCTAAACAACTAGCCCAGCATGAAGTAACTTGTTTTTCTGCTTTCGGCTTGAGAAAGATAGCCCACCCTATTCTAGTCCAATGTTTAACTATACAATGCCCCAAGGACATTTGCTCCAGATAATCTCTAACCTTCCTTAATGCATAAACTATTGCCTGACTTCCTCATTCTGTAGTTCCCCATTCCATGCATAATTTGTCCTCCACCCTTTGCCTTGCTTGTGATTTTTGTCTTCCACTTTGTCCTCCACCCCTTGCCTTGTGATTTTTCTCCTTTAAATACCCCTGACTACAGTTGCACGGGGTCCCACAGTCCTCTACCCCTGCGCAGTGTATGACTGTGGACCTCAGAGCCTCTAGAATAAAACTTCTCCTGCTATTGCATCAAGACAGTTTCTCGAAAGTGGAAGGGGTGACACCTTTGGAAACGTGGGGCGCTAGGGCGCCCTTTGTTTTGGGGGGGTCTTACATTTTCTTGGTGCATGGGCCGGTGCGACTATCCTTCACACATGAGAAGAGACTTGGAGGTAAAGGGGATGCCCACTAGAATGTGTGTGCCAGCCAGTGTCACAGACACCTTAGGCAATATGTGCATTTGTGTGCCTATGACAATACAGCAGGAGCAGCAGGAGGTCCTGAGTTCAATTCCCAGCAACCACATGGTGCCTCACAACCATCCAGAATGAGCTCTGATGGCCTTTTTTGGGGTGTCTGAAGATAGCTAGAGTGGATTTACATATAATAAAAAATAAATCTTTAACAAAGATGTCTGTTTTACAGATA
Source organism: Apodemus sylvaticus (assembly GCF_947179515.1). NCBI lineage: Eukaryota > Metazoa > Chordata > Mammalia > Rodentia > Muridae > Apodemus > Apodemus sylvaticus. Next base: position 37,679,023 of record NC_067478.1, read on the forward strand.
ATGCAATATTAAGAATTGTTTCTAAGGGAACAAGGAAACAAATAAATGAATTATATGTTGTTATAACTTTTGAAACTACTAGAGCCAAACACTTGTGTGGAAGGAAACAGCACTCAATTCATGTTACAAGTCGGGGATGTGTAAGCCTGACATTTCTCTTGAGGTTCCCAAATGTTGAAGAAGTTTCAGAATGGCCCATGTATGTGCTGTCCTTGGGCATGTACATAGCTTTTTTTCTGGAAGACCTTTTTCTTTCTTTTCTTTTTTAAAACATGGATTCTTCACTTTACATTCAAATCGCTGTCCACTCCTCTCGGTTCTCCTCACACAGTCTCTCCTTCCATACCCCTTCAGCTTCTACTCTGAGGGGTGGAGAACTTCCCTTGGCTATCCCCTGCCCTGGCACTACAGGGCTAGGCACATCGTCTCCCACTGAAGCCACACAAGGCAGCCCAGTTAGAGCAACAGAATCCTCTGTTAGGTAACAGATTCAGGGTCAGCCCTGCTTTAGACGTTTGGGGCCCCACATTAAGATCAAGCTGAACATCTACAATATATGTGGGCAGGGGGTGGGAGGCTTGGTAGAGGTTATGTACTTCTATTGGTGGTTCAGTGCCTGGGAAGACCTAAGTGTCCAGGTTAGTTGACACTGTTGGTCTTGTGGAATCTCTATCTCTTCCAGGTCCTTCTTTTCTTCCCCCAACTTTTCTTTGCTCATTTCTTAGAATGCCCACCCCAAAATCACATCCCCTCCAGCCTCCCTCCCAAATTCTTGTCATCCTTCCTAAATTATTTATGTATTCAAATCCAGTGAGTCCAAATAGTGTAGTGCCCATATGTGGATGTGGGGTGACCTATGAATCTTTTGTTACCTCACTTCCCTGGTTCTGCAAAACACAGGACTGGACTTTCTTCTAAGCCTGACAATTTCTATGGTGCTCTGGACCTAGCTTTAAGAGTGCTCACTTTTGGGACTCCAGCTCCACTCTCATGACATCACTTGAGATATGTTTAGTGTTAGTAACAGAAACATAACTATGGTTTTATCTTGGGGACATTACTCACATACTTGAGTAAGAAGACAAGAATAGATGGAGGAGTGGTCACACATTGTGTCCTTCAAAAAGATATAATTAAGCAGGGTGATGGCACACAGCTATAATCCCAGCACCAAAGACAAAAGAAGGATTATCTCTATGAGTTTGAGCCTCGCCAGATTTATATACCAGGTCAGGTCCACCCCAGCCTATGCTATATGGTAAGACCCTATCTCAAAAATACAAAACAAAACAAAAAGACAAAAAGTAAAACAAACAAATAAAGCCATATGCTTAGTGTCTTAGTTAGGGTTTCCATTGCTGTGAAGAGACACCATGACTTAAGACAACTCTTATAGGTACAACATTTAATTGGGGCTGGATTACAAGTTAAAGGTTCAGTCCATTATCAAGCAGAGTAGCTTCCAGGCAGGCATGTCCCTGGAGGAGCTGAGGGTTCTACACATCTTCATCCAAAGGAAGCCAAGAGCACACTGGCTCCCACATGGCTAGAAGGAGGGTCTCAAAGCCCAACCCAACAGGGACATACTTCCTCCAATAAGGCCACATCTATTCCAACAAGACAGCATATCCCAATAATGCTACCCCCTGGGTTAGTCATATTCAAACCATCACATAGGCTTGTTCAAACACATGAGTCTATAGAGCCCATACCAAGCCATATTATAATGCAAAATACATTTAATCCTACTTCAAAAGTCTCCAGTCTGTAACAGTTGTGACAATGTTAAAAAGTTCAAAGTCTCTTCTGAGATTTATGCAGTCTCTTAACTATATAATCCCATACAAAGTTAAAAATACTGGGCCAAAGCAAGACAGAAAACCAGTTGGGCACCCTCCAAACTTCATGTCTCCATGTCTGATGTAAAATCACTCTTCATATCTCCAACTCCCTTCATCCTTGTTGACTGCTCTTGGCACATCTGGTATACAGCAGTAACAAATTCCATTCTTTTGAGCTGGTTCTACTCTGTGTTAACAGCTTTCCTTGGCAGGTACCTCAAGGTTCTGACATCTTGGAACTTCACAGCTTTTTGTTCCAATGTCAGAGCTCTACACATGATCTTCGAGGCTGCTCCAAAAGGCTTGGGTCCCATCTCCAGTTCTTCCCTTTTTAGCACTCTAGGCTCTAGTTGACTCCCCTTCATGCCATTGCTGCTGATATTCTTGGTGCAGTCAGCCGATGGTACTGACATCTCCAATATGATGGATCTTTGTGATGATTTGTATATGATTGGCCCAGTAAGTGACCCAATTAGGAGGTGTGGCCTTGTTGGAGTAGGTGTGTCACTGTGGGTATGGGCTTAAGACCCTCAACTAGTTGCCTGGAAGTCAGTCTTCTACTAGCAGCCTTCAGATGAAGATGTAGAACTCTCAGCTCCTCCTGCACCATATCTGCTGGGATGCTGCCATATTTCTGCATTGATGACAAATGATTGAACCTCTGAACCTGTAAGCCAGACCTAATTAAATGTTGTCTTTTATAAAATTTGCATTGGTAATGGTGTCTGTTCACAGCAGTGAAACCCTAACTAAAAGAGTCTTCCACTGCAATTAGGCTTCACCAATAGCCTCTCATAGGTTCCCTTCATGGTGCCCAGCCTCAAATTCTTTGCATAATCCCTTCTATCCTGGGCCATCAATTGCAACTCAGCCTTCACCATCAACCTTTTCTGGCCTCTCACAGTGCCAGGCCTCAGCTGCTCTCCACAACTCCTGCAGACCTTCAAATTCTGTAACACCTGGGTGATTGCACACTATCAATTCCAGCTGCAGTACCAGGTACAGCCTTGGGTATCTCTGGATCACAATTTCTTTGTGCTCTCAGAAAACACTTCCTAGAAGATTTAACCTCAGTGATGCTGGTCTTCTTTTAATCACCACTAATTTTGTAGCTCCAGCTAACTAGCATTAATTACCCCGGTAGTCCCTTCTATTTCTGACTCTAAAGCCAGGTCTAAGTGACAGAAGCTGCCGAGATCTGTTGCATGAAGGTGATGGGGCATGGTCCCCTTGTTCTATTTCATTATCAGTAGTTTTCTGTTTGCCACCTCCCTCACTGCCTAAACCTTCCAGTACTGGAACTTGCTCTTTAGATTGATCTCTGAGGACTGTGTGGCTCTGTCTCCTTAAAGGTGGGATTAAAGGCATGTATCCACATGCCTGGATCTAAATTTAGCTGGGAGGGATCTTGCTCCAAGACCACCACTCCCTTATTCAATGTATCCTTGAAATCAGGATCAAGTTCCATTTCAATTCCTAGTGCAACCCTCCTTTGATTTTTTGTTTTTGTTTTTGTCTGTTTGTTTGTTTTCAAGACTGGGTTTCTAGGTATAGCCCTGGCTGCCCTTGAACTCACTCTGTAGACCAGACTACCTTCAAACTTCAAAATACAGCTGCCTCTGCCTCCCAAGTGCTGGGATTAAAGGCATGCACCACCACTGGCCAGCTGGTGCTGCTTTAATACTTGAATAATACATTTTATATTTTTTCTTTCAAAGTTTGCTATACATGTTCAAAACTCTTCATGAGACTTAAATAGAGAACAAAATCTATGCTGGGTATTTTTGAGATTTCCATTGTCAATGCAATTAATCTGAGTCTCTTCAACCTACCATCATAAAGACTTTTAAAACTAGGGCAAAAAAAAAAAAACTAGGGCAAAAGGTAGGCATATTTTTTCATTAAATATCACAAGAGCAGCCTCTAGGCCTCATAATGAGATCCTTCTCCCACAGTTCAAATCACCCTCAGCACCAATGTCTTCCATATATTCCTACTAGAATGGTTCACTAAACCTAATTTAAAACACTTCATTGCTTTCCACATCCAAAGTCACCAAATCAACATTTCTCCAAACATAAAGATGAAAAAGCCTATCACAGTAATAACCTAGTCCCCAGTACCAACTTCTGTATTCTTCAGGATTTTCTAGAGTTAGAAAAAATATGGAATGTCTCTACATATTAAAGGAATTTGTTGTCTGTAGTTCATCTAACCCAGTAATGGGCAGCTGTGAATGGGAAGCCCCATTTCATGAGAAAAAAATTATTTTCAATGATAAAAAGAAGTGCCTAGGAAATGAACAGGCTATTCCCTTGGGTATGTCTATGACGGCCTTTCAGAGAACAAGAGGGAAGAGCCATCCTGTGAGCATCCATTCAATAGATTAGGCACACATGAATAAAAGAAAGGAGTGAGTGGGGGCAGGTATTCTGCTTCTCTGCTCTTTGGCTGCTGAGGTGAAGACCTTAGCTCTGACACCTAGACAATGAATTATCCTGTATCAGGGATAAGCTTTCTAACTGATCACCCAATACAAAGTGGTCAGCCCTTGTGATAGCTGTTCTTGGTAGTAAATTGACTACATCTGGAATTAAGAATAACTCAAGTGGCTGGAATTTTTCTTGTTAGGATTTTTTTCCCCTCTTGACTAAATCATTTGAGGGGAAAAAAAACTACCCAAACCCTGACATTTTGAGCTTTGAGAATCTACCTAAAATCCTAGCCAAAGCTCTGCTAGCCACCTCTATAAAGAACCTGTAAGAATGGAAGGGACAGGGAAAAGTATGGAATTTTATTTTAACTAAAAACATTAAAAAATAAACCATCCAGGTGCAAAGCAAGCAAAAACCTGACTGAGATGTGGGAAGTTCCTAGGTATTTCACATCTACAACATTAACACACAACTGTCTGGTTAATGTGAACTCAACAGATGGGCAGTTAGTCATCTTTGAAGTCTACAGTCACTATACACTGTCTGGTTCTGGAAAGACTCAGTGAAACAGTATTCGGAAAAACCAGAACGGGGAAGTGGGAAGGGGTGGGAGGGAGGACAGGGGAAGAGAAGGGGGCTTACGGGACTTTTGGAGAGTGGGGGGGGGGGCTAGAAAAGGGGAAATCATTTGAAATGTAAATAAATTATATCGAATAAAAAAAATAAAAAAAAAATAAAAAAATAAAACTCCTCACAGAAATGGTCTTTTGCTCCCCCCTCCAAAAAAAAAAAAGGGAGTTTCAGGTATTTTCACCCCTTTTAGAACAGAAAGTGAGTAAATGGTGTAGACTTGGAAGAAGTAGCAGTTGAGATCCTCCTCCTTCAGCATTCTAATTCCTTGGACTCCGGGAAAAGGTGTGAGCTACCACACCCAGCTAAAGGTGATTCAGGGAATCCCTTGGGGGAGATTTGTCTGTTGAGGATGGCCAAGGTAGCAGTTCAATCTTTCGTCCATTTAGATAATCCCACTTAGAGAAGCACTCCTATTGGAAGCTTAGTAAAAGCCACATGCAGAGGAAGTGGGAGTGGTCTTTAGAGACTCTAAGCACAGTCCTGGGGCAAACCAGGTTTATTCCTTTCCAGATCAGACTCAGTGTGTTTCCAAACTTCAGTTCCAGGCACTGCTAGACCTATCATCCCCACGCTCTGAGGATCTGTTCTCAGAACCGAGCCAGTATTGAATTGCTACCAAGCATTGATGAGCACCGGGATAATTGCTTGGGTAAGTGCACAATTTACAAGAGAAAATTTCTTCATAGTCCCTATTTTTAACTAAATACAAACAGTTGTTTGCTTAGAAATTGGTTTTGCTATTCAGCGAAACCTGTCTCAGTTTGCATTTGGATTTCTTTCTTGGGATATAATCTGGGTTAAAGTTGTAGATGATTTTATTTTTTATTTATTTTATTTTATTTTTTATTAATTAATTAATTAATTAATTAATTTATTTATTTATTTATTTATTTATTTTTTTTGAGACAGGGTTTCTCTGTATCGTCTTGACTGTCCTGGAACTCATTCTGTAGACTAGGCTGGCCTTGAACTCAAGTAATCTACCTGCTTCTCCCTCACAAGTGCTGGGATTAATGGCATGTGCCACCACATCCTGCTTGGTTTTTTTTTTTTTTTTTTTTTTTTTTAGATAATTTTAAATTTATCATTATGGACATTTTAGTTGATCTGATGTATTGTATAGAGAGATAGTTTCATGATACTTTTCAATTTTATTCATTGTCTGAATTCTAAAATATTTCAAGAGCATTCTATGCTTAACAAAAGCTCTGAATGGTTCAAAGACATTTAGGAAAGTAAAGAAGTAAAAACTCAATTTTCAGCAAAAGAATTTTAATATTTCCTCTGTTGTAAATTATAGGAGGGAAGATCTCACAGTATAAATGGGTACTTAAGTGTATGACCATGGTAGAATTGGCTATTCCTCCTAGAGTTTGGTATGTTAGATTGGAATGTTACAGGTAATTAAAGTAGAGAACACTAACCACTCTCTTATTCAGAAGAGAGCATTCTGGTTAAAATTAGATGCAATTTTTTATTTCTGTGTTTGATCTGTGTTATTTCTGTGTTCTTGTTTTGTAGTGAAATGTCTAATGTACAGAAAAAAATCCCAAAGAAAAAAAAATCATTAGCTAAATTAAGGAAGTCAGCATTAAAGTACCAATGTTTTTGCTAATCTGACTGTTGATAATATTTGTATTGCAATTTGAAATATACAGAACACCAGCTAAAGTCATTTGATTCCATCTGTGTCTAACTGCAGAAGCTTAATTATTTTGACAAAATTTGCCTAAATCAAACAGATTCTTTCTTTCTCTTTCTCTTTCTTTCTTTCTTTCTTTCTTTCTTTCTTTCTTTCTTTCTTTCTTTCTTTCTTTCTCTTTCTTTCTTCCTTGCTTCCTTCCTTCCTTCCTTCCTTCCTTTATTTCTTTCCATCTTTCTTTCTTTTCTTTACTTTTTTCTTATTTAGTTTTAAAACACAGGGTTTCTCTTTGCAGCCCTGGCTGCCCTGGCGCTCAATCTGTTGACCAGGCTGGCCTTGAACTCAGAAATTCACATGTCTCTGTCTCTACCTCACAAGTGCTGGGATTAAAGGCATGCACCACCACTGATGAGCCTGAGATTATTTCTACATGTAAAAGTTAAGAGATGGGAAATGTGTAGCTGTTAGATAACTAAGTCTCACATAAACATGAGAGTTTCATTTATGCCTCAAAATTTCTTCCCACAAACTCAATGCAGCAGTTGTGTTTTGTGGAAATAAACAAGTCTGCAAAGAATTTCCCCTGTCCTGAAGGCATGGCTCAGCAGTTAAGAGCACAGACTGCTCTTCCAGAAGTCCTGAGTTCAATTCCCAGGAACCACAACCATCTGTAATGGGGATCCGATGCCCTCTTCTGGTGTTTCTGAAGACAGTGCAGTGTACTAACATATATAAAAAATAAATAAATCTTAAAAAAAAAAAGAATTTCCCTTATGATCTACTTGAGGGGAGCATGATTGCTATATAATGACCTGATATATTTGTGAAAATCTATTTGATTAGATTCATTCAGTTGAGAAGAGCCACACTAAATGTTGGTGAGATCATTCCTCCAGCCCATGGCTTGAAGGCTTCTCATCCCAATCCTTTGTTCTTTGCTTCCTGATTTTGGAAGTCAGGAGAGCAGCTGCCTTGAGCTCCTGCCACCATTTCTTCCCCACCATGATATCCTTGAAGTAGGAGACAGCATAAATTCTTATTATTTTAGGCATTTTATGGCAGAAAGAAGAGAAGTGAGTGATATTTCCCATGAAGATTTAAGGGTTGGGGCAGTCAAATCTGAATAATAAGAAAGTAAAAGTCAGATACCAAACAAAAGTATTTAGTAGAGAAGTCATGCAGTAGTGTGTATTTTATTGAATAGACAAAATATGAAGGAGCTGTTTACTCACATGCCTGCAGTGAAAAGCCGGCCTATGGAGCAGAAAGACTTGGATCACTCCTCAGTATAGTATTTCTTTCTCTAACAATGAAGAGGAATGACTCTGGCCTTTAAAAACATACCAATTTGGGCTGAAGTCTTCAGTAGGAATGTAGATGGTAGATCTAGAATGGTGTCAGGCAATATGTAGGGGAAAGTTCTTCGGCAAAGATAAAATATAAAAAAGTCTTTTTTGCCATAATCAGAATTTAATCACAACTTGAATCAAATTTTGTCTAGTCTCTTACTCTCCTCTCTGGTCCAACAATAATAATTCTACTTTTTTCCCCTCAGAAAAATGGACATTTTGCAAACCTCCCAGGAAACACTCACCTGCTTGATTTGCCAAGACATCTTTATGGATCCAGTCTTCTTAAGGTGTGGCCATACTTTCTGCAAGGCCTGTCTCATCTTTATTTCAGAAGATATCAGAATCCTAGACCTCTGCCCTAAATGTAGGGAACCATCCCATCAGATGTTCACAAATAATATCACTATGAAGACACGGGTATCTACTGTGAGAGAACACAGGATCATGAAGTATTTGAGTTCTGAGGATCACAAGTGTGTGATCCACAAGGAGAAAAAGACAAAATTCTGCGGTGAGAGCAGGACCCTCCTCTGTCAATTGTGTTCTGACTCCCAGGATCATAGAGGTCACAGACACTGCACCATTGAACTGCGTGTTACAAAGCAAATGGTAAGCGATGCTTCTAGAAAAAAAAAAAAAAAGGATGAGAGCTTGAGAGAGGGAGGCTTAACACACCACAGGGAGAGGCTTGTCCCAGTTCTTAGGAATCCATTGTACGAAAAATCTTGACACTTTTTAAAGAGGGAATGAAGGATGACTATAAAATGTAAACATCCCTTGAGAGGTGCATAACTATAAATTTCATTTTTAGTTTCATGATTCATTATATTCACGTCACTTAAAAGTATAATCATTCTAAATTTACATCTTTAAAAAGTCCTTGTGACATGAGACTAAAAGTACATTGGAATGAGCTGGTTAGAAGGATGTGTGGATCCCAATCAAATGCTAATTATCCAGACAGTCCATCACTTTAATTGAGCTCAGGGTGGTTGTATTTTGTTATTCTATGTTCTGAAAACTAATGTTCAATATTTACTAAAAATAAAAAGAAACAGTACTATGATCCTTCTTCTACCATCTCTATAGTAATTGTGTTCAGTGCTAGAGTTTCTGTGTCAAATAACTCATTATTTATCTAAGGATGATATTTATTTACTAATTAATGAATTAATTTATATATTACAGCTGAAACTTGAAAATCAAATGGCATCTTTATTGCAGAAGATCCAAGATCAGCAGGAGAATGTAAAGGCAGAGAGGAGAAGAATCCGTGTGTTGTTGGTGGGTATAAGCCTAATGTGTAAAGTCAACCAGATGCAGATATCTTGCAAACTTGGTCATTCACAATTGGACGATCAGACATGGGAGATGACGCTAGGAAATCCTTTTTTGTTAACCCTACATTCTTAAAGGCAAAATACAATTTTGAATACACAGAGAAAGGCTTGGCCATGTGGCAGAAAAGTTTGATATTAATGGGTGATTTTCTGAGTTTTTAGTAGAGTTCATCAGACTACACTTGGAATTTCAGTTACTATGTATGTGCAAAGTTGCATTTTTCCTTTCTTTTTTTTTTTCTTTTTTGGTTTTTTGAGACAGGGTTTCTCTGTGTAGCCCTGGAAGTCCTGGAATTTACTCTGTAGTCCAGGCTGGCCTCAAATTCAGAAATCTGCCTGCTGGGGTTAAAGGTGTGTACTACTACTGCCTGGCCCACAGTTGCATTTTTGAGTGAATGTATTATCAATCAAAATCTTTTTTCCCAGATATCTCAGAAACGCATTTAACAGAAGAAAATGGTAAGGGAAAAGGATGGATTTGTTTGCTCCTGCTATTAATAACAAATGTATAACATCATATAATTGACATTTTCTGAAAAGTGGGGACAGTAATCAGTGTGTGCAGCACCCTGACTGTATCCTATAGGTGAATTTAAACATAGAAGAACTCAGTGGAGAGGACCAAATACTCTCCAGATGTGATCTAGGATGTTCTTTTTCCTTCAGGACGTTATGACCCTACGGAAGAAAATGATCAGGTCAGAGTATAGAAAACTACATCCACCCCATGATAAAGAAGCGAATAAACAAATGGAGTGGATGAAAAGTCAAAGCAATAGTATTTCAGAGGAGCTCATGATAAGGGAAGCCCTGATGGTCCACAAGAGGAGTCAACTAATAAAATTGTATCAGGAGCTTAAGGCCATGTACAAGAAGCCATATGAGGTGTTGCTGCTGCAGGTAAGCATGGAAGAGTGCTTGAAACAGATTGATTATTTGAGGCCCACATCTATGACTGTTACATTTGAGATCCCTTTCTATATCCCCTGTACTTATTATCAGGCTTTAAGAAAAATCTGGAGAGATAATTTCTGTAATAACCTAAAAAGAGCAAGCTTGTTGACATTGTGTCAGCAGATTCCATATGGAATATCTCATTTATTTGTGTTTGTAGCTTGTGTCTTTGAAACAGTAAATTAAGTGATTCTTGGTACCAAAAACTCCATTTTACCTCTACTTGGATGTTAGTGCAGTTTTAAATTAGTCTACCATAAGTTTGTTCTGTTTGAAAGCTGTGTTTTTGAGCTTTCTTTGGGAGGTGGGAGATTTGATATACGTTCTTCTTTTGTGGTGCATAATGGCCTCGGATTCACAGGATTCCTGAGACCTAAACCCAAAATTCTAGAGTTACAGATATGAGGCACCATGTAAGGCTTAGGCCTCAGTTTTAAAGTATCTTTAATGAAAGTATCCCATGCTTTATATACAAGATCAAAGAAAGTCCTCTTTGTAGACAGTTGTGTGTTACAAAGCAGTGTATAACTCCTACCTAATATGCTTCTCAAATATTCTCACATCCTGATTTCATTAAGAATTCATCCCATTGTGCTAATCCACTTCATTGACATTATCCTGAAACTTGAAAATACAATTGCAGGGGGAATCAGTGTAGTGATGACTAAATTTTCTTTATATATGGTTCTTCTTGTTGAGCATCAATTTCCCTGTGTGCAAAATGTAGAAGACAATGATTCAGAATTGTCAGTTAAATTAACTTCAGTAAATATTACTTACTGGCTAAGTAATTAAGAAAGGGTCAACAAGGCCCAGTTGTTAACTTTAAAGGACTATGGTTAAATGGTGAAGACAAACACAATGAATTAAAAATACTATGGTTCTAATACTGTGAAGGTCATATGTATATATCTATATATATATACATATCTATATATATCTACATATATATCTACATACATATATCTACATATATATATCTACACACACACACATACACACACATATATATATATATATATATATATGAGATTTTGAGAAGACAAAGAAAGGGTCCTTTCCAGCTCTAAAATTATGACAGTGGCTGAGGAAATCTAAACTCTAAGTAAACAACCTGCATTTCATTAAGATATTTAGGACAATGCACAGAATACCATTAAGCCCCTGAATTAAATTCCATTTTCTGTATTTCCAAAGCCTATATTATTATGTCTTCATTTTTACAATAAAAAATGGTATTGCTTGTTGACAATAAGCCAGTTATTGTTGATGTCAAGAGGGATGGGTAAGACTCCAGAATAAAACCCTGAAGTCGTCATTCCATGTTTTAAGCACTGTGTTATTTGTATTATACTAATAAGCTTGGTCCTGAGATTGTCCAGTTCTTGCCAAATAAGGAAGTGGGAAGTTTTCTAAAGACAAAATAAACTATTATATTATTCTGATTCTTTGTCCATTGCACCACTGCTGACTGCAGTAACTAACAATATAAACTAGTAAGAGTTTGTTGAATTTATTTAAATTTTTACGTGGAATGTTTAAGGGAACAAATAAATTTATAAACAGAAGGCAAAGGGAGAAAAAGCTTTATGGGCTGGGGAGATGACTCAGCGGTTAAGAGCACTGACTGCTCTTCCACCAGACCTGAGTTCAATTTCCAGCAACCACATGGTGGCTCACAACTGTCTAATGGGATCTGATGCCCTCTTCTGGTGTGTCTGAAGGGAACAAGCATATACCCACATACATAAAATGAATAAATAAGTCTCTAAAATAAATCTTTATGTATATATAGAAATAAATTGCAGGCTGTTTCTTCAGATATCTTCTCTTGTTTTGTTTGCAGGATTTGGATGACTTGTTCAGAAGGTGAGTTTAATCCTCAGTGTAAACCAGGATACTATGAACTATCATTCAAAGCTGGACAAGCCTTCTTAGCAATTTACAGATATACTTTACATAGAAAATACTTAATTGTGTATGGATGATGACTTTGGGATTGTTTTCATGGATATGAAGCCTGTTTGCATCCTCCAGACAGTGTCTTTTCTTTTTCCCTATGAATGAAGCAGTGTATGTAATAGGCTTGAGCTAAAATTTGTTGTTTTCAAATCCTAATCATTGAGGCCCATGGGCTGTACTTTCCTGGTAGTAGAAGAAAGGGGCTGGAAGCACAGGGAAGAGGTTGGTAATAGGAAGGGCTTGAGAGAGAGCATCTAAGAGGAAACCACCCTGTCTCCTGACCATGGGCTTTCTTTAATACCAGAAAATGTTCTGTGTGAAAAATGTTCAGGTAAGTGTTTCCTTTTATCAATTTGGTTTGTTAGGAATACCTATGTGAGTGCACATGTGTGCGGGACACAGAAGCACTCTCAGGAGCCTGGCCTCTCCCTTCACCATTGGTTCCTGAGATTGAACTTCACTTGTCAGGTTGTATGACAAGGGTTTTAATACTTGGCTCCTACTGAAGATTTCTCCTCATCACTGGGGTGATATCTGTAGTACATGCTGATCAATGTCTTCTCCTTGCAGGAGTGAGTTAGTGCAGCTGACACAGTGTATGAATCCAAAACTCATTGTCCTTCCCAATACTGGGCTGGCTGCAAGGTTCAACCACTTCCAAGGTGAGTGTCAGCACTGATATAATGTCCAGAGTTGCCCTTGAACTGTGAGATAAGATTTGTACAGTGAATATTTTAATTCCCTAAAAAGATTAGTTTAGTTAAGCCACATTGTAATCATATTTAGACAGAAGGTCATTTTACAAGCAAAGATTAATGAATACGAATTTAATGATGTACATGATTCAGGCTGAAAAATATAGTTTCATTTGTTCTTTGAGATACACAGAATGATTAACTCCGGACAGTTTAATATAATTAAATTGATTTTTTTTATTTTGAAGACATTATTTCTCTTTATATCCCTTGCTATCATGGGACCAGCTCTATAAAACAGACTGGGCTTGGACTCACAGAGATCCACCTGCCTCTGGCTCTGGAATGCTTTAATTAATGACATGTGAAAACATGCTCAGCTATCAGTTGAATTTTTAAAGTGTATTATACTCCATAGATTAAAAATTCACAAGATATCGTGGCACTCACTTGTAACCCCAATAGTAAAAACATGGCATCAGGAGGATTGCCCAAGAGTTTGAGGCCAGATAAATTGACATAGTGAGTTCCAGGCTAGTCAAGAGTATATAGCAAGAAATCCTATCTCAAAGAAACTACAGAAATGATCACAAAAAAAGTCATCTATCACATGCAATAAAAAATAGAACGAAGCCTGGGGGTAGTGGCACACACCTACAATCCCAGCACTTGGGAGGCAGAGGCAGGCAGATTTCTGAGTTCAAGGCCAGCATGGTCTATAAAGTGAGTTCCAGGACTGCCAGGGCTATACAGAGAAACCCTGGTTCAAAAACTCCAAAATCCAAAAAACCAATAATAATAATAATAATAATAATAATAATAGTAATAATAATAGTAATTGATGATGACGATGACGATGATGATGATGATGATGATAAAAAACAAGTTGAAAAGACATGGGGCAGTCTGAATCACACAGGGAGACCAAAATATGGATTGTAACATCACAGGGAAAGAATATCAGAGAAACCAGGAATTAGTTAAATGCAGACAATTGCTACTAGGGAGCAACCTCTAATGCATGCTTAGATTTATCGTACAAATCTGCATAGTGGGATGAAAATCAAAACTATAAGTTGATAGCAATCATGACCTAGGACTTAGGAATAACTTTTCATGGAGACTCAGGGGTACAGCCTTCAGAGGTCCTCATTACACTGCACACAGCTTGCTTTCCCGGTGTAACTAAAGCCTCTGACAGAACTGTGCAGTTCTGTGCTGTGGCCTCCACCTCTGCAGCTTCTACAGATTTTCAAAGCAGTTTTCATTATGTGCTCATTCTGTTTCTTTGGGAAACCTCTTGACTTTTATTTACCTGGGCTATACCTACCCTTCCAGTCTTAGGCTTTCTATTTTTAAAACCCAGAAAATGTCTAGGGACCCCTCTCTCTGTCAACTGATAAATGTAAATATTTGTTTTAACGAAAATGTTGTCTCTTCCCACAGTGAAAATTTTCTTTCAAAATTTAATCCTGTTCAACTGCCAGCCAAGACGAGTTTTTAATTTCAGAAGACTCAGCTTTAGACCTCGCCATGACAATCCATTTCTGGATGTGCCTGGATCTTATCGTACTTCCTGGGGAGCAGAGAGCTTTACCACAGGAAAATATTACTGGGAGCTGGATTTGAAGGACCATGAGCAATGGGCTGTAGGGGTCTGTTACAATTTCTGGTTGAGAAACTTTGATATTGGATCTGAAGTTGCATTTCTTCTTGTGTGTTTGAAGGACGGTGATGTTTACAGTCTTCTCACCACCTGCCCATCATTGCACCACTATATAGAGAAGCCAGCTGGCCGGGTTGGCGTGTTCCTTGATTGTGAGGGTGGATATGTGAGTTTCCTGGATGTAGCCAAGAGTTCCCTCATATACAGCTACTGCCCTGGATCTTTCTATTACAATGTCAGGCCTTCCTACTGTACTGTCTACACATGATCATAGGAAGCCGTATATACTATGCTAGTACCTTTCTATGGTAATGGGTCCTCTCTTTTTTTTTTTTTTAACATGCTACATACATTTTTTTTTAATTTTTTATTCGATATAATTTATTTACATTTCAAATGATTTCCCCTTTTCTAGCCCCCCACTCCAGAAAGTCCCGTAAGCCCCCTTCTCTCCCTCTGTCCTCCCACCCAACCCTTCCCACTTCCCCATGCTGGTTTTGCCGAATACTGTTTCACTGAGTCTTTCCAGAACCAGGGGCCACTCCTCCTTTCTTCCTGTACCTCATTTGATGTGTGGATTATGTTTTGGGTATTCCAGTTTTCTAGTTTAATAACCACTTATTAGTGAGTGCATACCATGATTCACCTTTTGAGTCTGGGTTACCTCACTTAGTTTGATGTTCTCTAGCTCCATCCATTTGCCTAAGAATTTCATGTTTGTGATTAAATATTGTGATGGTTTATGTATGCTTGGCCCGGGGAGTGGCACTATTAGAAGGTGTGACCATGTTGGAGTATGAGTGTCACTGAGTGTGTGGGCTTTAAGACCCTCATCTTAGCTTTATGAAAGCCAGTCTTCTACTAGCAGCCTTCAGATGTAGAATCCTCATCTCTGCCTGTATCATGAGTGCCTAGATGTTGCCATGCTCCCAATTTGATGGTTATGGATTGAAGCTCTGAACCTGTAAGCCAGCCCCAATTAATTATTGTCCTTTTTAAGACTTGCCTTGGCCATGGGGTCTGTTGACAGCAGTCAAAACCTAACTAAAACAAATATCAATGATATTAAATGTAAAAGATGGGTGACTGCTTTCTTCTTATCTGTGGTCCACATGTTCCTCCCAGAATACTTAATTTCACAGTGGGTACTGCTTTCCTTTGTTTTTACATACTTGTAAGAATTATTAATTAGAATCTAAGATCTACTGTAGAATTAGAAATTTATGTGTGCTCAGGATACAAAGGAGGATTCGAGGACTATTAAAATATTATGTATCTGTGATTCTAACTTAATGGTGTCAAGCAGAGAAACACATATACTGTAGGCAGTTTTGTTGATCAATAAAAGCTTTAATCACTATTTGATCTAAACAAATATAATTATGTGCCATCTGTGATTGATAAAACCATGCTTTCATCCTTCAGAGAGAAGGGATTTTTTTTTTCTAGAAAAAACCAAGTTTCCCCCTATTCTTTCACTTTCATTATTTTACAGCTGTTTTATTTGGGGACACCTTGAAAAATGCTAATTAATGGTCCCCAACATAAAACAGCTTTAAATATCGAATATTCTTCCAGTGTCTGAGAGCACACATTTCTTTTCTGACATTCAAAAGCTAGAATCCTCTTCTAGAAACCTCTCATTGGTAGTTTGCTAGTGTCCTGTGTACCTGAGAACACTAAGAGAAGCAGATTGTGATGTCCTTCCAAGGCCACTTTCTTTCATCATCCTAGATTTTCAGAAATGAATTCTCAAATTTTTACCTTCCCTTTGGTTAGCCAGTATGGTTCCCTCTGTCTTTCTTATGTTGTTCCTAAAGGCTTAATCTAAGTTACACTTCTTAATATCCCAACATATGGATAATTTACTGCATTGAACATTTTTTTGTTCACACATGGTTTGACTTGTGTGATGTCAATGCTCTGACCAGAATATTACACCAAGGACTATACAGAGACCTGAAAAATTAGGGTGTCCCTTTAGGAATCTTATTGCAAATATTATTTTAGAAAAGACTAGACTAATTAAGAACACAGTAGGCATAAGAAATGCCACGTGTTGACTACTTGGCCAGCCCCAGGTATTTGAGAAGAATAATCAACAATAGTGCAATTCAATAAGATCTCAAAATATAGAGACATTAAGCTCAAAGAGGATGAGGTGTTTTCTGTGGAGTTTTTTTGGAGGGAGCTTTTCGAGACAGTGTTTCTCTGTATAGCCCTGGCCCTGGAACTTACTCTGTAGATCAGACTGGCCTGGAACTTAAAAAACCACCTGCCTCTGCCTCCAGAGTGCTTGGATTAAAGGCCCATGACACCACTGCCTGGCTGTGTTTTGTGTTTCTAATGTGCTCATTTCTATTAGAAAAAGCAAATGTTAGTGTTGCATTTATATAATGTACAGAATTCTGGAGAATCTCCAAATTCCCAAATTTCCTGAAAGTTTTTTCCAATCATAAAACATCACTTTTGATATATCAACTATGCATCATCTCCATATCTAACACTAGTCTAACACTCAGGGAATTTTACAGAAGAGGCAGATACATCATACCAGCCAAATCACCAGAACATCTCAAAATATTCACACAAATGAAGAGGGAGTAGAAGGAGAGTTCATGGGTGAATAATCAATATATGAAGTTGCCTTAAATTAATAAATGAGGGAAAATAAAAATCACAGTAGGACAGTCACAGCAACTCAGTGACTTATCTCCTGTTCCAAGCTCCTCAAATGTAATTTTGGTGCAGGCAAAAGGCCTTCATCTTGGCCACATTTAGAGCATTATAGAGTATAGATCCTTTCTTATTTAACTATTGTGGTCTTTTGAATTCATATGTAATAAGGAAAATACAAAACTACATGTGTGTATATATATGTGTATATATATATGTATATATATATACATATATACATTTTAAAATTTATTCTTTAGTACAATATAGCCGTATCATATCCTCTCCTTCCATTTTTCCCAGACCAAGGCTGGGCAAGGGAGACCTGTAGGAGGAAATGGATCTTAAGAGCAGACAAAAGAGTCAGACCTCTAGCCACTGTTAGGAGTCCTACAAAGCCACAAGCTAAAAGCCATAACATGCAGAGGACCTAAGCACAGACCAGTGCTCCAGGATTGCTGCTTCTGTCCCTGTGAACCCCCAGAAACACTACTTGGTTGATTCTGTGGGCTGTATTATCCTAATGTCCTTGACTCCTCTGGCTCTTATAATTCTTCCTCCCCAACTTGCATGGGATTCCTTGAGCTCTAAGTTGAGAGACCTAATGGAGTACCCCAATTTGGGCTCTCTACCTACTGAATGGCTGAGTCTTTACATTGGCTCTCATCCGCTTCTAGGGAAAGAGTCTCTGATGATTATTGAACTAGGCCCCAATCTATGAGTATAGCAGAATACCACTAGGAACCATTTCATTGACTTATTTTTCCTACCTTAGGTCCTTGGCTATCCAGATCCCAGTTCTTGATTTTCCACATAGTGTCAGGCATGGCTCCCACTCTTGCTGTGGGCTTAGAGTTAGACCAGTCACTATTTGGCCACTCCCAAAAGTTCTTCTCCATTGCTCCAGCACATATTTCTGGCCAGATACACTGTAGGTCTAAGGACTGTATCTGGGTTCATGTTGCAGTCCCACCACTGTAAGTAGCCTGGTTATGGAATATGGATGGTCCAGGGCTCCATTGATGAGAATGGTCTTTAGTATCACCTTTGTAAATTCCAGGGAATTTCAATTTCACTAGATGTCTTAATCAGCTCCAAATGTCATCCATTTCCAGTTGTCTCTCCCATACTCTCCTTTCAGTCCTCCTTGAGAACTTGATCACTCTTGTTCCTATCATTACCTGCCCTAGTCTCCCCTCAAATGTATGCTAATTCACCCTTGTAAGTGATATACCTTTGTCCCTGGTAGAGTCCTCTTTGTTAATTGGCCTCTCTAGGTTGGTGGACTGTAGCATGATTATCAGTTACTTAAGAGCTAATATTCATTTATACTTGAGCATGTACCATGCTAGTTTTTCTTGGTCTGTGTTACCTCATTCAGGGTGTTTTTCTCTAATTCCATCTATTTTCCTGCAAATTTCATGATGTCATTTTTAAAAATAGGTGTGTAATATTCCATATTATTAAAGTACCACATTTATGGAGGGAAGTGTCTGTGCTTCTTGTTGGTGTGTTACTCATGGTGAGCAGTGGTGTTTCTCAAGTAAAGCATGGGTAAAAGGTGTCAGAGTAAGTGGAAATGAAGATGCTTGCTGCGAAGAGAAAGAAAAATGTGCCGAGGGAGCTCAACAGACTTAAAAGTATTCTCAGAGTTGATGGTGATGCTTTAATGAAAGTCGTTGAAGAAATTTAAACTGTGGTGGAACCCAAATATTGCCAGGAGAAAGTGCAGTGTGACATGGATGATGAAAAGGATGATATGAAAATAGAAACTGAAATTAAGAGGAACAGAAAGACTCTGGACCTGCATGGACAGTACCCAGTGTGGATGAACCAGAGGCAAAGAAAAAGACTGAAGGCCAAGAGAGAATAGAAACAGGGGAAATGCAGACACTTAAAGACTGGAAACATTGCGAGGCATGGTAGTGCACCCCTTTAATCCAAGGCAGAGGCAGGTGGATCTCTGAGTTCAAGGACAACCTGGTCTATAGAGCAATTTCAAGACACCCAGGGCTCTTTTATACAGAGAAACCCTGTCTTAAAAAAAACAAGCAAACAAACAAACAAACAAAAAGAAGCTATTTGTTTTCAGTTTGGATTTAGCTATTTAAGTCACAACCAAAATAACTCATTTGTGCTAGAAATGTGAATAAAATATCTTTGGTGATGAAAGACTATTATGCTGAGCTTGTGATTGGATACAGCCAAGATACTGAGTATCGTAAGCATTAGCATGGTTATACTTATTTGATCTTACAAAATAGCCATTATACTCAGTGCCCAAACATGCTCATATCAACAAAGTTTGGGCAGAAAGCTATTATGCTGTCACATTCAAAAACAGGGTATCAAGGGCCTGAGGAAGACTCAACTTCTGTTTCTTATTGGATGGCTCAAAACCAGCTCCCTCCCAAGAGGGGATATGAACGCTTGTGTCCTTCACTGGCACCCACATTAATATATACAAGTTTCCACTAATAACTAAATAACTAAGAAATAAATAATACCTAAAATATTCTTTAAAAGGACATCAGTAATTGTACAAGTAGTACTTATTTAAGTGTTTATTTTTCAGTAATTCATAATAAATGATATTTTGCATGGGAATAAAAGTACCCCATTTAATTTATCCATTCTTCATTTGAGGGAAATTTAATGTTGCTTCCAGTTTTGGGCTATTATGAATAAAGTCACTTTGAATGTACCTGAGCAAATGTTTTTGTGATAGTATAGTGTACCCTTTGGGTAAATGCCCATTAGTGGTATAGCTGAGTCTTGAGAGATCAGTTTCCAGTTTTCTGAGGAACTATATTGATTTCCATAATGCTTGTACAAGTAATTACAGCTGCCAGAGATAGTTGTCCTCATGCACAGGACAGTCAGGAGGGTCCTGGAACCACCTAGGCAAAGGCTAGTGACGAGACAGACACAAAAGAACCAGACAGCAAACCTGAAACCCAATCAAGCTGTCAATGTTTAATTTTCACACAAGGCCTTATAAAGGCAAGCAAGCAGGTGTAAGGAGGGGTGAAGGGGGAAAGTCATTGTATTCGGGGAACAATCTCAGGGGGTTAGCATCATATCTCAGGAACAGTTTCTCATAATTGTCTCTCAGGGTCTCAGCTAAGGTTGGGC
Organism: Apodemus sylvaticus; assembly: GCF_947179515.1. Lineage (NCBI taxonomy): Eukaryota > Metazoa > Chordata > Mammalia > Rodentia > Muridae > Apodemus > Apodemus sylvaticus. The sequence goes on from NC_067478.1 coordinate 37,699,354, forward strand.
AGGTGCAGTAGGAACTTGGCATCATATTTCGATTATGAGGAGGTGAAGTGGAAAGGAATTGCTATGGTAAACTAACCACAGGTGAGCTTCCTTTGTTCAAGCCCACTCTGGTAAGCTCTGTACATACTGACCATCTAGCTTACTTGACTAATCTTTAAACTAGTACATTTCATTCTAAAGGCAGCCTAGAGAAAGCAAGCTGGAAATGGCTGAGAGGAGGGGGTTTTTGAGATCTCTGTGAGAATGGCTCCTGGCAGATAGTGGTTTGTTCCCCTAATCACCAGCATGAGCTGTCACTCATGTTATTGATCTCAACCACTGACAAGTATAGGATGGAACCTCAAAGGTGTTTTGATTTGCATTTCCCTGATAGCTGAGGATGTTGAGCATTTAAGTGTTTCTCAGATATTTGTAATTCCCCCATTGAGAATTCTCTGGTACACGTGTATTCCATTTTATAATTGAACTATTTAGTTTGTTGATGACTAATTTCTTGAGTTTTTCATATATTTTAGATATTAGCCCTCTACTGAATGTTGAATTGGTGAAAATCTTTTTCTATTCTAAAGGCTGCCATTTTATCCTATTGATGGTGTACTTTTCTATACACAAGCTTTTCAGTTTCATGAGGAGCCAATATTTAGTCATTGTTTGTAGTACCTGTTCTACTGGTTTTATGTTTAAGAAGTTGTTTTCTATGCCATTGAGTTCAAGACTTTCCCCCACTTTCTCTTCTATCAGGTACAGAGTATTTTGTTTTATATTGAGGTCTTCAATCCACTTGGTCTTGAGTTTTACATAGGGTCATGGATATGGATCAATTTGCATTCCTCTACAACTTCAGATCCAAATAGATCAGCATTATTTGTTGAAGGTGTTTTCTTTTCACCATTATGAATTTCTGCCTTTTGTATCAAAAATCAGGATTCAATGTGTGTGTGGATTTCTTACTGTGTCTTTGATTTGATACCACTGATCAATCTGTTTTTAATGTCAATACCATGAGTGTTTTTCCCATTCATTAATTAATTGATCAATTAACTTTGTGTCCCAACTCCATCTTCCCCTCCCTCTTATCTTCCCAGTTTCTCCTCACTTCTCCTTCTACTATCCTTCATCCCCTTCTTCTCAGAGAAGAAGACTCCCATGGATATTAAACCTCATTGGCATATCACATTGCAGTATGACTAGGCACATCTTCTTCTATTGAAGCTAGACAAGGCAGCCCAATTAGGAAGCAGGTAGCTCAGGACAGGCAAAAAAGTCACTAACATCTCATGCTCTGGCATGTTCCCTATGAACACCAAGCTGCATATCTGTTACATATGTGCAGAGGGCCTAAGTTCCATTGATGTTCTCTGTTTGGTGGTTGTGGTCAGTGATTCTGTAGGTTTTCCTGTAGTGTCCTTGACTTGTTGGCTCCCTCAATCTTTCCTTCCTGTCTTACACAGAATTCCTCAAGGTCTACCTAATGTTTTACTGTGGGTCTCTGCATCTGTTTCCAGATGAGAGTTAGGCTAGGCACCGATCTGCAAGTATGGCCATATATGATTAATAGTGTCAGTGGGCTTTCCCGAGTCTTTCTTCCTTCCTTTCTTCGTCCCTTCCTTCCTTCCTTCCTTCCTTCCTTCCTTCCTTCCTTCCTTCCTTCCTTCCTTCCTTCCTTCCTTCCTTCCTTCCTTCCTTCCTTCCTTCCTTCCTTCCTTCATTTCTTTCTCTCTTTCTTTGTTTTGGTTTTTTGGCTTTGGTTTTTTGAGACATGGTTTCTCTGTATAGCTCTGGCTGTCCTGGAACTCACTCTGTAGACCAGGCTGGCCTCAAACTCAGAAATCCACCTGTCCCTGCCTCCCAGAGTGCTGGGATTACAGGTGTGTGCCACCACCACCCGTCAGGATGATCTTTTCAAGATTCATCGATTTGTCTACATATTTAATGGTGCCATTGTTTTTAATATTTGAGTAATATTCCTTTATGTTAAGGGACCACATTTTCTTTATCCATTTTTCGGTTGTTTTCAGTTTCCGATTATTATGAATAAAGCTACAAAGAACATATTGGAGCATGTGCCCTTATGGTTTGATAGAGCATCTTTTTATTTGTTTGTTTGTTTTTTGAGACAAGGTTTCTCTGTGTGTCCCTGGCTGTCCTGGAACTCACTCTGTAGCCCAGGCTGGCCTCGAACTCAGAAATCTGCCTGCCTCTGCCTCCCAAGTGCTGGGATTAAATGTTAGAGCATCTTGTTTTTGTATACCCAGGAGTGGTATACCTGGGCCTTGAGATAGTTCTATTTCCACTTTTCTGAGAAACTACCAAATTGATTTCCAAAGCATCTGCACAAGTTTGCATTCCCACCAGCAATGGAGGAGTGTTCTCTTTGCTCCACATCTTTTCCAGGATGAACTGCAACTTAACATTTTTTCTTCATCCATTTTGATGAATGTGAAGGTGAATTCTGAGTCAATTTGATTTGTCCTTATCTGATAACTAAGGATGTACATTTCTGTAAGTGCTTCTCAGACATTTAAGATTCATCTGTTCTGAATTCTGTTTGGGTCTGAACACCAATTTTTCATAAATTTAATTTCTTTAATTATTCCCTTTACATCCCTCTTACTACTCCCCTCCTGGTCACCCCATCTCAAATCCTGCCTCCATCCCCTGTCACTTTTTCTCTGACCTGGAGAGGGCGATATCTAAAGGTATCCCCTTACACTGGCACAAGTCTGAGAGGCTAGGGGCTTCCTCTCCCACTGAGGTCTCTTTTCTATCCTTCCTTTCCTTTAAATCACCCTTCTATTTTCTCCAAAATATTTTTGTTTGGTGTGTCTATCAAGCTGTGCCATGTTATACACATCAAAGACAGAGGCCAGGTTGGTTTCTCCCTTACAGTATGGTCCGTGGGGTGTCCAGTCAGGCTTGACAGCAAGGCCCTTTACCAGTTGATATTTCTTATTTTGGAACAAGTCAAGTTATCCAGTTGGGGCTTCAGTTTTTTTTTAAGATTTTGTTTTTATGTATGTCTGAGCACCTGTACACCGTGTGAGTACAGGCACCCACAGAAGTCAGAGGTGTAGGATTACCTTTTGAGGTGGAGTTACAGGTAGATGTGACCTGTCTGACTAGATAGGTGTTGAGATTTTAACTCAGGTCCTCAAGAACAGTAATTCTCTCTCTAAATAAGAGTCATCTGTCCAGTCCCAGAACTTTAGTTTGTGATAAGCTTTTAAGAACACTTTCTCCTGCTGTGTCCAATGCTAAGTAGCCTCTATTTTAGTTCAGATGAGTGGCTTCATGAAAGTCTTACACTTTAGTCTTTGATTCTTTTGGAGCTTCTATTACTCAACCTGAGAGTCAAGAATCTGCTTCCTCTAATGATAACAGAAACAGTCCCCAAAAGTTTTTCTTTTTGTATTTTTACATTTATTTGTGAGCACATGCTGATATCACACTGGGAATATGGAGATCTTGGCTTGGGGAAGCAGGTCCACAGGTTTGATGGTAAGTGTCTTTACCTGTTGAGCCATCTTCCTAGACCAGGAATGTACAGCCATTTTTTTTTTTTTTTGGTTTTTTAAGACATGGTTTCTGTGTATAGCCCTGGCTGTCCTGGAACTAACTCTGTAGACCAGGCTCACCTCGAGCTCAGAAATCCACCTGCCTCTGCCTCCCAAGTGCTGGGATTAAAGGTGTGTACCAGCACTACCCAATGTAATGCACAGTCTTAATATTAAGATTTTAAAATAATTCTTTTAAAAGCTCTTTCTCAATGGGGGTTATATTTTTACCTAAGGATTCCCTTCTTTGTTAGTGTTTCCATTGCTTTAATAAACACCAAGACCACAAGTAACTTGGAGAGGAAAGGGTTTATTTCAGCTCATAGCACCCTGCCCACACTCCATCACACAGGAAAGTCAGGGAAGAGCTCAAGGAGAGAGCTGAAACAGAAGCCATGGAGGAATGGCTCCACTGGGAAAAGGTGTCCACTGGCTTGCTCAGTTTTCTTTTTTCCTAAGAAAGTGTTTCTCTGGTTGTCCTCAGCTCGCAGAGAACTGCCTGACACCAGCACCGAGCACAGCTTGTTTCCTTATACTACTCAGGCTCACCTCCCCAGGAGTGATGCTAAGCAACCACTAATTACTAACTCGCCCTAGACTTGCCCATAGGCTAGGACAATCCTATGCATGCATTTTCTCAATTGGGAATCTTTCTTCTAAGCTGGGTGTGGAGGCACTCACCTTCAACCCCAGCACTCTGGTGTTAGAGGCTGGGCAATCTGTGGTTCCAGGCCAGCCTGCCCTACAAACTTCAGCTCCAGGAAAGCCAGAGCTACATAGTGAGACACTGACTCAAATAAAACAAAACAAACTAAATACATGTCTCAATCAGCATGTGCACCTGCATGACAGAAGAGGCCATCAGATCACTTTATAGATGGCTCTGAGATTATATGTGGTTGCTGGGACTTAAACTCATGACCTCTTGAAGAACAGCCTGTGCTATTAACTGCTGAGCCATCAGTTGGATACTGGGGATGGGGGAATCTCCACTCTCTCAGAGGAGGTGAGTGGTGTTAGGGGGACAGACAGTGTGAGCCTGGAACCAGGAGTGCCTGGATTAAAGGTGTGCACTTTCAACACCCAGGTTCTTTGAATTGCAGCCATTTCTCAAGCCCCAGACCCCAGCTTTTTTTTTAAGACTTGAGTCTCTACTGAGATCTCAGGTAAGTTCCTTAAGAAGGTTCAGGTCCCAGGTGACAAAAAATTTAGCCCTTTATTGACAAAAAGAATTATTCAGTCAGAATCTCTAAATTGGGAGGTTTAGCCAAAAATGTCATCCAGTGTATATTAAAAGGTTTGAGTTAGTAAATTTAATGGAAAATAATTTTACTTTCCACTAAAACGATGCCTTGTTTGAACTTGTCTCTTGTTCAGGTTAATGATGGGGATGGCTCAGTGGTCAAATGTGCTTACTGCTTTCAGGACCCAAGTTCAGTACCCAGCTCCCTTACAGCAGCTGAACTCTAGCTTGAGATCCAACATGCCACTCTGGCACAAAAGGGCAATTGCACACATAAACAAAACATCCCTATTCCCTACCATATAAAACCTGACCATGTTCTACCTTCAATGCATAATGAACACATCAAATTATCATCACAATATCTTACTGAAAATGCATTACAATTTGAACCCATCTGCTCAGAAACTGCAATGTACATAGCATTCAACCTTATCTGGAATTCAATTTTTCCCATCACATTAATACCAAGATCCCATTGTATCACAAATACATCTGAATCCATACCTTGCTTTATTCATGCAGTACCTTAAGCCTAGCTGTATGTTTCCTAAAGTTCAACTGGTTTGGACTCCATTTTTTAATCATTTAATAGGAAGGATTCTCTGGATGGCATGGTGAAACTTACCTGTAATCTACAGTTGGGGGGCAGGATTGCCATAAATTCCTAAGGCCAGCTTGGTCTGAGGGAGCTCTAGGTCGAAACAGTGATCTACTCTTCCAAAGTAATCAACCAACATAGAAAATCTTCACTTGTGTTTTCTATTTCTGTAAGGTTCCTTTTGGTTTTATTCAGCATCCTGTACCGATATTTACAGAGAATGGAGACATGGCTTATCTCAGGGCTTCTTAGCAGACATGTACTCTTTAATATATAAAATATATAATGACTTGGACTATATCAAGTAAATATATTAAAACACCCATCAGAAGGCAAGGAAATAAGCAGAAGAAACTACAGAAACAGGCAGAGGCTTAGAACTCAAATCATTTCACAACACTGCCTGACTTTTAACTGTTTCCCAGCATCAATAAGAGGTCAATAAGATTTAAATTTCTTAGACAACCCTCCTAACCTGTTTCTCTGTGTAGTTCTGTCCTGAAACTTGCTCTGTAGACTGGCCTTAGAACTTAGAGATCCACCTGCCACTGCTGATGCTAAAGGTATGTGCCACACCAATTTTGTTTTTTTAATTAATTTAAATCATCTGACCCAGTTCTTGGTCAATGAGATTTACCAATTAATGAACCTTTGACTGTGCTCAAGTGATATACCTGCTTTAGACTCCTGAGTTGTATCCCCATTTTGCATGGAAATTCAATTACTTTTCATTTTTTTAAAATTTACTTATTAATTTTCTGAGTACACTGTAGTTATCTTCAGACACACCAGAAGAGGGCATCAGATCCCATTAAAGATGTTTGTAAGCCACTATGTCATTGCTGAAAATTGAACTCAGGAACTCTGGAACAGCAGTCAGTGCTCTTAACCTCTGAGCCATCTCTCCAGCCCTCAGTTACTCTTGAATAGGCATTGAATCAAAGATAAAATTAAAAGGGAAATTCATATTTCTTCAAATAAATAAAAAGGAGTCAACAAATAGCATGTGATACAGCAAAAGCAGTACTAGAACTCACAGAAATCAACATGCACATAGAAACACAAAGCCCCCCCCCCCCAAAAAAAAAGTAAAGGATCAATGAAAATCTTTTTAACATCCTAAAGAAATAGGAATAAGTAAATAACAACTGAAACCAAGACTCTGTGATTGTCAGTGTAAAAATAAGCTCGGGACTACCTGACTGTACACTCAACTGCATCCAAACATGGTACAGAGAACCAATAAAGAACTGCACATGCACAGCCAACTTATTTTTAAAAGGCACCAAGATTTCCTGTGAAGAAATTAAGTCCTCTCATCAATCATACAAAGAAAATAATATCTACAGGGGGAAAAACAAACTTGATTCCTCCCACTAATAATGAAACCTGTAGAATAAATGGCTAAGCATTCATACCTAGAATCAGAGTGAAAAATTAGGCAGAGGGCTGAGCTGTGGTGACACATGCTTTCATCCCAGCATTAGGGTGGTGGGAGATCTGAGTTGAATGGCAGCCTGGTCTACACAGTTCATGGACAGCCAGGGATAAACAGAGAAGTCCTGTCTTAAAAAAAAAAAAAAAGAAAAAAAGAAAAGAAAAACCATAAGCAAAAAGAAAAGGAAATAGGTTAAGTGTTAAAACACTTTTAGTTCCCAACCCTGGCTCAGTTTGACCTTTTACCACTTGATTAAAGGTCACCAAACCTTTCATTTCCTCTTCATAATTCAACATATGTTTCTCTGTGTAGCCGTGTTCTAAACCCTGCCTTGTAGACTGGTCTTGGAAATCCAAGCTCCACCTACTTCTGCTGAAAGTAAAGGCATGTTCTGGGTCTATGAGATTTATCAATTAGTGAAACTTTGACTGGGCTCAAGTGATCATCTTGAAATATATCCACAGTTTTCACTTTATACGGAAATTCAGTTACTCTCGAATAGACAAAAAACCAAGGATGAAATCAAAAGAGAAATCAGTATTTCTTCAAATAAATAAAAAGAAGACATGGCAAATAACATGTGATACAGCAAAGCAGATCATTGGAAGACAGCACAATATAAAAAAAAAGCACAGTATCAAATGGAATTCTAACATCCTAAAAAAAAAAAGCTACCTGACTAGACATTCAATTGCACCTAAAGTAGAGAACCCGTAAAGAACTGCATATTCACATTTTTCAAATGTAGCAAGTTTTCACCAATGGTACCAGGTAAACTTCACATGTACAGGGGAATAAAAACGAAACTACTTTCCTCCTGCTTAGTGTTAAAATTAATTTAAATACCTTGA